>NW_026947485.1:145243336-145668336 GCF_034190915.1 Cavia porcellus
CCCCCACTGCAGCCTTGGGGTGGGAGCCTTCAGTCTGTGGGAACAGGTAGCTCCCAACACTTCTAACACCTAGATTCTATCACAAAACAATGCTGCCACCTTTCCAGAGTGACCAAAGTTGAGACTCCCTAACTCAGATAGCACCTCTTTTTCTCTACAGTGTTCCGTCAGGGACTCCCACATATCTCCCCTTAGTTACAAATACTGCTGAAGTATTTCAGTCATACCTTGTATTTACATAATGACTGCACCTTCGACCTCAACCCACGGAATGCACTATGACACAACTGTCACAAAAAACGCATAGTTTCCCTTTCACACAATGTACAACTCCAACAAGATTTGCAGTAGAGACTGCAAAATCTCGTACCTGTTTTCTGTGCTAATTCTGTGTAGTGGAAAATTTGATAATAGACCTACTAGGATGTTTTAAAAGTAAGCTTTACATTTGATTGTCAAACTCTATGCACTACTTTTCCAACCTTTCATAATCTTTGTCCTATATAACTGTAATAAATCTCTGACTCTTGAGGATCTGTAAGTTGAAGACATTAATAAATGTTCTGTGGAAAAAATTGTAAAATTAATTGTTTTATTTTATGCCACTTCAAAATTATGATTGTTCATCTCTTTGGTAACATAAAAATGTCTAATCTAGAAATAGAGCAGAAAGTATATTCAATATGTATAACAAATGCTACTAGGGAGAACATTTTTAATTTCTAGTTTTAAAAAATGATTGTACTTTGTTAAAGTTGTAGGATCTTGACTTATAAATACATTGCTCATATTCCTTAACTATTACCATAATGTTAGTCAGAAGAAATACATCTAAATTCAAGTGTTCTTGTGTATGAATAATTATAACTACCTCAGTGATTGTTATAAGCATTAAATGAATAGTTTAGGTAAAGCATTTAGTGAAATTAATAGCATAGGATATGGAGTTAATAAATCATAGTTATTAATAACAGTGGTTTCAAACATATCTTTGATAATTTCTCAGTAACCCAAATGAGTTACTTTATAGATAGGAACAAAATATGAATAAGAAGTATGCATATCTATTATGGTTCAGATCAATAATGTCCCCTCAGAAACCTCTGGCAGTCATAGCCTAGATTTTGGAAGGTTATTGAACAATTGGGGCTACTCTATACCTGGCTATTTTCAGGAGGGATCCTCTCTCTAGTCAGAAGAGGCAGTAAAGCCCAGTAACTTTGAAGGCCATTGATTCCTTACTTTCCTTCCTCTCTCTGTGATCTTAGTTTGGATGTTATGAGCAGCTTTTCTCCAGCCCTCCCCACCTTGCAGCCAGCTCACAGTAGACTTAAGCCTCTGAAAACCATGAAACAATGCAAATCTTTCTTCCTTTAAATTGTAAAAGTTTGGCATTGGGTCTTAGCAGTAAGAAAATGCGTGTGAATTTGGAATAAAGAAGAGCTTTGTAGGTAAAAGCATTTAAAAGAAGTCTAGTAGTACACACACACACACACACACACACACACACACACACACACACACAGGAAATACTGTTTAAGGTCGTGTCAGGCAACTGCAGACCCTGCGTTTCTCAGGCTGCAGGGTGTGACAATGAAAGATGTTGCTTGGAGAAAAAAAATTCTAGTTCCTCCTCTTCAGAAAGGGCAGTCCATGGAATTTTTGTATTTTAGAATTTGGCTCACAAGGCTCAGCCATCCAGACACTCTGAAGCCACTGCAGCCATAATCCAAGGGGAAAGGGGGCTGGCAACTGCTCAAGGTAGCTGCATCATTCATGTTACAGACATACTAAACACAAGTGGAGTGGAGTTAGAAAACCTGCTAGACATATTTGAGAAGATTGGGATGCTGGGCAGTGCAATTGTGCAATTGTGTGTTGGTAGTGTCTAGCTTTCTTTTTGATTCTTACAAGAGTTCACAGATAAATGTTTACCTTGAGTCTCAGAAGAGACTTTGCACTTAGACACCTGAGGACTGCTGGAACAATTAAGACTAAATTCATTTGAATTAAAAAAAAGAAACAATGTGTATGAGTCTTTAGGAGTTAGTGGTGAAATGTTATAGGTTAGATAAAAATGTGACACAAAGGTCTTATGCACTAAAAGGTGGGGATTTTAGAAGGTATCTGAATCATGGAACAGATACACGTTACTTGCTATAAATCATTTCCAGTCTATCCTACAAAACCTTAAGAAAACTATTACATATTTTAAATATCAAAAAAGACACAAACTTGTAAGAGCCCTAAAATGGCTGCCATATTGCTAAAAAGTTACAAACATTCCAAGAAAAAAGTAGAAGACTCTCCAGAATGGTCTCCATAATCCGTGAAAAATCTCCAAGTTCAAAACTGAACAGAAACCATTTTGTTCAACATAGTCTGTATTTAAAGTTCAATTAAGCCTAAATCTAGCCTTCTCTTTACAGCCTTAGAAAAATTCCTACTGTTCTGATGCATGTTTTGAGAGTTTATGATAATTAAAAGATATATTACCTTTGTAAATAATGGAATAATTTTAAATTCCTTTTGTAGTTTAGTCTTTCTCTATTTTTAAATTGTATTTGAAATCATCTATGCTTTCCTATAATTTTATATCACTCAGACAAGCTGCAATCATTAGGAAATGGCTTTTTTCTATGTATCAAAATCAGAGCACCTGAGAAAATGTATTCATAGAAATTGAAGGATTGTAGTAGAAGTTATTAATATCCCATGAATAAATGCATTCATGAGAATATGATTTGAAGAGCTTCTTAAAAAGACAAATAAATTACTGTTTATTCATTTTAGTTTCTATGAAAATATTTCTGATATTTACTAAGATAAATGATCGATGTAAAAATGCTAAACTGATATCTATCCAATTATGCATAATGTTTTGTCAAAGCAATATATTTCCAAGGAAAATATGTTAAAATAATTTTCATATAAAAGCTACTCAGCTTCAACATATTTCTGTTAACTGAATTCTAACAAATATGTATTTTTCTTTCATGTCACTGTGATGGAGATAAAAGGGACTGCAGGATATAAATGCTAAAAATACCTAAAAAGAAAATGAGTTAGCATGTATTTGAAGTACAAGAATTGTGGAATACATATCCAAGACATATTGCTAAATTTACATCTAACTTCACTTCCAGTATTCATTAGACTTGAGAATATATCTCAGACATTTTCTTTCATTCAAGGATATGTAAATATCCTCTAATTTTGATAGTGTAACTCTCAGTTAAACTGCTTTTATTGATTTCCTCAACACAGTTTTTATATTATTAGACTTAATTATTGCCTATTGTGTTAACAAGGGCTCACTAAATGCGCGTGCCAAAAAACCAAAAGGCTGGTTGTGTGGACAAGGGTGGGCAAGAGATTTTAATGAATTGGCTTAGGTCCTTATGAAAGCTTGGTAGGTACAAAATCTGATCGAGAAAGCCAGCCAGCCAGAGACTCAGGAAAGACCTACAGTCAGCTCAAGGCCGTCTCTGGAAAGGTAGGAGGAGCCAGTGTTGAAGATCAAATCTGGAACCGTGAGATCTGACTCCTCTGACACTGTTGACAACATGCAGACGCAAAAACTGTGAGAAAATGTGTTTCATATGTCCTTCATATGTCACATTTGACTTTGCAGTATTTCTTAGCTTCTCTGGTAACTTGAAATTTTATTACTCTAAAAATAATTCTTCATTCTACATAAGCCATATGAACATCAGATCCCATGCTATTTCTACTTGTTTTACCTAAGTATACAACTATCTGTTAAAGGACTTTCCCTGTTCATGGCCTATTTCAAAACTGTTTCAAACTTGTAGAAGTTTTAATTTGCACAGATCATCCCTAAACGTTTCTAAGCTTGTTTTAGTTCTTTTTTTTTAAATTTTAATTTCTACACTAAAGTAATGTAATGCATACTTTTCTATAAAAACTCACTCTAATTTTTATGAGCACATAGTTATGCAATTCATGTTTCTATTGAAATATGGCCTATTTATTTATTATTTTTTGGAACTGGAAATCAAATTCACAACCTTGCTCTTGCCAGGCAAGCCCTGTGCCACTGAGCCATTTCCTCGGCAGGATAGCCGTTTTAATTGCAAATTCAGCTCTCTCTGGGCCTGCAAGATGCCAGCCCACTCTGAAAACTGGACTTGCCAGCAATCTCCTGGGATACTATATTATATATATATTTCATTTTGTATATACGTTCATGAATAAGTGCACATATATCTCCTGGTTTTGTTTTTCTCTAGGAACACATAAAAGTCTTCAAGGCATCAATAATTATTGCAAACATTATTTATGGATAGACTTACTGTGCAAATGACTTTGAATGATTAACATAATGAGACTGCAATGAAATAAGATGAATGCTTGTTGAATGCTTGCTACACGCCAAGTATTTTCTAAGTATTCTTCCAAGATACTCCTGGGATACGCAGTAGCCACTAATCATGTGTAGCTATTTAAATTAAAATCTAAAAATTTTAAGAATAATTTGTCTTAGTCACTATTACTGAGACACATTGTATGAGACTCACAACATTAAAAAGGACAAATGCATTTTGGCTCACAGTGGGAGTTTTGGTACACAGTTGGCTGACTCAAAGCAGGATGGTTAGAGGAAGCTGCGGAGAGCATGGTGACTGGGAAACAGAAAGGACAAGGAAGAGCCAAGGTGAGTGATCAACACTTCTGGGTCCTGCACCAACCAGACTCCGCCTCTTCACAGCGTCAGTCATAAGGCCCCATAACCCAATGTCCCATCTACAAGCATGTGAGGTTCACCAGGACCCAGCAGTTATAAATCACAATGCACATAAATTAAAAACTCAACCGTTCCACCACCTCAACCCTGTGTCAAACACTCAGTGACTTATGGTATCAGAAAACTCAGTCAAAACATCATCACTACAGAGTTTCATTAGATACCTTGGACCACGGCAGTGTCCTCTGAACAGACACCCCTGCATTTGTGTTCGCTGCCTTGGATTCTCTTATATACTGCAACCAAACTGATTATTTCAAAATAGCATGTAGTGTATTTGTGGGTTTTTTTTTTAAATAAAAGCTTTCAGGTGCTGCTATGATCAGGCCATTATATAACCTGTAATGTATAATATAGGCATGTTTTAGGTGACATTCTGGCTAAATCTTTTATGATTCTTTTCCTTGCTTGAGTCACATCAATCTCCTTGCTCCACCTCAGTGCCCCATGCCACCCTGCACAGAGCCTTTGCACATGCTGTTCTCTCTGCATGCAGTGCCTTTGCCCAGATAGATACCACAACACACAGCGTCAGTTTCAGCGTCCATGAGCAACTAGTGTCAAAATAACTTGCCTACCGTCGCTCTCTATCTTAAAATCTTGTGTTATTTTCTTCCTGATGTATATCAAACCTATGATATTATATAGTTCTTTTGGGCTTTTTTAATGTCTCCAATTTCTAGAATGAAAACCTTAAAGATGATTATTTTTCCTGTTCATTCCTCTATGTCTAAACCCTAGTATATTACTTCGCTCAGTTCTAATGTTCAATACGTATTTGCAGAAAGCTTGAGTGTTTTAATCCCTTTAAGTGCTAATAGTTTGCATAAAGTTACTGTTCTTGGGATGAACTCACCACCTAAATACCCCAGTAGAATGTAATGGAATTCAAAGGTGGACCCGTAAACTCTGGATACAGACCCACAACTTTTAATTACTGTAATATTCAGGAAAAATTTAAAACTTGAAAAATTTTTGTAGTCATTCAATTTTCTTGAAGTATAATGATGTGGTCAAGGAAACAGCTAAAATAGCATTAGTATCAGTTTCTAAATCTAGTAACCTGTAAATTCTGTACTTCATCTCACTGAGTTAAAAATGTGTTTGAAAATGTAGAGCAGAACAAAGCAAGATGTCAGGCATCTCTGTTATTAATTATATAATCTGATTGCTCTACAAAGGTAATTTTTAAGGAATTTTTTTACAAAGACTGAAGAGTCATGCACAGAAATATTTTTCCATTTAATTTTCCAGTCAAATAGCAAAATGGAGTAAATTTAAAGGTCTAAATTATTTAACTCAGTTCTCTAAGCTATTAGTTTCATATGTTGTATAAAATGCAGTCATGGAAACTAATAATTATCTTTCTACTTTGGAACAAAATAAAGAGAAACCAGAAATAATTTATTATTTCCAAAAATACACTTTCCCAATGTTTCCTGAGGCTTGATAGTAAAAATCTTACTTACTTACATAAAGTTATTATGTACATATGAAAACATACATGTTTACATGTAGTTTAACAGTCCAGCAAAGAGATTTTCCCTCTGGAAATAATATGGCCAAAATAGCATGTATATAAAACATAGATACTGTGTATAAAGTTGATTATATTTATTTATTTTTAAAAATTATTAATGTTATAAAATTAGTGTTGCATCTAGATGTATTCAAAACCCATTAAAATCCCCAGAATATGAAAATGTTTCTATATAAATTAACTTGTTAATTGAAAGGAGTAAAAGAAAACTACAATTTCTGAGTACTTCCAGAGCACTGTCCCATTTCCACCTCAATCATTAGGAAGAGCTCAGTGTTCTTGTGGTTTTTTGTGTTTTGTAGTTTTTTTTGTAAATCCCATGTAATTCAAAGATTCAGCAAAAATGCACGACAAAAATGTGGAACTTATATTCCAGCTATCCCACTTCTAGGCATATTCCCAGAAGAACTGAAAGCATCATACCACAGTGATATATGTGCACCTAAGTTTATAGCAGCACAATTTGTAATCGCCAGATCTTGTAAACAACCCAAGTGTCCATCAACTGAGGAATGGATAAAAAAATTTGTGGTATTTCTGTACAATGGAGTATTATTCAGCTATAAAGAAGGATCACATTGAGATATTTATCAATAAATGGGCGCAGCTTGAGACCATACTCATAAGTGAAATAAATCAATCTCGCATGTATGAATACCGAATAGTCTCCCTAATGTAAGTAATGATTCAAATATATAAAAATATGTGGTAATCATGATTCCCCATTATGTGGCCTTGAAGCCTTATAAAATTTTCACTTATTAATTAGAAAGGCTTTATTCTGGGCTTCTTGATATGGAAATATTTGAAGCTATAGTATATGAAGTTTTATACAAATATTTCAAGGAAAAAGACAGACACTATGGTAACTACTATTCTTTAAAAATTATTTAGTTATTTCTTATGTTTATTTTAATTAAGGGAAAAATTTTAAAAATTAGGATATATAATAGTAACTCTTTTTGATTTCCTATTAACTTGTTTTGAAGTCCTGTAATACTCCCACGATCTTGTTTTGACTGATTAGACTCTGTTCCATTCTGTGCGATAGTATCAAGTATGAGGGTATAGGCAACTACTTTGAAGGCAATAAGATTCACAAAGATGCCCATTCTGGTTTGACTATTGTCTTCTTTGGAAGTCCTGTAATGTTTACAATGCCTCAGTTTTATTGGTCTTGTTCTCTACTGTTTTGTCCAACTTTATAATATCTAATGAGATAGACAATTCTTTTTAAGGAAACAAGAGACAACGTTGATAACCATTGTTAATAACCTTGTACTCTGTTCTACATCATGTGCTATATCTATCTTTGGTTTTGACTGACAGCTTTGTTTTGCCATATTTGACTTTATTCTCTTCCCCCCCCAAAAAAAGTAATAAGAACTAAGGAGTAATAAAATCCAAAATGTGTAAATTTTGTTGTAAAAAAGAGAGGGAGGAAAAAAAAAGAGCTCTAACGGATATAACAGCGAGTGTGTTTAGGGGTGTTAAATAGCTGACTATATTAATGTTTTTGGATCATTGAACACAGCTGTTTGCAGTCTCTCTGTTTGAATGTCTACTTTGTATTCTTTGATACTGTGATTTGAGCAACTATTTCCAAGATGATAATATGTAATCTATTAACAGGTGATTTCTTACTGTTATGTTTTTTTTTGTAGTTCTGTATTATGTGTAACCTTACACTGCTTTGTTTTGTTTTGTGTTTTTCTCTTTTTCCTCTTAAATAAAAAAAAATGTGGAACTTACAAAGGCTGTTTCCTCAGAATAGTCATGAAGGAGGCTTAATACATTGAATGGGTTTAGTTGGTTAATGTATTAATAATGTTTCTGTTGTCTAATATCACTTAAAATATAGTTTTGCACTGATATAATAACATTGTTTCTACGCTGCATATAGGGAATCATTAGCATCAGAACCCTTATGCAGAAAGAGTTTAGTCAAACAAATATTGACCTAAATCAAAAATTATCTATTAATTCATTTTTCTAGCTAATTTATTAGAAACTTGAAATTTTAAAAATGAGACATCTAATGAAGAAAATAATACAACTTTAAGTTGTTAAATATATTGTTTTTCTATTTCAAATGTCTGAGAACTTTACTCAGATTCTCATCCTGCTTAAGCAAAAGGGGAAAGTCTTGGCTTGTATGAAGAGAAAAAGAAGTCTGGTGGAGAAATATGCCAATTTAGCCTTTAATGATCCTGTTGGATCCATATCTACACTTTTGCAATGTCCATTCTTTACTCAAACCATAATAAAGTTGTCAAAAATATAGTTATGATGCCAGTGAATTACCTTACAAACTTGGTAAACACACATAAATTCTGTATATTAGTTTTTTTCTGGGTACACTGACAACTTTTATTTGTATTTGTGAAATAATAAACAATCCCTCAGGCAAGATAATTCTGCAGAGATACTCAATAAAAGAAATAGTTTTGTCACATTAGTTAAGCAAAATTCTGAAATTTATTGTCCTTAAGAGATGTCTTGATAAATAATCAAATATCAATCTGGGTAATTTATAAAGAGGAAAAGTATGTGTTTTTTTTTCACAGTTCTGAAGGCTAAGAAGTTCAAGATCAAGTTGCCATCAGATTAGGTATTTTAACCCAAACTGTTCTGCAATTCCAAGATGGTACCTTATTGCTATGGTCTTGCAAAGCAAGAGGCAGGAAAATAAAGGTGTCAATTTCACAGAAAAAAAGAAAATAAACGGGAAGAAACACACTTCCTGAAGATGCTTTACAAGGGATGGAGTACCTTAGATTTTTGTTGCTGCCCCAGAAATACAAAACAATTTTCTAATATTTATAACTGGCACTACTGGGAAATTAAAAACTATGCTAAAAATGTGAAGAACAAACAATTTCATCGAAGTTTTAGGAAAATGAAGCAGCAAGTACTTGTGATTCTTCTTGGCTCACTTATCGAATCCCCTTAGTTTCCCATCTGAATCAAAGTTCCAGACCACAAGAATTTATTCTAGCCTCAAAACAGATACCTTTGAAGTCATTTCCCAACGACTGTTTCCAATGTCATTGGAGGTGCACTGATCCGCAGGCAAGGCAAGTCCAGAAGGACCATCTGATACTTAGGCATGGAATTTAATAAATCCTTAAGTTTCTTGTTATTTATTGGGCTAATTCTGGTCTGAGCATTATGGGACTCTTAAAAGACCACCATAGATCTTGGTCACTGTAAATAGATTTGGCCACTGTCTATAATTGGCCGAAACCTATGTATTTTTTTTTGAATTTTACTTGTTTTCATTTTCTCACTACAGTCACTTTGCAAATAAATTTTATGCACCCACATCGGTTGTCTCAGGATCTGCTGCCATGATAGACTCACAAAATTATAGACTCCGCAAGGCTAGTGTATTTCAATCTTAGTGAAATTTACTGGTGAGAAACTCAGGACTCCAGAGGCACAGAATGGTTAACACCATAAAATCTTACTTAGAATCGAATTTCTTCTTCTCCTTGTCAAATCTTCTGCTTCTTCATTCCATGCCCTGAAATAAGGTACCAGTCACCTCACTAGAGACTTCTGTTTCTGGCCATGTTCCTCTGCATGTTATCTCCTGTACTTGTGCTAAAGTAATTTTTTTTTTCTAAAATAGAAATAGAAATATTCTCTTGTTCATTTCTTAGGGGATTACTAAAATGTTGCAGAAGGAAAAGTCCTCAAAACTGTAAGGGAAAAAATGAGCTATATATGTCACATGTTTTAGTATTATTATTTAACTTGGTGTCTTTCTGAAAAAATTGTTTCCTATTACGGTACAAAGTCCTCTAAAATCAAATTCTTAAATATATTTCTGGATCTATTTTGTCTGCCTCACAATCACCCTTTAGCTTTCTTCATGTGGAATCACTTACCATTAGAAAATATTTACTTCACATTTGTTTTGATGAAGAACCACTGAGGATAAACTCATTGAACTTTTGATTATCCAAACTACATTTATTTCACCTTTATATCAAATAGATACATTTCATTGACTATATACTACTAGTTTGACAACTTTTCTTCCAACACTTCAAAGAATTTATTCCATTATTTACTGTCTGCCTTTGTTTTGACAAAAAAACCTGTCTTCAAATCATATTTTATTTATATGTAATATATTATTTCCATATGGTTTTTATTTTCATTACTTTATTTACATGTTCCCAAAATTGTGTGTGTGTGTGCATAAGTGTGCATGTGTGTATGTGCAGGTGTGTGTGTGTGTGTGTTTGTGTGTGTGTGTGTCTGTGTGTATTCTGTTTGAGGTTTACCAAAATTCTGTGATCAGTACAACAGATTTCACTACAGAAGATATAGGTTTTGTTCAGGTTATATTTATTTGTTTTTTCATTATTCAGAAGCCACAACATCTGAATGTATTAAAATAGATATTATTCCACATGTCATTAAATTATAATATTTTTCATTAACTTGTGTTGTATTAGCTATATACTAGTTTCCTGATGCTTTCTTCAGTCTAAAAACTGTAGGATGAAAACACTGCAATTTTAACATTTGTTATGGTATTACTCACTAGAAGAATGTGTACTCTTTACTTCTTTCATTTGTTTTTTGTTTTGATGCTGAGAATTGAATCAGGACCCTATGCTTACCAAGCAGGTACCCGTGCCACTGAGCTATATCCGCTGATATTTTTTCTGAATGCCTACTTCTAAGATAATTATTTCTCTTCTCATCATACTCTATAACAAAATTTTTATTTTCATAAGTATATTCTAAACAATTGCCTTAAAATCATTGTCTACTCATTCTGATTTCTTGGTCATGTCAGAAGCATTTATAACTATTTCCATGGTCTAAAGGTAATATTTTTCCATATTTTTACAAGTTAAGTAGATTTTGATTGCATGTTAGATACTGTTGATTGTACATTATAATTTTAGCTTCTTTTCATTTTTTTCTGAAATGTATTGGCTTTGTTCTGATGTATATAAGCTACAGATAGATTATTTTTATTCTATAATTGTTTGTATTATTTTTCTAGGAATGTTTACTACAGTTTTTCTTTCCTTGATGCTGCAATATGCTCTTCAAGCAGTTTCTGTATTATGAAGCTGAAATCTCAACAGAATGCTTCATTGATCAGAAATTCTCTACATACACAGGGAGCTAAACCTCCAGCTTGTACGAGCACCTTGCTACCTTGGTGATTTTGATTCATTTTCCTTATCACAAAAGTAGTATTGCTCTTCTTAACCTTGTGGAATTTCACTCTGAATGAACGCCCTGGAAATCCATGAGGAACTCATGGAAAGCCTGTTTCAGATTTCTGTGTACCCCGATCCTCTCAGCAACCCTTTCTCTTCAAAATCCCTGTTCATGGATTTCAGCTGATTGTATATCCAGCAACTCCATGTCTGCTGGCACCAGGGAGATCAAGCCGCTTATTTAGTCTCCACTACCCCATGCCATGGTCCTTATAGGGCATCTTATACTGCCCTTTGTTTAATGACTACAAGGAGATGTCACATACTTTTTTCTCATTTTCATTATATATATATGTTTTAGGTGAATATCACATAGTGTCATTAAGTCTATTTTAGCCAATATAGTATTACCATATTTTTAAATAAAGGAATGTTCTCTAATTAACTGCTGTATATCACTAAAAATGTACTACTTAGGGTTCTCTGTAGGAACAGAATCAAAAGAAAACATATACATATTTATGCAAGGGGGTTTATTAGGCAGGCTTACGGGATCAGTGTAGGCGAGTTTACAGCTGGACGCGCACACCGAAGCGGCAGAGGTCCGGTGTCTGCTCAGCCCGGGAACGCGGAAGGTGCTTTAGAAGAGGCAGCAAGGATGCAGCACCAGGACGAGGCTCGGGGCCTGAGAAATCAATGCAGAGTCTACATCTGCAGGCTGAAGTCACTGGAGACCGAGGAGCCTTTCCTAAGGCCCAGAGCAAAGAGACGCAACTGCTCAGGTAGGCTGGAGCCTCCTACCGCCCTGCCTTTCCCAAGCTGCAGGTCTTCTCTACTCAGTTTGCTGGGCCACATGTCTATAATCGCGCAGCCAGCGCAAAACTGTGCTTTATCAGTCTGCTAAGCTGTCTTAATTCATTCAACTTGACATACAATGAGTCATGATCATGAACAAAAACTAAAAATTACAACTATAAAGGCAGCTTTCTTTTATTAATTTACTTTTATTTTTGAGATTAAAAATAGAGATATTATACAAATGTTTTTATAGGCTGGTACTGAAATACTGTTGAAGTCTTTAAATTCAGTACATTTCTCAGATAGCTACTCATAACTCTAGGTACTTTTACGTACTTATTTGTAATACTTTGTTTACAGTACTTTAAATACTTTATTTACACTATTTTGTTCTGTGGTTAGACTAAATAATCCTCAATTCATAATGGTTACAAAGTTCATCAAAAGTGTTTTTAAACTTTTGGGTGCTAATTTTTTTAAACTTTTCTTTTTCTTTATTTCTCCTAAAGGTTAACAAAAGGATCCTTAAACTAGTGATTTGCTTGCTACCACTATTTGAGCTTTCTATTTCTAAATAGTTAGAAACAGGCATATGTCATACTATAAAACAGATATTTCTGTTCACTTTATACTCTATTTATAGAAAAAATTTAATTTTAAAATGCACATGTAACAATTAAACTTTTGTGAAATAATCAAAAGGTTGTAATCTTTCATGTGCATGTATGAAATTTGGGACCATGACAATGTATCTTGCTTATTTTTAGCCTTCACTGTTTTTCTAAATTTTCTTTTCTTTCGCCTTATCTAGATAAATCTTAGTTACCTAAGATATTATAAATGGTTACAATTATATCAGTTTTATTATTTATGATTTTAAGCCAACCTCATTCTGTCAAAAATTTTTTCCTGCCTTGAATATTCAGAGGGGCTTTTAAATTTCATGACAAAGAAACAACAATGACAAAATTTGCCCTTGGTAAAAATTACATACAATACAAGTGGTCTGCAAATTATATCCTAACAAACTGCAGGGGGTAATTGCAATTTCCCTACAAGTAAACAAATTCTTTTCTCTCACACTCTAGTTTCCAGGGATTTACTGTCAGTGGGTTTCACAGTATTGAACTAGAAATACATAATGAAAGGGAGGAAATAAAGAACCATTTAACTTATACTGATCAACGAATAGAATCGTATTTTTCTGCTCCACTGCTATTTCTCAGCAGGTTACATATGTACAGGCTGATATACATTCCAGATCCCACAGGCTATTGAAACTTAAAGACCTTAGTGTCCTTGGCCTGCTTACGACTTACAAGAGATCTAAATATGGTTTGGGGATTAGGGATAGAAGGATTGCACGTTGCAAATTTTAAATTGTCAATTAAACAGCATCACTGAATCCTGACTAGAACAGCTAAAGGCATATTTGACTGAAAATGGATGGATTAATGCAGAGATCCCTATCAACATTTAAGATACATTATCTGTGATTTAAGGCACTTGAGGATCTGTATCTAAACAATGTGATTCCATTTATAGTGCTGAAAGCAATTCTGTCTTAGTAAACTGAAAAATCTTCAGTAAAACAAAGGAAAACTCAGGACATAACTTAGCTTTGCAAACTAGTTATTAGCAGTATTTGCATTCACTATCCACACATGTGATGCTGAACAGATACAGAAATACAGATCCATTGGATGCAGTTGCTGTGAATATAAAAACACAAAACCATCACTGTATTGGCAAGTCCTTGCTTTACTATTTGATAAAGATCATTTGTTTGCTTTTGTAGGAGTAAAGATTCACAAGTAGAGACATGTACATTTCAAACTGATAAAAATGTTATTATTCCTATGCTTTTTCGTATAACAAAGAGGTACAATAAATGCAAAAAATAAAATAAATAAAACCAAAAAATAGGACGTGTATTATCTGAGTGAAATTATTGTTACTTGAACTAAGTTTACAAAAAGCTTCATGCTTAATTGATATAGGAAACAGCAAGGTAAAATGAAACTTAAATATGGGAGAACTAAAATAGAAAGCAACTCATTTTCTTATCTAAATAGGTTTGTTGTTGTTGTTTTGCACAAGTGATTGAACTCATGACCTTGTGCTTGCCAGGCAGGCACTTATGCTGCTGAGCTAAATCCCCAGCCTCTAAATAGTTTTGAAAAATCATATGGTTATTGAATACTTTTGGATACTTCCATTCATTAAAATAAAAAAGAAAAATTAATAAAAGAAGAATCCAAACCAGGTGTTATAGTGCATGCTTGTAATTCCAGTAGTTGGGAAACTGAGACAGGAGGATCAAAGGTACAAAGTGAGCTCAAGGCCAACAATAATAGACTAGTGAGACCCTGTCTCAAAAACCAAAAAAAATCAGAAAAAAGAAGAATCCAAAATCTTAGTTTTAGTCATTGCTATTTCTAAATTCAAAATAACATTTCATTCATTACTTGCCATATTCCCTTATGTCTTCACCATAATTAAATTTCAACAGCTTCCTAGCAATCACCAGTTATATTATTATGGTAGGTATATTAATATTTGTGCCAATAATATTTGTTCTGTTTTTTTATTTTGTTTTTAATCTTAGTTTTTTTCTCACTGCTGAGACAAAATAACTCATACTCAAAATTAAGGAAGGAAAAGTTTATTAAGATCACAGTTTGTGGAGGTTTCAGTCCATAATCGACTAGCCCAAGACAGCGTGAGAGGCAACTGTTCATGGCTGCAGAAGACAACAAAAACAAGAAGATCTAAAGGGGGAGAGTCAACTCTCTTTTCTTCCCTTATATTGAGTGCAGGCTGCCTGCCCTAGGGCTGGTGTATTACTCACATCATCTCTGTGCCCACCTCTCATACTGGCTAAGGATGTTTACAAAATGAGGACCCTGGCCTCTGGCTGAGTCTAGCTGGAAACTTATTAACTTTGTTTCCCTAAGTCTAGGTTTAACAAGCTGTCTTTGGATAGCTTGTCACTGCTGTGACTACATGAGGCTTTAGGGGGACAGTCAGACACAAACCATAACAGTTTTGTTTTGTTTTGTCTCGTCTTGTTTTGGTGTTGTGTTTTAAACCCAAAGCCTCGTACATGCAAAGTATGTGTTCTATTCCTTAGCCACTCAAATAATGTCTTACTGAGGCATTTTTTTGGCTCTAAGGCATAGAATAGAAGCTAATATATCACAGAATAAAATGTAAAGTCTTGCATAAGTCACAATTTATATTTTTATGTAAGACATTTATGTATATAAGAATATATGTAACATACACACACATATATGTATTTATATACATATATATATATATATATATATATATATATACACATATAATGCAATACAAAAACATGTGGGGTTTCTATTTTCTTCCAACATTTGAAACCATTTTTTGTATAATTATATCTCAGTTATTACCTAAAAATATTCTCCAGCATATTTTATTAATACTTGTAAAAGATTTTGTGATGCCCAACAGTTTTGAATTTTTCTCTTCAAGAATCTTAAAAGAGGGGCTGGGGATTTAGCTCAGCGGCATAAGCGCCTGCCTTGCAAGCAGGCAGTCTTGAGTTCAAACCCTCATACCGATAAAAACGAAAAAGACAAAAAAAAAAAAAAAAATCTTAAAAGAATAATGTAAATCAATGCACATTTAATACATTTACAACTTATTTTAAAAGGTCATCGTAAATTTAAATATTGACATAATTTCTGGAAAATGTATATAACACTATCATAAAATAAAGTTATAGAAGAGTTTGAAATATTCAAAATAATCTAAAATTCTATTGATTTAATTTCCATAATTACTCATTTTAAATATAAAAAGTTTCTTCTTAGTTGATCATTTTGTACCTGTTAATTCCTATTTGTATCCTACATCACAGAAAAATTTATCAATATTTTATTGCACAGTTTTCATTAAAATAATTTATTATTACATTATAATTATTTAAAGCAAAATATGCACACAAATTAAAGTTGCATTTTTCTTGAGAACAAGAATCTTTAAATATTATCATACAGCTATTTTAATTCTACAACTGGATGAAAAAATATATTATCCAGTATGAAAGTAATTTAATAAATAAAATATGAACTTCTACTTTGCTATATTGAAGTAACTGCCTCATCATTAAAAAAAAAAGGTAGATAAATGAACACAATTCAAAAATCTGGGCATTCAATACTACAATTCTATGTTGCCCAAGAAAAGATAAATATAGGACATTTGTTTGATAATGTTTAAATGGTAACAATTGTCTGTATGACGTCTGTTAGAAATTTGTGCTAATATAAAATGTGGAAAAGCAAAATTTAAAATACGAAAGACAGTTTCGTTATAAGAAACTCAACCTGACCGAATTAATAGATAGAGGCAAAGTTTGCGATAGAATATCAAAGAGAAAGAGAGCTATTAATGTTGAAACAAATTTATCAAAATTATGTGAATAGATTTGTAAACCTGAAAATATAAGAAGAAAAATTAAGAAAACTTAATTTAGAAAATGGCAAACCCATGATACTTTACACAGAGTAAAACTTTTCCCTGGTAGAAAATATAAACTAATATCCAGAAAGCATGTAGAAAATGTAACTAACATTATCAATCATTCCATTTATTTAACATTTATACAACATCTTAACGCAAAATTCACATTTTTTGTAAATACGCATGGAAGATTAACTGACATATATCATATTCTTTGCCAGAAAATGGCATATTTTAAAATTTTGAAGTGGTGCAGAAAACTTTTCTAACTGAAATGAACAGTAATGAGAAACATACTGTGGCTGAGTCATAAATAGATATTTCAGAATTGGTCAGTATGTTTTAGAAAAATAAAAATATTTTATCAAGAAAGTCACATGGAATATTAAAAATTATTTTTCACAAATTAAAATGAAGTTACAAGATATCTTTTTTGTGTGTGGAAGATAACTAAAATGCCTGTAGAGGATAATTTACCTGTTTTTGTTTGAAAGAAGAAAGGGCTAATATCAATGACCTAACTTTTCACCGTAAGTATCTGGAATAATATAATCCCACTATATCCAAAGCAATTAGAAAAAAGAAATAATGTAGCTGAGAACATAAATCAACAAACTGGGAAACAAGAAAGCAATAGAGGAAAAGATGTGAAAAAAAAGTTGTTTCATAATTTAAAAGCAACAAAATTTGTAACATCCTAGCTAGACTGATAAAAAGCAAAACAGAAGGGACAGAATCAAAAATTCAAGAGAAACAATCACTACAGACTCTTCAAGCATTGTCATGTAAAAAGGCAATAATGTGAATAACTGGAAATTCAAATACTTGGATAAAAGTGTAAATTTTTAGAAAAATCAAGTTGTCTAAATTGTCACATAATAAATAGAAAAGCTGCATATCCCTATAAGTTTTATAAAACTAGAGTCTGCAATTTAAAATGTTTCACAAAAGACATTCTGAGTCCAGATGGCTTTTCTATCAAAGCCTATTAACATAACAGAAGGAACTCCAAACTCAGTTAAAATATTCCTGAAATTAGGAAGGGAACTACTTTTCAGCTCATTTTATTTTTAAGAATTAACTTGATATTCAAACCAGAAATACACATTACAAGAAAAGATAGCTATCAGCTAGTATCTCTCATACATAGGTGCAAATGTCCTTAATATCAGCAAATAGAACCGTCCATATATAAAAAAAATTATACATCTTGAATTAGCCATATGATTTCTGCAAATGTAAAAAATCATTTTACTAAAATGAACACATTAACTTGATAAAAACTAAATTTAATAAGTTAGCAATCAGCAACCCAAAATTTTATTTGCCAATCTCCAAGTAAGCAGATATAATACAAATATAAATTTATCAAGATTTTATGTTAGATGAAATTTACACATTCCTTTAAAGTAAATTTATATTTTAGCAATTCTCAAATCAAATTTCTCTTGAGTTGATACCATGTTATTTACATATTATTAAGTATCAATCATTCATTTTTCTGCTTTAAATACAATAGAAATTGTGAATTATTTATGATTACTTTGCAACTACTTATGAAAAATAACTGTTCTGGGTAGGTGCATACCTGTTATCTCAGCACTTTGGGAGGCTGAGGCAGAAAGACTACATGTTAGAACATGGTCTAGACAATTTATGAAGTCTCTATCTCAAAATAAAAAGTATATATACACAAAGGGCTGAGAAAGGTAACTCAGTGGAAAGACATTGGGTGCATTCCTATTACCCCCAAAAATCAGTTAATATTTTAGCCACATACAATTAAAACATAATTTTTAAATCAGAAAATCTACACTTTAAGCTACACATCATTATGCTATTTTCACTGTGATTTTATATATAATATGTATCAATTTTTACTTATCAATTTTATTTATATATACATATATAAACAGAAAATATAGGAGCCTAACTTGGAAATTGTATTTTTTATTAGACTGTGACTTGGGACTGTCTTATCTTTTATTCCTCAGATCTACTTTGAACTAATAGATACCTGGACTTTTGCTATATGTTAAATAGATTGTCAAGTTTCATTCTTGTGGGACCCTAAATTCCTATTTTAAAGTTATAATAAAAGTTGGAAAGAAGTCAGTCTGGAATTATCATTATTTCTAAGCCATAAAGAAAACCTAAATGTTCATGAAATTGTACAGCAGATGAAATATGACAACACACAGGGGCCCCAGGGAATTTGTAGTCAAGTAGCTCTGACATTTCCAGTATTAAACAAAACAAAAGCATGACTTGTCTAGTCTCTTTGATGTTTACCTATGAATGTAATTAATGTTTTCATTCAAACACTTTTCACATGATTTAGCACAGCCTGATGCACGATTTTAAATCCATCTGTACATGACACAATTATTGTAACCTGATTTACCCAATCCAAGTGAAACTCTAACCGCGGCGATGCTTACAGAGTATGGCTCCCTGTTCCTGAGCCATTATTTTCTGCATTTCCCCTATCAATAATTTGATTATAAGCAGAGAGGGAATTTTATACACTGTAGATAATTGAAATTTAGAAACTGACAGGTGAATAAGTTTACATATAAAAAGCAAGGCAGGAATTCCAAGAGAAATGAAATGTCTTGGAGAGGCTTTGAAAACTAAACTCTATCTTTGATTTCCACCTTTTAAAACTTCTTTTCTGTTCAAGGAACAAAATCCTCAGTGGGAGTTGCCTGTGGAATTGAGCCACGCTTTATGATAGAGTCTTCTAGCCAGGCTAGTCGCTGCCTAGGCACCAAAGAGCAGATTCCCCACTGCACCTTCAAACTCTGTGACAAGTAGAGAATCACCCTGTCAGCGCTGCACCCTAGCTTACCCAAATTGACAAAAATTTTCTGAATTACATTGCTCCAGGGCTCCTGCATTGACAGGAGGCAGTCAAGCCTGACAGCCCTTTCCCTCTTGTCTGTGATCTTGAAATCAATTGCACAGCCTGATGCACAGAATAATGGCCGTGGACTATTCTGCAAGACTTGGCCCATCTGGTCACTAAGGAAGGCAGCGTCGCAGGCTTCCTATGGATCTGGGAGGAGCATGCTGCTACACAGAGGTGACCTCTGTCTCCACCTGGCCCTGCCATTGAGGGAGTCAATTTCACAATTGCGCACATTCAGAAACGGACACGCTTTTGTACCAACGCATATCCATCTTTGTTTTCAGTTAAGAGCTCATTGTTTTGGGTATTAAAGAGGGTGGAGGAACAAAAGAAAAGATGTACTCAAAATTAATTTTGTGTAAATTAGTTAAACCTTGGAGAGATTAAATATTTTAATATTTCAATTGATATGAAAATATACCTATTTTACAAAATCTTATAGAGTTACCCTTAAAGGAAAGTCTTATATTGATGACATTTTTTATTAACAAAACTGATTCTTATGGAAAAAATTAGAGTTTTCCAAGTTGATTCCCTCTAGTAAACAATAGATTTTTACTTAACTGTTTGAAGTTGATTACGCAGCCTACCTGTTTTACATTTTCAAGAATTTCATCATAGATGAATCATACTCAGTGGACTTTAAACTTATAAAAAGTGTAAAGAATTTCTGACTTCTTTATTGTGAAGAAAATTCTAAAAACACCAAATTAAGAGAAAAGTGAGAAAGTAATCAAGTAAACAACGAAGCAAGCAAGAAAGAAAAGAAGACAAAATGGAAGTGAAAAGTTGGGTCCTTACCATGTTTTGCAATCTTATTTATATGTAAATACGTTATTTTCAAACATATTTAAGTTTATAGCAAATTGAAAGTACAGGCATTTCCCACAGGCTTCCCATCCCCCAACACACACCTGTGACCTCTGCTGTTCTCAGCACCCAGCTCACACTTACATACACACCCACTAAGCAGTACACGCGCCACTGCTGATGAAACCATGCTCACATTCATGGTGTATGCTTATTACAGGAAGAGGCACACTCATTAAAATCCTTCAAAATTCTAGCATTTTATCAAGTAAATGTGGCTCATGTTTCTTGCCGCTTTCTGATGCAGTTCTAGAAGTCCTCTTTAGCAGGTGTCTTTAGGAGTTGTAATAAAATTTAAAGTGAATGCTGCTGCCTGGTGCCATTCAAAGGAAAAGCAGTGTCACGAAAGTGTTTAAAGTGTTTCCTCATCCACATAACCCACGAGATGAGTGTAACACAGTGTGACTTCCTTCGCTACAGTTAGACCAATTATAAAGGTAAAGAGTTTGAATTGCTTCCAGACATCACAGCAGCCACAACGGCACAATTAAAGACACATAGCAGACTTCCAGAATTTCTTCAAAGTGGCAAGAATGATGCGAATACTGTGTCAGAAGTGGGGGAGCAGGAAGTATTTTGAGGAGATCAACGGCAGTATGTCTTCTATTATAATACATTTAAACTTAAACATTAACCCTAATTCCATAGGGAATACTACCACGAATCAACACCTGGAATCATAACATCTTAAAAAGCTTTTGCATAGCAAAAGAAACCACTAACAGAGTGAAGAGGCAATCCACAAAATGGGAAAAAAATTACCAACTCTTCTTCAGACAAAAGTCTAACATCTAGAATATAGAAAGAACAACAATATGTCATTAATTTGCTTGCCATGGTCTCTTACATCTTTAGCTCCCTATCAATCACCTTCCAATCACCAGTTCTTTATTTACAGTTATTGGATTAATATTTATTCCAGTAATATCATTTTGTTTTGTTTTTGTGTTAGTTACTTTTCTTTCATTGCTGAGACAAAATACCACATGATCAAAATTAAGAGAGAAATGGTTTATTTAGCTCACAGTTTGTGGAGGTCTCAGTCCACAATCGACTTGTTCCAAATTAGGGTGACATGGCTAAGAAGCAATGGTTCATAGCAGCAAGAAACAAGAGCAAAAAGTTAAAAAAAAAAAAAAAAAAGAATGGGAAAAATTAGATCTCTTCTACTTCCTTATGTTGTACGCAGACTGCCTGTTCTAGGGCATACAAGATAGATAAAATAATTATAGACCTAGTGTTTTTTAGCTCCTTGAAAAAAAATGTTGTGTTTTAATAATGTTAGGACTAGGTATCAGCCTATATCTCGTACTCTGAACAACAAGTACAAAGATAATACAGAATGTATCAACTACTGTAACAATACAATTAACTTGTTTTGAAACTTGATTTCATTATTATATTTCTCTTTACTTTAATATAAAAGGAATAATAAATTTGTTTTAAAATAAGAAAAAGAACAACAACAAAAAAACAGACTTTTTTAGATTTAAAGCTGTAATCTAAAATCTGGAATGTAAAATGAATAGACACTTTTCAGATGAATAATTATAAACAGCAAATAAATATATGAAAAATGCTCTACATCCTTGGTCACTTGAGAAATGGAATAACACAGAGATATCATGTCTCTTCAGAAACAACAGCCATTATCAAGAAGTCATCCAATAACAAATGCTGGAAGGGCTGTGGAGGAAAAAGAACACTTCTCCACTATTGGTGGGAGTGTAAATTGGTACAAATGATACGGAAATCAGTGTGGAGTTTTCTCAAAAAATCTAAAATTAGAGACTGCATTTGACCAAGCTATTCCTTTTCTTGGTATCTTCCTTAAACAGTTAAAAACATCATACCTCCGTGCTACACGCATATCCATGTTTATAGCAGCGTAATTTGTAATACTTAAATTTTGGACATGACCCAGATGACCACTCAAGGGTGAGTGAATGAGGAAGCATGATTTTTATATGCAATGAACTCTTACACTACCAAAAGAGGGATAAATTTGAGGAAGATTTAGGTAAATGGATGAACCTTGAGCACATAATTAAAAGTGAAATAAATTTCACACACATGTTTAAATACTGCATGGACTTTCTTGTGTGAGAAACCCAAGTGGTAAATAAGGATGGGTGATAGATATTGAGAAGTGGGAAGAAAATGTTCAAATGGGAAGGTGAACAAGAGACGGGGAGGGGAAAGGAAAGAGAGGGAACAAGGCTTTAAAAATAAAAAGAAATACATGGAAACAAAAGAATAAAGGTCTGTAAATAGAGATGGACAGAAGAAGGAAGGGAGGGGAATGGGAAAAAACAATTAAGATATACTACGTTCAGCTCACATTCCTCATGATGAAAGTGACCATTATGCATATCAAAAGTGTACCAATGAAATAATAGTAAGTAAAAGTAAATGTAAGCATTCACTGTAGTGTTTTATTGTACCCGCCCATTCTTACATTATCCAAGCATCACAGCTCCCATTCGTTTATTTTTGGTGTTATACAGTCCCTAGTTCAAATCATCCTATTCAAAAGTAGTTCTGCTATTGCCTTAGGGTTGAAATTTGGTTCTTAATGTGAAGTCAGAAGTCAAAATTGATTTGGCTTCAAAATGTCTACTAAGACAGTCAAGTAGTCCAAGCCTTACAAAGTCAGGAAATTTTTGTTTTCTATACCACCACACTTATAATGCATAATGCATGTTCAAATGCATAATATAAATTCAAATACTGTAGTGTTGGTCATTTGCTGATTTTGTTTTTAAATGAATGAGGCTATGGCCCAAAGTAACTACATGTTCATTCATTAGTATACTGATACTACCTCGAGTAGTTCTTGAATGCAGAACTAGTAACAAGTAGTAACAAGTTAACAAGTATTGAACAAGTTAATCTTAAAAAAACAGCAATTTATATACAAGGACAACTGGGACATAAATCAAGGTTGTCACAGAAGTTACAATACTACAATCACTTTGCCATGCACAGAGAATAGCATAAATTAATAAAATTACAGTTTAAAAGCATTGTCATATTGAAGTGTGAGTTTTTAAATATACGCTATATTTGTAATTCTGGATACACTAACCAAGTTAATCTATTGATTTCCTCATTCATGACTAATAGTAATAACTAACTCCTAAATGGAGGACAATTCTTGTGAAGCATATTTGAAATACTGATACTTTGTAAGGAATATAAAACCATCTACATTTTACCAACCAAAGAATTATGTTTTCATATCTAAATTATTGTGGCTCTATACTTAAGTGACTTAGAAGTGTTTTTGAAGCTCTGCTTACTCTACCTAGAGTTATAGAATATATTTTTTTAAAGTATAAAAGTGGACCACAGTGTGCAACAGAAATAAATTTCAGATAATCATACAGCTTGCTCAGCTTCTTATGTTATTGTGCTGCTTGCGATGCTTATGCATCAAATATTAAAATAAAGGCCAGGGATATAGCTCAGGGGCACAATGACTTCTTGGCAACTGCAAAGTCCTGAGAGTTGTTTTTTTTTTTTTTTTTTTTCTGGTACAAAAGAAGAAGAAAAAGAAGAAGAGGGAGGAGGAGAAGGAGGAGGACGAGAAGGAGGAGGACGAGAAGGAGGAGGACGAGAAGGAGGAGGATGAGAAGGAGGAGGACGAGGAGAAGGAGAAGGAGGAAGAGGAAAAGGAGGAGGAGGAGAAGGAGGAGAAAGAGGAGAAGGAAAAGAAGAAAAAAGAATAAGAAGAGGAGAAGGAGGAGGAAGATAAAGGAGTTATTATTCTTTAAAGAAAAGATGTTTTCTGTCTTATCTATTAATTCCAAAGTTAGTACATTTAAGTAATTAAGTCAAATTCCACACTGATAAAGTATAGGAAAATAAAAATAATGTGAAACTAATTCACTTTAGACCTAGAAAATCTATTAATTATTATCTAGAGACTCTAAAATTATTTGTTAGAAAACCAGCAACATACAGTAGCACAAATTTCAGAAATGCAGATGATTTGAAACATGAAATGTTCTCATAAACTTATAGCAGCACACTACACATTATTTGCTGATAAAAAGAAAAAACCACGCTTAAAAGTTTAGTCACATAAACTACTCAGGATTAATTAACAAATTATCAAATTAGATATGCCACATAGAATGAAGTAATTTTTCTTTTCTTTTTTTTTTTTTTTTTTTTAGTAATTTTTATATTCACATCAGAGTGAAAATCACATGTTTCTTTTTCAATGGTCCAATGCAAAACACTTCACAAAACTGCATTATGTAAAAGTCATAAATTGCTAGGAACGAAACTATAAAGTAACAACTGTTGTGATTCATTGACTAGAAAACTAAAAACAACAAATGCTTCTACTGAAGACTACAATAGTTTTGTGATTCTAGGGAATATGATTACTAAAATTTTTATTTGTATGAGTAAATTAGAGGAGATCAGAATGGCTCGTATAGTCCAATCTACTCTTATTCTGAATCTGACCTCTTTTTTCCCAGTGTTACCATGAGAATATCTATTTTATACAGTGTGATTTGTTCAACTGGTCACAGTTGGTTAATGAAGGGATTGGTGGCCAACCCAAGTTGAAATAAGAAAAGCACCTTCTGAGAATTTTGAAAGTGAAGCAGGAGATATAACAATCTGGGTTGTCATACAATTTCATTTGACAAGTCATGTTTGGAAGCTCACATGCTGGAAATGCTATGAAGAATGCATAAAGTAGATGCACATAGAGCTAAAAACCTGGCATACATACAGGGAATCTAGATTCTTTGAAGTGGCTTTTACTCTAAGTTGTTCTGGAATTCCAGCTCTATCTGTGTTTTTTGATGTTAAAAATATCTATTTTTTTGTACATCTCTCTTAAGATTTAAGCTTGTTTAGGTATGGTAGTTAATCCTCACAGGTTCTACATCCCTTCTTCGATAGTAATAGAGTTAGACATTCACTAGATAGAAGGATACATTTTCTATGCTCTTTGTGAAACTGGAGGTGAATAATTGATCAAATTCTATGCAACAGTGTGTAAGCCAATACTAGGGGTGGAACTTCAGAGCTAGTAATTTGAAGAGGGACTGTCCTGGCACATTCTTCCTCCATTTTATGGCTTTAATGGGTCACAGTGAGTGGGGTTACAAATAGTTATCTGGACACAAACACTGAAAGCCAGGCATTGAGTTTAGTATTTCAAAACAGAGGAAACTGGTTCTCCAATAAATTTAGAGTGACAGAACAAGTCTGGATGATTTGTATTTCTGCAAAAGAAGACTTTTTATCTTATTTGACAACTCTTATTCTAAATTTCCCCAATCTCACAGATAATCTGAATTTTAACAATACATCAGGTTTTTGTCATTTTTACAAAACTTGGACATAATATATGATAGTATCTTAACACAAAACCTGTTTCCACTGTGATAGAAATGACTGACATCTTTGCTAAGAGTTAATATTTGATGATTTGTGTAAGGCAAAGTTTATTACATCATTCTTAATTTACCCATCCTAGAACTGATGGTGTGACATTAGCAATGCATTTTATATTGAGCTGAAAACTGAATTTGGAGCTATTAAATAAAGCATTTTAATCCTTTACAATCCACTAATACTAGCAGAACCTGCGGTAGTTTTTACTAAAATGTTGTGTCTTGATAGAGAGGTAGGTAGATATTAAAAAATTCCTTCACTTGATAAGACTCTAAACAAAAGTTGGCAAAATAAATAAAAATAACAAATTAGTGGAACAAGAATAAGTTAAACTATTCCTGGATTCGGAGTGAGGAATCCTAAGCAAGAGACGAGATATGCCCTGCTGACCCAAGAACGAACTGGGCTGAGAGAAACCAACTGGGAATGCAATCCTGGTGCTATAACAGGAACAGATAAAGCCTCAGCGTGGAAGCTGGAGCCCGCGCCATTGGAAACCAAGATTTGGGTTTCCTGCCACTGCGGCTACATCTGAATCGGCTCGGCAGGGAGACAAAAGTGCAAAAGCTCTGAGAAGGGAATCAGTGAACAGAGTTGAGAGCAGGACGGGCGGGGAGCTGTGCATCGACCTTCGGTGAGTCAGAGAAACTGGGACTCTTCCACAATCTAGGAGGCTCCAACAGAAGACATTCTGGGATCGGGCAGACTTGCCGGAACAGGGACTTCTGGCAGACTTGCCAGAACTGTGGTGACTTCAGTCACATATCGCCCTCTCAAGCGGGACTGGTGAGCAGTGCTTAGCCTATGTGAGGCTGCTGGCTGAGACCCAGTAGGCTAGCACAGCCCAGATCCCAGCACCTGAAGGAGACCTGGAGGGGCAGGCCCCACATAGGCTGCAGTGGGTGTGCTGCAGTGGGTGGGAACACCTATCTGGCGCAATTCAATCAGACTGTGGCCAACAAGGAAGGAAGCTGGGCCTCCTATATACGCTTGCATATATAAGGAACAAAGAATATGGGAAGAGGGAGCAACAAGAAAGGCCCCTCAGCCCCCAATCCTGAGAAACAGGCAATAGCGGACACCGCACCAATAGACATAAAGTGCTATCTCCAGAGCCTCATAGATGAGTTTAGGAATGAAGTTATTAATGACCTGAAGCTAGAAATAAGCAGAATAGTTAAAGAAATGCTAAGCACCACCCAAGAAAAAACAGATGGTGGAATGGAAGAACAGAAAAAGAGGGGAGAATTGTTTGATGGAGAAAATAGAGAAAGCATAGAATACTTGACGCAGGTCATAGAGATTACCAGGAAACCAAAAACTCTATCAAAAACTTGCATAACAGCTTGAAAGAAACTAAGGACAGATTATCTGAACTGGAGGACAGATTTGTAATATGGGAGCATGAAATGAAAAACTTTTTAAAAATAACAAAGAAATAAACAGCAATAATACAAAGACTAGAAGATGATAAGAGGATCTATATCTTAAGAATTAAGAACATAAAAGAAGAAGTAGGGACACAAACAAATGAACTACAAAAGCTACTCGCAGAAATAATCCAGGAGAATTTTCCTAATTTAGCAAAAGGTAAAGATACTCAGATGTATGAAGCATTCAGGACCCCAGCCACCTGCAACCCAAACAGAGCTACACCCAGGCATATAATAATCAAAATACCAGAAATCCAATATAAGAACAGAATATTAAAAGCCGTCAGAGACAAGAAACAGATCACTTACAAGGGAACACCCATCAGAATTACAACAGACTTCTCGGCACAAACTATCAAATCATGAAGAGCTTGGGGGGGGGATAATTCAAGCTTTGAAAGATAATAACCTCCAGCCAAGATTGAAATATCCTGCAAAACTATCCCTGGAAAGTGATAGAAAAACAAGGTGCTTCCAGGATAAAGAGGTACTAGGGGAATATGCAACCACCAACTCTACAGAGAATACTGCAGGATATTCTAAAAAAGAAAAATATGAAGAATCCAGAAATAGTGGCAGAGAGGCCAGAATGAATGGAGCAGAAAACAAAGTGAAGAAGACAAACTGACAACTAATGACAGAAAAAGAGCTCAACAGAAATGAGGCAGAGAAGACTGGATGATAGGAACAGCTATTTTGGAGAAAATGATGTCATAATAGGTAATGCTGATTTAGTATCATCTTGTTTTGAAGTCTCATCAAGCTTTTGCTCTTCTGTCTCCATTGGTCTTAGCATGTTGTATCTTATTGGATTTTATTATATGTGATAATATAAACAAAAACTTCTATAGACAACGAGATTATACAGAAACCATTGTTCGTTTTCTGTTAGTTGATTCTAAATACCTGTAATACTGTCATTCTCTTGAATGGTTTTTCATTGTCTTGATATGTTTGATGCTACAGTATACGAAGTTATACTCAAAGATTTCAAGGAAAGAGACAATATGGTAACTACTTTTATGTCGGGATTATTTTGTGGTAAAACACTATTTTGCTTAAATGGTTATGTTTTTTTTCTGCGCTGTTTTGTTGTTATGCCCTCTTTTATCTCAATCTCCATTTTATTATTTACTTTTTTATTTTTATCCTTTTAATTAAGGGAAAAATAAATTAAAAAATTAGCAGGATATATTATAGTAACCCACTTTGATTTACCATTAACTTGATTTGAAGCCCTGTATTGCTCTCACCATCTTGTTTTGACTGATGTTCCTCTATTCTGTTTTGCTTGATAGTACCAGGTTCAAAAGTATAGGTAACAGCTGTGAAGATAGTGGGATTCATTATGACACCCATTCTGGTTGACTATTATCTACTTTTGAAGACCTGTATTGTCTCCAATGTTTTGGTTTTGTTGGTTTTGTTCTTTAATGTTTTGTTCAATTTTATTATAACTGATGATATAGGCAATTCTATTAGAGATAGCGGGAGGCATTATGGTAACCATTGTTGATCACCTTGTATTATGTTTTTACATTATCTATTATGTCCACCTTTTTGATTTGACCGACTCTGTTCTGTTATGTCACATTTGGTTTTACTCTCTTCCAAAAAAAGTAATAAGAACTATGGGAGCAATAAAACCCAAAATGTGTAATAGTTATTGTACAAAAGAGAGGAAAAGAAAGTGCTCTAAATGATATAATTGCATATATATTTAAGTGTATAAGATAGACAATGATATTACTGAGTTTTGTTGGATCATTGAACAGAACTGTTTGGTCTCACTGTTTGAATGTCCACTATATAAGCTTTAATTTTGTAACTTGAACAAATATTTCTAAGATGACAATATGCAATCAATTAACTAGTGATTTCCTACTGTTTATTATTTTTCTGAAATTCTGTATACTTGTACCCTTTCTCTGCTTTTTTTTTTTTCTTTTTCTCCTTAAATAAAATTAAAAAAAAAAAAAAACACACACACACACAAGGCAAACTCATGAGGCCTGGGGGCCACAGACATAAACCATGACAGGGGTGAACCTGTGGTACACTGTTACTGTGTTTTTCTTTTAAGACAAAAGATACTAATATATGAGTTTTTTTCCTAAACTAAAAAAAAAAAAAAAAAAAAAAAAGAACAAGTTAAACTCTTCTAAAATATAAAATGAAAGGAAAAGATTTTTGGTTTTTATTCAAAACCTATGTATTTAATCACTTAAGTACTAGAAATAGCTTGTTAGTGAGAAAACACTTGCTAGAGGTCCATAGACTAAGCCCCAGCTCCTCACAATGTACCACTGGCATGTTAGTTTATTTAATTAGATGTGTTGGCTGTTGTTTTTCATGAAAAATTGATTTATACCATCCTCTTAGTTTGTATAATCATGCAGTTGGAAAAAACTTGTTAAAATTCTTTCTAAAAAAATTCTACTCAGAATATTTTATAAATCAAAAACTGTAGACAAGAGATCATAATGTTCATATCTGATAATATTGAGTGAGTTCTCCTCTTTAGAATTGCTACTGGTATCCTTTAGTAAAAGAAAATCAAAGACATTGATTGTCTGTCTACATTACAAAGAAATATATCAACACTTGGGTGCAAATCTTAGTGGGGTGCAAATCTTACTCAATCCTTATTAAGATACATAAGGACCTTCCTTAACAAAATCCTGGTAAATAACCAACTCTTCTTGTCCTTAGACAAAAGGGAGAAGTAGCAGGAGAGGAAGAAGTAGAAAGAGAAGAAACAACACAATTATCATTTCTGATCAACCAATGAGAGCACATTCTTTACGAATGAACATTCTTTTCATTTTAAAATGAGGAAAGTAAAAAGATACTTTACTGGAAGCCAACAGAAAAAAAAAAATTAAAATAAAATGTTGACTTCAATAGAATATTGGTCCTGAAATTTGAGTCTAGCTGGGATTAGTACTGCTAGGATAAAGAAAAGAAACTGGATAAAACTAAAGAGAAATTAGGAAAGGCGAGTTTATACACTAATGTAGTATATTTCACGATTTGTCAAGGAAAAGATGCTTGAACTTTCTATTTGTTAAGAGACCACTTTCTAAAGATGACTATGGAATATTTTATTGGCCTCCAATCTAGGACACTGCCTATCTAGATAATAGACTCCTACAGAGAGAGAGAGAGAGAGAGAGAGAGAGAGAGAGAGAGAGAGAGAGAGAAGACAGAGAGACAGAGAGACAGAGAGACAGAAAGAGACAGAGGAAAAAAGGCATACTTCATGGAAGAAGATAATTAAGAGTGAACACAGTAGTAGATCACCAAATCAATTAAAATATAATAAAGAGTTCAAAGCAGGCATTCAAAGAACTCACTTTTTCATATTCCAGAGTGTTGAATGAATAATTTAGTAGAAATTTCAAAGATGCACATTTCTCACCTTCCATCCAAACTCAACAAACCGCTTCTGTTTCTCACAGTTTGTGAAAATTCATTGCCTTATTAACTTTCAGTTAGCCTTCTGTAACCACTGGAATAGTACAGAAAGTGGAACTGAGTGACTTCTGAGTGTAACTCATGTGTAGAAACCAATCTCTAATATGGTCTCTTGCAACTGTTCTGTGGATGTCCAATTCCATGTAAGAAGTTTGACTCTTCTTAGTCAGCTGCATTGTAAGAGAGACTACATGGATGCTATAAGAATATACATGGCAAGACAGATAACGTTGCCAGTTCATAGATTTTAAATATATCCCAAATTACATGACAGATGAGAAACTAAAGAATATGTTTTGAGCATCTCAAATCAAATTGAGAAGTCTCAAGGTAAACAACACAAGCAAAAGTTAATGCCCTAGATAACTAGCTTTTGTTGAGTTTTTACAACTATTTCATAATTTGACTCAATCTTTTTAAGATCATAGTACCATTTATGAAATATATGGTTTCTCTAGGTAGTTTCTCAAATTCATAATTAAAAGAAATTATAAGCATAAAATCTTTAAGATTATCAATTTAGAAATTTTAAAACTTCAGATAATGAAATTAATGACAAGATACTGAAAACATGAGAAACAAAGAACAGAGAATTTTTGAAATACAACCTTCTTACTTTCTTAAATCTATAAACCCTTACCAGTGGCAAAATCAGGAAAATATTCCATTTTGCTATTAATTATGTACAATTCTTCATTTGAGATTACAGAAAGAAATGCTGTTTAATTATACATGAATAACTTGTTCAAGAAAATTAAACATCCATAATGAAAAAATGTATTAATGTCTGGAAAATAAATAGCAAGTAATGTTCATGTGTCTTCATTATATTTCCTAGATTTTTCAAAACTACTAGAAGAATATGACTTGCTTTTTGAATATTAATTATCAGTAAATATGATGGGACACATAACATAGCTTAATAATCACCAAAAGTAATGAACAATATAAAACCAGGTAACATGATTGATTCAATGTGTCTCAGTCTTCTTGAGAATGAAAAATACATGCAATAGTTTATTTGCTAATATCAAGAATAACTTCCTAACTTAAATCTACTGCACAGCAATGATCTTCTAACCCTAAAATTTTCACTCTTGCTCTTGTGAAACTTTTCAATGAAAGTGATAAATTACTACTGATGTCATTTCCAGTGAGCCTAGCTAAAGTCAGCAGTCACCCGGAGGGATTTATTGTGCTGTATTTCTTGCATGGCAGTCTCTTCAGCCTCACGTACTGTCAGTTGTATTCTCTAATCATTGTGGTAACTGATTTAAAAAGCACTCCTCAGTTTCTGAAGTGTTTTCTAGAAAGTGTCAGGTGCCCCTTTGAGAATAGGTAGCTAGGGACTTTATGTAGGAGGGCACATTATTCTCAGGGGCATGCCTTGCCCCCCCCCCAAATACTTTTCCATATGAAGGTTCTGAAAAGCGAAATGGAGATTACAGTATTACCCCTAGTTTGTCTACTGGGATTCAAGATCTATGCTTAGGTGAGGGGAACAGATGTGATTTAAGTGAACTTGGAGTTTAGTTTTCTTAAACTTGTAGACTATTATGACTGAATAAGAAAATGTTTAGGACTGATCAAAATGTTGTTATCAATAAAATTTAGAGAATCTCCATAAAACAATTAAACATAATGACTGGAGCAACTGTTTCTTTTTGGCTGACTTTAGTGAAACTACTTCAAAAATATTTTATTTACATGAACTTAACAATTAAAATAATAATTTGGTCCTTGATTAGAGGAAAATAATTTGTCACTGGATAAGTTACTTTAGGTCATTTATATTGCTTTTAAAGTTGTTTTAACACTAATCAGGTTCAGGAAGAACTACATTTACAGCTCATATCAGCTACTCTAGGTAATTGTAATATTATTTTACAACAACTTCAGAAAACACAGTCAAATACTAATCTAATTAGCAGCCGAAAAGTTGAGGCCTAGAAAGTATTAGCAACATAGTGAAGGCTAAAAAATAAGTGACTGGTTAAGTAGGCATTCATGCTGCTATCTATTTGTCTAAAATATCTGTCAAACTTTTTCATTGGTTCAGTTAAACAAACTTTAAGGTATTCTGTTATGTCAGAGAAATTGTCTGTGTGAGTAGGGAAACATGTCAAATTATTTCCAGATCATTTGCTTACATATTCTTGTAATAATGACTTTCAATATACATATTTAAAATCCTCCTTGGTTCAGGAACAAAGATTAAATTTACAACACTAACAAGTAAGAAATTTCATTGCAAAGATTACTTTCACTAGAAAAGTAATTTAATGGAAATCAATGTTATTAAACAATGGTGTATTCTCCCAAAACTGTTATACAGATTCAATGCAATCCCAATAAAAATACCATCAACATATCTTATAAATCTAGAGAAATCACTCCTAAAATTCATCTGGAACCAGAAGAAACCTAGAACAGCAAAGGCAATTCTAAGCAGCAGGGGCAAGGTAGGAGGCATCACAATCCCTGACTTGGAGTTATACTACAAAGCAACAGTAGTAAAATCAACATGGTACTGGGTCAAAACAGAGCCGAAGATCAATGGAATAGATTAGAAGATCAACCACAACTACAAACACACTCAACCACCTTATCTTTGATAAAGAGCCAAGCCCGTTCACTGGAAGAATGATAGTCTCTTTAATAACTGGTGTTGGAAAAACTGGCTCTCCATATGCTGAAAATTAAAGCTAGACCCATGCCTATCACCATAGAAATGCTAAATCTATTGGAAGATAAATTGGGTAGAAACCTAGAAGACATAGGGATAGGTAGAGAATTCATGAACAGGACTCAAACCGCACGGGAAATACTTCCCAGAATCAATAACTGGGACCACTTCTTATTAAAAAGTTTCTGCATGTCAAAAGAAATCTCCAGCATAGTGAAAAGAAAACCCACAACTGGGAAAAGATCTTAGTGAATTCCCCCTCAGACAAGGGACTTTTGTCAAAAACATATAAAGAATTAAAAAAATTCAGACCCCCAAAATTCAAAGATCCAATCCAAAAATGGGCATCTGAGATGAATACACAATTCTCAGATGAAGAAATACAAATGGCAAATAAATGCATTAAAAATGTTCATCATCATTGATCATTAGAGAAATGCAAATTAAAACCACACTGAGGTTCCATCACACTCCTGAAAGAATGGCCAACAACAACAAATGCTGGAGAGGCTGTGGGGAAAAAGGAACTCTCCTACACTGTTGGTGGGAATGTAGATTGGTACAACCTTTGTGGAGGTTAGTCTGGAGAATTCTCAAAACTTGGGATTGGAAGTCCCATTTTTTCCAGCTATTCCACTTCTAGGCATATTCCCAGAAAAATAATAGCATCATACCACAGTGATATATGTGCACCTATGTTAATAGCAACACAATTTGTAGTTGCCCGATCTTGGAAACAACCCAAGTGTCCATCAACTGAGGAATGGATAAAAAAGTTGTGGTATTTCTATACAATGGAGTATTACTCAGCTATAAAGAAGGATCACATTGAGATATTTATCAATAAATGGGCGCTGCTTGAGACCATACTCATAAGTAAAATAAATCAATCTTGCATGTGTGAAAACCGAATAGTTCCCCTAAAGTAAGTAATGATTCAAATATATAAAAGTATGTGGTAATCATGATTTCCCATTATGCGGCCTTGAAGCCTTATAAAGTTTTCACCTATTAATTGGAAAGGCTTTATTCTGGACTGATTGATATTATGGCCTGTGATGAAATGAACAGCAATTTTGAAGAAAATAAGTCATCATAATAGCTAGTGCTGATTTACTATCATCTTGTTTTGAAGCCCCACCAAACTATGGCTCTTCTGTCTCCATTGGTTTTATCATGATGAGTCTTGCTGGATTTTATTATATGTGATAGTATAAACAAAAATTGTTATAGGCAAAGAGATAATATAGAAGCCATTTTTCATTTTCTGTTGGTTGGTTCTAAAACCCTACAATCCTTTTATCCACTTGAATGGTTTTACGCTGACTTGATATGTTTGAAGCTATAGTATATGAAGTTATATTCAAATACTATTTTTTATGATTTTTTTAATGAAGGGGAAAATAAAAAATTAGCAGGATATGTTATAGTAACTTATTTGATTTCCTATTAACTTGATTTGAAGTCCTGTAATACTCTCACTATCTTGTTTTGACTGATTAGATGCTGTTCCGTTCTGTATGATAGTATCAAGTTTGAGGGTATAGGCAACTACTTTGAAGGCAATAAGATTCACTAAGATGCCCATTCTGATTTGACTATTATCTTCTTTGGAAGTCCTGTAGTGTTTACAAAGTTTAGGTTTTATTGGTCTTGTTCTCTACTGTTTTGTTCAACTTTATAATACCTTATGAGTTAGACAATTCTTTTTAAGGAAGCAAGAGGCATTATGGTAACCATTGTTGATAACCTTTTACTCTGTTTTTACATCATGTGCTATGTCTATTCTTGGTTTGGACAGACAGATTTGTTTTGTCATATTTGACTTTATTCTCTTCCAAAAAAAAGTAATAAGAACTAAGCAGTAATAAAAACCCAAATTGTGTAAATTTTGTTGTACAAAAGGACAGGAAAAAAAAGTGCTGTAAAGTATACAACTGCAAGTGTGTTTAGGGGTGTTAAATAAATGACCATATTAATGTTTTTGGTTGTATCATTGAACACAACTGTTAGCAGTCTCACTGTTTGAATGTCCACTTTGTATGTTTTGATACTGTGACTTGAGTAACTATCTCTAAGATGATAATTGTAATCTATTAACTTGTGATTTCTTACTGTTTTTTTTGTAGCTGTGTATTAATTGTACTCTTACACTTCTTTGTTTTGTTTTGTTTTTCTTCTTTTTCCCTTTAAACGAAAAAAAAGAACAATGGTATAAAATCATAAGTCATAAGTGAATATATTTTCAGTAAGATAAAATCATAATTCTGGAGAGCTAATAATTTGCCTTGAATATTCTACTTTCTCCAAAATAAAGAGTATCTAAAAGAATGCAGTCTTTCCAGAGGTGAAAAGAACAGTGGAGAAAGGCATAAGCCACATTTTACATGCTGGAAGAATTTGCAGTTTACATTATCTAATAATTAAATTATAAAAATATGCTATCATGTTTTGTTGATGTTATATGTAAAATACAATATAATCGTAGTATATAAATGCCATATTATTGAGAAAATTACCATAAATTTTAAAAAGACACATTTAACATAATGATAGAGAAGTCTTCATTAAAATAAAATATTTCCCTAAAAAATGACCAAGACTTTTACACAGAAATCTACCAACATATTGGCATTTGCTTTTGGATAGTTGGATGACCTGAAATATATATAGTAGTACCTATATTGTCTCTTTAGTATGAATTAAATATTTACCTTATAAAAGAATTTCTATTAATCCAATGTTATTTGTATTTCAATTGTCTGTTCAAGAGTAATATTGCTTTAATTGTTTTCAGCCTACACTACTTAAAAAGTTACCCTGCACAGGCACTGTAGGGCATGCTCTTCGGAAGAGTTTTGCAAGCTATAAAACAAAAGGGTGCTGAATAACTGTAAGTGTGGAACAGCAAAATAATTATTCGAAATCTAAGTAGTAAGACATATCTTACAGCTCAGTGACGACTAGAGTGTCACAAGATTAGTTTCCCCAACAAATATCTGCTAAATTTGACTTGTTTTCTTTCTCTCTTGCCCGTTTCTTCTTTATTTCCTTGATTTAGATTTAAACTGTATTTTGCAAGTTGGGAATTTTTATCAAATGCAGTTTAATTTCTTTTATATTCTGCAAGTGAAAGTCTTATGAAAGACAGTACTGTCCCCTAGACTCAACATTTCTTCTTGATTACTATAGAAAACTCCGAAAGTTTGTTGAGATGTTGAAAATACTAATTAAAAAATAACCATGACAACATAAAGTAGATCAGTAATTATGGTACATCTGAAGATGGCTCTTGGCTGTCTAGAACTCACAAGCAGAGTTCTCTGTGGAATTAAAGGCCAACAAAATTATTAAAATGTGTGCAAAAATAATTTTCTGTTACATACTAATTAGTTTTCTGCCCTCCAAGTGTAGATATTCAGAAGTCAATAAAAAACACAAAAGTGAATATCTGGAAGGCTTTGGAGAGCAAGCTAGTGAAGAATTACTGGCCAATCACTAAGGAAAAATAGAAATGTTCTGTTGCCTTTTGCTTCTAAATGAACTGCCCCAAATTTAGCAACTTACCCACTTATCAGTCCAATTATTTAAATACAGGATGACCAAAAGTTACATATTTTCTCATTAATTTTATAAGGTCCTCTAAAAGCAATTATAAAAATTATATTTTATCGAATTTATTCAAAAACAAGAATTGACTGGCTAAAATGACACCTGACCCAGTAACACTTGGAATTGTTAATATGTAAACAAATACATTTCCTAGCCCAAGAAATGCTTAAGGTAAATCGTTAAATGACTAAAACAACAACCTTTTTATTATGTCTCTTCATTATGTGAATCAGGAATTTTAGCCCACTAATCGTTCTTCTCTGTGTGGCAGGAAACAGGAGTATGGCTGGGTGATTAATTTGTTTCACTTGGCCTTGGAAGATGTCACCTGGTGATATTTATTTTTTTTATAGCATACTCTTGAGGAACCAAGAAAATCACCTGAGATCACCTAGTAACTATTCTCCTGGGGTTGTCAAGAAGGCTGGAGCTGCTGGAGAGACCATGGTAGACTTTTTTTTCAGAGTGGCCTTAATATACTTATTATATTTGCTTTAAATTGCCTTTCTTGTAATTCCATTTCAACACATATTGTGTTCTCTATTTCCTTCACAAGTTAAAAAAAAATCTTGTTGAGGCTTTAGGGGTGGAGATGTAGATCTGTTCTCGCTTGCTCTGTCTCTCCATTTTCCTATGATGTCACCTGAGGCTCATGAAATAATTTAGTATGGCTCACTTAATTATCTCCTCTCTTCTTGTCCATAGTATTTATGTATTTCTTCCAACTGGTAATTGTTCCCTTCTAACTTTTAGCCTAGAGTTCTGCCAGACATCCCCGTTGTTATTAACAATGAAAATATTTCATTTCAGGGACACAGCTTCAATTTTAGTAAATGCTGGGTGAGTTACAAGAAAACAAGAGAACACTAATGAGAAAAACTAGTGCAGTAACTTCTAAAATACATGTTAGGACATGATAAAGTCCTAATGATAGCAAAATTCTCTCAGCTTAATTATAAGAGAATTGGAGCCTGCAAGGAATAATTTGCTTTTCCAAATATTATACCAAAAATATCTTTTTTCTTTTTTTACTTCCTAACATTATTACTTGTCTGTAAATGTACATCTACCCAGAAAATGTAAGGACTACACGTTTGGGAGACTTTCTGCATCTACAAAATGAAATAGACACTGCCAAAATGTTTAAAAGTATTCTGCTTGTAAGACACTTTGATAGAACACGGTTGGTTTACTTGTTTGTGTTTGTGGATCCAGTTGATGAAATTTAAGAACAAAATGATTGCTGATTAGGTAGCCTGTGACATATATATATATATATATATATATATATATATATATACATACATATATATATATATAATGCATACATAAATATATAGTATACACAAATATATACCATATATATACATATATATATATGTGTGTGTGTGTGTGTATATATATATGTCTTTTTATATTTTGCTTTCATTTCAATGAAATCGTTTCTTTTGGATAGGGAAGAATGGTTTTAAAAGCATTATGGACATTGGACATACTTTGTTAACTGAGGTATGAGACATACAGTAGGCTTCATAATGAGTAACAATTGATGTCAAAGTAACTCCTAATTTTATTTAAAGATAGTAAATAAGCAAGTTATGCTTAATTCAAATAAAGTTAAATTAGATTCTAGACATTCAATTTTTGAGGATATTATTTTTCTTCTATTCAGGGAAAAAAAAGATTTAAGTTTATTTGAAGCAGTGATTTGCATTTAGATACCATTTTGTTTACCTTCTCTGCTTCTTCAGCTACACAAGATCACCTACTTAAGAATGAAAATGTGTTTGTGTGTGTGATTATGCATGTGTTTTCTTGTCCATTAGATTGTAAGCCACAATGGCAGAATATTGCCGTATTTTTTTCTCTCATAAATTTGTGAAGAAACTGCAAAAAACAAAATAGCTATAAGCATGTAAATTATTCAAGTGGCTAAATTTGACAGATGACTTTTAAGAACAAGTTTTAAAAAACGAAAAATTCCTTTCCAAAAGGACAGAGTCTGTGTCTTGTTCATCTTGTTTTCTGTTCAAGGCTCAGTGAAATAGTACTGAGAGAATATATCAAGAAATTAAACCAGAGAATATGAACAAATAAAGAGCTATTTTGTCTTGCAAATTCAGATTATATAAAAATGGACTAGGCATTAACCATTCATTACACATTTTCACCTTGTATTTTAGAAAGCGCTATGAGAAGTAAAAGTAATTAGCTTACGAGTCAGTCGTCTTTATTACGTTTTATTTTCTCCATTGGGATTTCTACAATTAGTGTACATTTCAGGAACAAGTTTTCTTTAAAAATAATAAGAGAAAGAATATGACTCTTAAATTTTAATATTTTATGATTTTTATGTTCATCATTTATCTGAGCAGAATATTACTGTATTCTACTTATTTTTTGAAACTTCCTATGTAATTAAAATCCTTGCTTAGTAGGGCTGAATGTTTTTTTAAAAATCTACCTTATTTTTCTACCCTTGATAAACAAACCAAAGCACAGATTCAACTTTTAAACAAATATGTGAAGTCACATTGAGGTAACTATCACAATTTAGGACTTTAAGATAAAAGTGCCACGTGAGGTGGAAATTTGTAAATTAGGGAAATAATTATGTCTTTTGTCCTCAGTTTTTTGAAAGAAATGCAATGAAAATATTTCACTGTCCTGACCTTTCATTAGTAAAATCTGCGTGTATTTCCTTTTAGTCTCAGAAAATGGGACATAAATCACTCTCCTTGGCATTTTGCGTGGTATGCCATGCAGGCAGCCAACTTTTACAGATGTCCCTCCTGGCTTCAAAAAGCAGAAGCCTGCAGGTAGCAGAAAATGCCAGGTTTCTTCTCACGCCTGAGGAGGTTCTGTTTGCCGCAGATGAAGCCTGTGCACTGTGATAAATGCCACTGTGCCGAGTCAGCATGGTGGACAGTTTAACTCTGTGACCTTCTGCAGGTAGACAGCCTCCCCCATAGATTGTCTTTGACACAACCTATAACATAGAATGTCAACACCAGTCTAGCGAGTGGGATCTGTATTCACTTCGTGTGTTTCTCAGTGTGGAGCCCAGGAGCCTCACATTCTCCACGCTTACTGCTTAAATTTTATTCTTTTTGTTCACTAGTTATGTATGCATGAAAACTACACTGGTAAAGACTTTACCAGGGTGTCCTCATTCTGTTCTTTTATATATCAAGTGTAAAGTACACTTTTCATAGAATAAGTTTACGAAAAAATATTAAAAGCCGGGCTGCCAGTACATTTCTTGTCCAAACAACCTCTTTTGAACGGGTGAATTCTCAGTTCCATTGCTGTGGCTGCTCCTTATCCAGTTAGAATGACTGAATCTTATCCCAGCCAAGTATCAACAGCTGACCTGTTAAAAGAAAGAAGACCACACTTGTGGGAAGTTGACAAGTGAAAGGAAACCTGTGTAAGACAAATTTCATTTTAGTTTTCTCTTTATATTAAAAAAAAATTCTCAAGGTATTTCATGCTCACATGTTTTTTCTTTTTTTTTTTTTTTTTTTTTTCCATTGACCTGGTTCCTCTGGAATGATTTAGGCCAAAATTTACTGTCTTTTAAAATCATAGAATATTCTATGTATTTCTAAAGTTTCAAATTTAAGATGTTAAATTAAAACAAATACTGATACCTTTCTTATTGATGTATATTTTAAAGTGTGGCTTTAAATGTCAATCTTTGGTCTGAATATGATGACATTCTGAACTGGAAACTCAGGTTGAAAATTTCTTTGTATATACTCTAAAATAGCCGCTCAGGAAGCCAACAAGCAGGTGTGGCACATTCTCCCATCTAACTCTGCCACTTTTTTGCTGTTAGTGAGTGTATTGCTAGGTTGGTTTACTGCATCTGCAGAGCATGCTATTGTGTGTGTATTAGGAAGGATGAAAGTTCCCTGTCTCATGCCAAAAGTCAAGATTTGTCTAATTAATCTATGATCCACCTTCAGTGTGCCGCTTGATTTTGTGAATAAAATGTTGTAATAAAGCCATACTGTTCATTAACAGATTACCTGTCACTCTGTTATTCCACCATGAGTGAGTTGGGCAGACACAGAAGACAGCAAGAGCTACAATGCCTAAAAGGCCATCTCCTCAAAAAGTTTGCCTACTTTGAGGTAAGAGTTTTCTCTTCATAACAAACTACTTGAATGTCCTTGGTGATGCAGTTAATCTTTCTTGACTTTGAAAAATGAAGAAATAGGATTAGTCAGTGTTTACAAAGTAGAAAGTGTCCTCCAAGTTTGTGTACTTGATACATACATCCAGGCTAAACTCAGGTCTCCTGCTTTCGGGGGTGTAGTCTCTCAGGCATTCTGTGTGCTAATTTATATTTCACCGTGTACCTTATGTATATAACTAATTTGGTTTAACTTAATTCATGTTTATTATCTAGGTATTGGAGATGTTTAGAGGAAATATAAATAAACTGAATCATTAATGATGAAGTATTGTATATGTAATTGTTTTGCAAAAAGAGATCATATAAGCAAAGGCTTTTTGTATTTTGTATTTTTTGCTTTTTGTGTTTTTGTATAAACATAACTTTTAGTATTACTACAGGACATACCTTTTAAATGCTCTGCTGTTTTATAAATATTTAAGAAAAATAAATAATTATCATTCATTTGTTATATGTTCATGATTATGAAATTCAGGCAGATTAAAGAATGTATAAAAAAGCTCATTTTATTTTTGATAACATATAACAAACCACATAGCACATTGAAAGAAAGCCATTGTGGACACATCATTAAAACTGAAGGATCCCTAATGTGGACAAAGATAAGAAGTTGATCTGTGCAGAATGTCTAAATTTTGGACATTTCAATCAAGCAAACCATGAGAATTAAAAAAAAAAAAAAAAAAAAAAACTTGACCTCAGATAAGAATGTATGTACTTCATGTAGCCTAAAAGGAATGTTAGTCCAGCTTCAACCACTCCCTACAGTTAGTAGAAAACATTTGAGTTATAGGGGACACTCTTTTTGAGGTTTCTCCAGTAAATCCAAGTTCTATTCTCCTACTTATTTCCCATAAAAACTCCTAAGTTCCAAAAACATAAACATTATGTGCCAGAACGTATATCAAGTCAACTGAGTATTTTGGGGTTACATATCTAGTAGTATTTCCTCACCCAGATTTACTTGGTCATTTGTGAATCGGTATAGATCTGTATATTGGGTGCAGTGTGAATACAAAAATCTAATGTAAGTAGAACGAAAGCTGTATTATGATTTTTGTATTTAAGGGTGTTACATATACTGCTTTACATTGTCTGAGAAGGAAGCAAACATCTTTGTTACAAACAGTGCTGAATTCTAGACTCTCTATGAAGGCTTTGCAAAGAATGTGGTAGTGATATTTAAGATCCTAACAGAATATCAATTGACATTAGAAATAAAATACGATTGTCAATATAAAATGAAAGAGAAGGCAGGAGAAATGAAAAAAAAAGGAAGAAGGAAGGAAAAGTGAGAGAGAGGAATGGAGGGAGAGAATGTGGGAGAAGGACTTCAATGGGAGACTACGGAGCTAGAAGGAAAGAAACCATTCTAAGGAGAATGAGAAGAGTATATGCACCTATCTCAAGGATAAGGTCACTGCCTCTCCTTGAACCCATTCAGACTGCTTCTAATGAGCCTTTGGAGAGCTATGCATGTGGTCATATGATTGAGGAAAAAGAGCTTTACAGAAAACAAATAAGTTGTCATTCATATTGTTTAATATCTGTCACATCCTGTGCAGCTCTCAGGGTTCCCAGGTTGAGGATAATGAGAGGATGGAGAAAAAGGACAAGAAATCAAATACAGAAAACTGAGGCCGTATGGAGCACTCTCTCCTGATGGGAAGGAAGGAAGGAAGGAAGGAAGGAAGGAAGGAAGGAAGGAAGGAAGAAAGGAAGGAAGCAAGGAGAACAAGCAGGAGAAGGAGCTGGAGCTCCGTGGCTGCAGCATGTTTACTTATACCCTGAGGAGGCTGTGAAACCTCTCCACCCAATGGCCACATGGCTTATCTTAGGCCCTCAGGGTTCTTGGGACTACTGCAACTTATTCATGTGACGTGTCTCAGATGCTCTGTGGTCCTGAGGCTGGCCTTGCTCGGCCCACACATGAATGATCTCCAGCTTCAGCTGACGTCTGCATCACCTGCTTCCCATTTTACACTTGTAGGCAATGGGCAGTTAGTTGAAGTTGGAGGGGCTGTGCTTGCGAGACTCTGTGGAAGACCTTCTCCTTCTTGAATGCTCTTCATTCTAGATGTTTAATTTAGGCTTAAGATTCCCAGTCCAGGTATTTTAAATTCCTGTTGTACAATTTAATCCTATGCACTGCATTATTCCAGAACAGTGATCAGTTACTAGTGTAGGTGGCAGCAGTTTTATACCTCTTATGCTTATACTTTTCTGCTGAATGTTCAAGATCAAATTAAGGGAGGAGCTGTGTTAACAAAGTTTTGTAATTTTCACAGTCAGTTAAGGTTCTTCAGGATTTACCTTGGAGCCATGTGTAGTCTTTAGTTCTTCAGCCAGTGTCAGTCATCTTGGTGAGTCATAGTCATTGCTTGACCAAGATGCTTTCTGTGAAACCTTGGAAAATATTTTTCTCCTACAGATTCTCCTTAGGCACACTATACCCTGCAGATCTTTATCCTCTGTGGTCCTACCATCTCCTTGGTCAAGAGATTGTTGAATTAAAAAGGCTGCAGGATATAGCTGAAAAGGTTTCCCCTTGTTCTGGGTCCTCATTGAACTCTCAGGCTGAGGACAAAATATTGGCTGTCCTGTTAGACTGCCTCTATTTCTAGATCTTTGTCTCCATACCTCGGTTGTTGAACATGTGGAAGAGAAGGTTAATGACAGAACATTTTGTAATGAGTATCAATATCTGAACATTGAACACCATAGAGTAGAACTGTTTTTTTCTAACAACCATGGATGGTCTAAAAGTTGAATTTTTCTAGAATGCTAATAGGCAACAGTTATAATTTTACATTGAAAGTTTTAAATTAAACTGTATATAATATTTTAGCATGACAACCATGGTGATATTTTTGTGATGTACTTAAATTTCCATTTTGACATAGTATAGCTCTTTTAATCAGTCATTTCTATCTAATACATAAGAAGCTTTTGACTAACACACTGAGCTTTTATGGGATGTCACTGAAGAAATTTGTGACATTGTTTGAAACTCTTAATGTTTAAGCATCTCTATAAAGAACATATACTATGTGTGTGTGTGTGTGTGTGTTATTATTACTGACTGGTGACCTCATTTTGGCTTGAAAAGAACATCCTATCAAAATTAGTTGGAGCACAAAATAAAGGCAAATGTCTGAATCCAAAAGAAAAGGACTATCACCATAAACAATTCCTGTTTTACATTTTGGAAAACCTGTACATCTGGAGGCATGAGTAAATTATCACAGTCATATGAACACTTTTTGATTTTCAAATTTAGTTTTACCAAAGCATTTATAAAGTATAAAACCTTATTTTCTTATTGTTAGAAACCTAATCTTTTGATGATGAACACATTATATCACAATAGTATATTCATTAACATTTATTGGAGTATCTTCCACAAAGTTATGGAGAGCATCATAGCTTCCTATTTGTGAATAAAGGCCAGAAGAATTTTTTCCCAGGCGGCTGCTACGTTAGTCACGAAAAGAAAACTTGACCAATACTTTTCCTATCATGAAGGGTCCCCATTTAATTAGCATAACAAATATCTGATTACCTATGAGAAAACCAAATATGACATAGTGACCAGATTGAAACTCAGCCGGAAACATACCTCTAAGTCAAATTAAGCTATTAACAAGTGATCAAAAAAAAAAAAAAAAAAAAAAAAGGAAAAAGAGAAAAAAAAATATTGAGCTTAAATTAAAGAAAAAGAAAGCTTCTCACAGATAGGACAAATGAATAAGCAATATATACAGACAATCTGCTCACAATATCTAATAGCAACCGATTATATTTCTGGGCAATTTAAATTTAATAAATCTTTTATTACTTTAGAAGTTCATAATTATAAATTTATAGACTAGTCAGAAATTTTTTGTAGGTCTATTAACAAAGATCTCTTACAAGAAAATTTGGAAGGAATAAAAACTTACCTATAAATAATATATACATTTGTGTTTAATTTTGTTTTAAGAAACCTTACAATTTTCACGTCCCCTTTTATGTAACATTCAACACAGTTGTCTCTGTTTACTCCGTCACTTACTTAGATCTTCTTTTTCCATTTTTGGATACCATTTTTGGGGTATCCTGGGTCAATTTCTTTAATTAACCTTATGTGGGATCTGGTCCTGTCTTTGTCTATTGACTATGGAGTGGTCTCTGAAGCATCACTACCTTAGGACTGAGCATCACCTTTTTGAAAGGTGGAACCTACTCCTTCTCTGTGTCAGGATTCATGGTACAGTTAAATAGCACACTCTGTCACCCAGATCAGTCAGCATTTTCTGGAAAAATACAAGCATATCATCAAATTAAGCACTGGACAAGGTCCCTTCCATTGTCCACTATGATGGACCCTTCTTAACTTTCCAAAGGACTCTTCCTGACCTTCCAAAAGATGATTTCTAACTTTCCAAAGGATCCTCCCCATCTTGTTTTCCTTTAACTAACTGAATTTAATTTCTGCTGTTCAAGTCTATCCATTATATGATTTAAAAAGTTAATAGTATATAATGCCAAGTGAAGTCTATTATGAGATGTAAATTTTGTAGAGAAGGATTCCCCTTTTTGTTTTTATATTTGAATTTTGAGTGTACTATGAGCATATTCAAATATTCCTTGACATTGTGGGTATAAGCAATTCTTGTGGTAAGGGAAATGTGAAAATTTCACAAAACATTTGCAAAGCAGCACTCATATAAGCTGGGCCACTGTCAGTCTAGTGTCTCTGTGCAGCCAAGGGTACTAAAGGCATCCAAGCAATGAGCTATGATATGTTTAGCTACTTCATCAGTGTGGGCAGAAGCAAAAATAAATGCCAAGGAAGTAACCACTGAAAAGTGGAACCAGGATAGAGAGCCAAACTCAGGAATGTGAATTCCATAGATTTGCACAGATGATCTAGGTATAATCTTCAAGGTATAATCTCCCATAGGGAGTAAAAGAAGATGAATTATGCATAGGAACATGTTTAACAATTTGTCAGGAGTATACAGTGACAGTGGGCACAAACTGACAATAGTGGCATTTCCCTTAATAAGAGGCTCTGGCAATTGGGAATGAGAACATAAATACTGATTAAATGGGGACATGGTGCGATTCAATAGCAAGCTGGAGAATGTGAGGCAGATGAAAAGGATTATCCTGATAAGAGTGAATGATGACAGTTTCAATGTGGTATATCATACCACAAACATAAGCACTGTCTGAATAAAGGTTAATTGGAATTGATGAATAATCTCTTAAGGTCCATATAACAGCCTGCAATTTAGTCTTTTTTATAGAATAAGAATCCATATCCTGTATTCAGAAAGAGAAAGCTGTACCTCTTGAGCTTGATGCAGAGCCACCTGTGAAAACAGACACCTGCCACTACAGAAACGGAGCTTTTTCTAGAAGGAATGATAAAAAATGTGTGAGGGGAGGGGCTGGAGATTTAGCTCAGCGGCATAAGTGCCTGCCTTGCAAGCAGGCAGTTGTGAGTTCGATCCCTGGTACCGATAAAAAACAAAAAAGACAAAAAAAAAATGTGTGAGGGAAGCAAATTGAATTAATATCCTGGAGGATAATAATAATCAGTAACACTAGGGAGGTTAGCTAATGTGGTTTGCCAAGAGGATGAGAATTGCCATAACCATTGCTCTTGAACAGAAGAAAAGGAAACAATGATATTTTGAACTGTCACAGATAAAATGCTGAGCACATATTTGCCCTTGTTCAACCAGTCCTGCCACACATACAAGCTGTATAACTATACCGCTATCTCTATTAGTTCATCAAAAAGAAGTTTGTGCTTTCATTGTTCGATTGCTTGATCATTTTTTTCATGCCTATATCTTGTAACATGAACAACTACTTTGAAAATAACAACAAACAATATACTAACCAGTGTTAATCTCCTATTACTTTGTTTTGAAATTTTCTATCATTGTTTTTATTCTTTTTTTGTTTTTAAAATAAAAAAAAAATTGAAAAAGGAGTTTTATGTAGACCATATGGCAAACGTAGCCATTGTAAAGGGCCTTGAGACTGCCAAAGGACCTCAGTGAATATATACTGAGCTGGTAGAATAATTAAAAATATTGACAAAGATGGGTCAACTCTAGAGAAATGAGCATTAAAGAGAACCAGATTAACGTTGTCAAAGGAAGTTTTAGCCTCCGAAATACATGCTGTTGAGAAGTGGAGAACAGATTCCCCTTAAGGATATCAAAGAGAGTAGCTAATTCATGAGTTGTGAGCTTAAGAGCTGGGTGGAGCCAGTGAATATTATCAAGTAGAGGCTGAAAATCAGATAGGGCTGCAAGATGATTAACCTGATTCTTAACAATTTGGAGCACAATATGTCTCTGTTGGATAAGGTGACCCAAATATGAAAAAGGTGCCATAGTTTACATGTTTTGGGGGCTGACTATGAGGCCTGAATTATATGAAGGACATCATTCAATTTGAGAACTATCCGGTGCATAGTGGATGAGGATTTATCTGCTAGAATAATGTCATCCATGTAATGAACAAAATAAGCAAATGGGTGAGCTTGATGGACTGGTAAAATGGCTGCACTCACAAACTCTTGACCTAGGATCAGACTATTTGTCATTACTATGGCAGACAGTGCCATTGGTAATCGCACATAATGGTAGGTAAACTAAAGGTAAAATACTTTTTATCTTGAATATGGAGAAATACTGTAAATAAGCAGTCTTTTAAATCAAACACCTTGAGGGAAAAGTGCAGAGAAATAGCTACAGTACTAGGCAATTCTGTTTGAAGTATTCCCATAAGTTCCATGGTTTGATTAATGACTGCACATTCTGTAATAATCTCCACCATCCGGACTTACTTTTTATCACAAAAATTCGAGTATTTCAAGGGCTATTGGAGGATTCCAGATGTCTTTCCATTGTCTGTTTATTAACTAGTGAATGAGTTGCTGTAAGCTTCTCCTGAATGAGAGGCCATTGATCAACTCAAACAGGGTCATCAGGTATCCAAGGCACCTTACACAACATCCATGGTGTCAGAGAAGAAGTCAAGGTCCCTCCTGAAAATGTGAGTGAGTAGTCTATACCAAGATGTCCCTTTTAGGGATACCTGGAAGAGCTTCTCTCTTTCCTTGATTGTTTTTAACATGCCATTGAGTGGGAAGGAAACCTTGTTATAACATCTGATGAGTCAACAAAGAGTTAGGATTTACCAAATATGCTCCCTTAACCTGCAATTCTTCATGGCCTTATAGATTGACTGATGCATGGAGAAGAATATAGGTGGAAAATGTCTAAAATGAACTTATGCATCCCTCCACGTTAACAATTTAGCACTTCTGTAGTGTGAGGAATACTGGGTTCCCACGTAAATCTGCAGTTGCTATAACCAGGGGCCATAATACAGGCCAGTGGTGTTGGGTACTAACTGAACCTCTGCACCTGTATCTAAAAACCCTTTAAATATTTTCCTGCAATAATCAACTCCTCCTCACGATGATCCTATTTAATCTGTTGGACTCAAAAGGCATGTGAAGATCCAAAACCCTTAAATCCTTTCTCCTTATTTATAGAATTTTCTTTGTCCAAAGAATAATGACCAATTGAGCAATATGAGAGTCTGGAGAATTTCAGTAGTGTTTTGAATAGTTTGAACTATAACTTTGATTTCCCCTGTATAATCAGCATGAATGACACAAAGTAAAATCTTGAAATCTTTTGAAGTGAGATGCTGAGGCCTAGCAGGAGGCCCACTGTTCACTGAGGCAGAGGTCCCAGGACTCTTATATGAATAGCCTCCAGTAGGAATAGGGTCCCATTTCAAATGTTAGTATGGATCTGGGTGAGGAACTAAGGTCCAAGACTTCACTGTCTTTTGTCACTCAACAGAGATCAGAAACATGCTTGAGGTGGAACGTAAGGATGGTGAGAAATTAGGGGAAGTGCTGTCACTGTTTGGTGGGCCAGCATAGGCCCTGCTGGACATTTCCCAGAATGACTCTGTCTTCCACATCATTTTTGAAACTAAATTCACTTACCCCGTGTTTATTTTGTCTACTTTTTATACATATACAAGAAGGTTTTGTTGAAGGGACACACAATGGCTATGTTGCCCTTTCCTGGGCAACAGAGCAATTATAGGCAAAATGTCCCCCACATGCATAGCTGAAACAAATCATTTTGTTGCTTCTTTTCCTCCAGACTGTGGGTGAATAGCCTGAGTCCTAGCTGCTGCCAAGGCAGCCCCATGTACATACGAGGGCTCCATGTCCAGAAATCCAAATCATCTCAGACAGTGGCCCATTTTTATGGGTTTGTAACATCTCTTAAACCATTTATTTGCATTTCAAAAGGCCACTTATTGAACAGCTAATTTGTTAACCTCTGAATTATTGATAATCCTCTCACTAGCCTGCCATAGGTTTGCCACAAAATCCTGCAAGTGTTCATCAGGACCCTGCCAGATGGAGGTCAGATTAAGAGATGTCTCAGCCCTTGAAAGATGTTCCCTCAAAGCCCTTATGGTAGCTATTTTAGCTTGTTCATATACTTGTAATTTAAAAGTAAGTTTATTATTTGTGACAACAAAGGCACCTTCTCCAGTTAACATATCTTTTTAATTGCTATACTGTGAGTAGCATTGCAAATAGTCTGATTTGCACACAATTCAAAAACTATTTTCCTTCTACAATAAATAATCCTCAGACATAAACGTGCTTTAGTTATTTCATTCTAATTGTTTTGGTGTCATAACTTGTTCTATAAGTTCTATTATACCTAAGGCAAAAGAGGCCGTGGCACTTATGTAGCAGCAGCTTGTTTGAAGGCCTAAAGGGCCTTTATGAAGATGTGTGACTTATCCTAGATTATTAGAGACTTGGAGTTCAGCAACAGGATAGACATGTTGACATCCGTCCTTAGACTCCCTCACCAGTGTGGCTTCTTTTAATACTATTTGCAAAGGAGAAAAAGAGAATTATTCTACTCCTTAAGAGGTAGAAGTTTCAACTTGTGATGTAACAAGGTTTCTCTGAGCAGAAGAGGCAGAAGCTGCCACTCATGGTAGTTAATGTTAGGAGTTTTATCTTGGGCAGCTGTGAAACTCAGGCTGTAGTGAAACACTCCTCTAAGGAGGAACGCTCTTTTGCCCCGATCATTCTTTGCGTCTCTGACTGAGCAAACACAGATGGTTCCAGCTCTAACAATGGGGCTGTTACCTTCTTATTCCTTTTTTTCTCTGGAATTGGTTTTAAAATTCTCTATGTTCATCTCAACATATGCACCACAATTGAGACAGTCCCTGATCCAGGTCCACAAAAGAAAAATAAGTATGTGAATTAATAATAGAACAAAGATTTGTGTATACATTTGTTGTTCTTGAAAACTTACTTGCCTAATATCTGATAAAATCAATATACCACTCTCTCTTTGGCTTTTCTTAAGCTTGCTTCTCTCTATACCTTCTCTTAGCCTGTCTCTCTCCTGTGTGCACACATCTGGATGTCTCCTTGTTATGGTTTGAAAACTGGTGGTCAACTTAATGCCAGCTGGATTACATCAGCATGCATTGAGAGAAGATTCTCCACCTGAGGAGGGTTGCCAGGATAAATAGGTGGAGAAGAAGAGAGGTGTTGAGAGGGTTGAGACGTTAAGGAGGCATTGTGGATTCTCCTACGAGTTGCTGTCTGAGCTGTTGGTTAAGCAATGTTGAGCATTGCTTCCTGGCTCCGGAGGGGAAGACATGTGCTGCCTGGTCTCCAGGATGAACTCATCACGCTGCTTCCTGGCATGTACCCAACTGTGCTTGTTGTCGGAGGAGCTCAGGGCCTCCATGTTGCTGAGGACGGCTGTGGTGCCTTTCAGGACAGCCCCGCTCTTTGTTGTGAGTGTGAATTCTCAGCTCCAGTTCATCCCAGTCCCAGCTCCCTCATCCCACTAGCACAGCTCCTTCATCCTGCTGGCATAGACTTTCTGGCTTCCACCGCTGGCCCTTGGGTCTTCCCGGCACAGATCTGTAAAAGAGACTGGCATGAGTCCTTCTTGTGGGCTCTGGACCTCCAGTTGGACTCATGGGAGGCACTGTCCTGAGCTCTGGGTTTTTATCTGGACTCATGTGGGACATTGCCGTGGGGTTTAGGCTCTTGACTAAATAATCTATGTCTTTGGTGTTGTGGATAGATTTCCTGCATTTTCTTGTGTTAACTTCCAGTGACCATTATAAAAATATTATGAACTCCATGTCCTAATCCTAGTTGTTCTCTGTGTACAACCCCTGACCACAACACTCCTCTTACCTGCTATCCACTGTGTTTCATTGTTCCATGGGTTCCCATCCAGGCACCAAATGCCATGTATGTGTAGCTCTCAGTATTCTCAGGGTGAAGCTGGTGAAAGGATGGAGGAAAAAAAAAAGAGTCAGAAAACTGATGCCATGTGGAGCCCTCTCTCCTGGGAAATAAGAAGAGGGAGGAGGAGGAGGAGAAGGAGCAATGGATCCAGGGGCTGCAGCATGTTTACTTATACACTGAGAGGCTGAGTATCACATGAAACCTCACTGTCTAATAGTTTATCCTCATGGCTTACTTCTGGTGCCCAGTGTTCTTGAGACTAGAGCACGTGACTTGCCTCAGATTCTTTGTGTTCTTGAGGCTGGCCTTGCTCCAGCCCAGCACACATGCAGATATCACTGCTAAGAATACACTTACCGTGGATATATAAACATGCCAACAATTTAATAACTGAATCAAATAACTGCGAGATATATAGCAAACTGATCTGGAGCCAAAATGAGCCAATCTGGTACACTGTTGCGTATGCCCGCTGTATTTTAAGAAAGGGGGCACTGCAGTCTCATGATCAATTTAGCACCTGATAATGTTTATAAAAAAACAAGACTTGCAAGACATACCTGAGGAGATGACGAGATGCACAAGAGGGCAGCTTTGCAGAAATGGTGGGAGAGTAAATCTCTGCTTCCATCACTAGAGTCCAGCTTCTTTACTAACTCAATATATTCATTGTATACAGTCAAACCTAATCTCCTTTGCACTTCAGCCACCGTCATTGCCAAGAACATCGGTCTTCCCATTATATACTACTCCCTTTCATAGTAGGAGTATTTTGTGATAAGTTGAGCAAAGAATGGCAACTAAATCCATCTGTAAAGGATTTGGGTTCTAGACAACAGAAGTTATTATTTCAGAAAATCCATGCACTAAAACCTATAACTTTTTTCTCATTGATATAATTAGTTCGTCATTAAAGACTGCTGTCAATATTGAGTAAAATACAAAATGAAAGCATAAGATAAAAGAAAAGTCTTACTTCGGAGAGCTTTTAGGAGTCTGTCATAATTTTGCTCCAAGCCCTGTTTACTCTTTTGTGTAGTTTTGTTTAGTTTTGTTTCCTTTTTTGCCCTTAAAAATGACCAGCAGTTATTAGAATAAATGAAGAGATTACTATGACCACATTTAAACCTCATCATTTGTCTTGATTTCCCCAGTTAGCAGAGTTTCTAACAAAAGGTGGAAATTTTCACTTTCAGAGAAAAAAGCAATTAAGAAAGTGCTGAAATTACTTTTTAAGATTCTAAATTTATTGCAAATAAGACATTAACATCATTATCTATCAGAAGTCAAGTGTCTAGGATCTGCCAACCATTTGAGTGGCTAGGCTACCTCAAATTAACCACTTAAATTAGTATACCATTATTTATTTAATGGTCCTCTGTATTCTTTAACATCATTAATCAAACCCAAGTGAACTAGTCAATTTCTTGTCTAAAATATGGGACAGAAAGAGGATTGATTTGCTTTTCAATATTGCTGTATTTGTAATACATGAAATGAGAATTTGCAGTTCAGCTATTCTAAATTCACATGAGAAAGAAACATGAAAACTAATCATAGGAAACATGATATGCAATTTGGGGAGATAATACTCTAGTCTCCTGTTATGAGTTGTATCTAGCTCTTCCCCCAAAAGCCTCAAGGGTGCATAATGGAGTTTTATAGAGCATGCGAATATAGACGAAGGGTGTGTGATCGCTAAACCCATCAGTTTAGCACTCTTCTGGGTGACATAGTGGGAAGCCCCACTCTGAGTGTGGGGGGCACCAACCAAAAGACTTAGAGCCTGGGTAGAATATAAAGGGAAGTGGAGGCTGCTTCTGCTCCCTGCTTACCTTGCTGTGGACTGTTTCTCCTCTGAAAAACCTCTCTGCCTTGCTGCCAGAGGACTATGCACAGAAACCTCTAAAAATATGGGCTAAAATAAACTTTTCTTCCTTTAATTTGTTGGTGTGCATTATTTTGTCAAGAAAGGAGGAAAGTAATCATTGTTTTTGATTTTCTCAGATACGTCTTGAGCCATGTATACTTTTATTGTGTAAATTAAAAGCACAGATGTCTAAAATTTGTTGTATTTAATCTCCCAAGTGATTCTACTTTTTTTAACTTTTCAAATCATGTATTGCATAATCATTTAATGTTGACACATCTCATACATACTATTTTTTTTTAAAAAAAGAAGGGAAAAGTAAATCAATTTCAAAATAAGATAACAGGACAATAACAAAAATTAATACACTGCATATTGTTATCTTCAGAGTAGTTACTCGGGGTACAAAACAGAGACATGAGTTATTGTCCAGACAATACTATCCCAAACATTTCTTTTCAATTAACTAAGAGAAACTAGCAGTGTAACTACCTTAACTCTCTTGTGTTTTATACATATATATGTATGTATATATAACTATCTTGTTATATATTATATATAACATATGTTATTATATATGTGATATATATGTTAAGTATCTTGTTATACATATGTATATGACTATAAATATATATGAGGTTTACCCTAAATCAATGTCAGTTGTTTAATAATTTAAGAACATTTCTATTAAATATTAAGTTAAAAAATGTAGACATTGTAGATGTAAAGCTTACCAAAAATGGTCAAAGAATATTTTCTCAATAAGTTATTTATCTCAGAAATATAAATAAATGCACCATTAGTTACCATAGTAATCAACTTTGTTTATATTTCTGATGCAAATGAAAAGAACAAAAATTAACTACATGTTAAAATATTACAATATATTTATTATAAACTCTTCCCTTTGTTTATTGTAAAGTCAAAACTTTGCTTTTAAATAAGCATCACAGAAAAATGAAGTTTCCAATGAAAGAAAACATAAGGCCTTTCTTCTGTGCTTTTGGAATCACAGGAGGAAGGTGATACCCTTGAGAAAACAATAAAGGTAAGATTATTTTATTCCATCAAACTCTTCTCTTTTTGGAAGAGGCTAAAACATCATGGTACAAGTAAATCAGAGTGGACACAGTATAAAAACCATTCTGCTGTAAAAGTCTTGTCTGTAATATAGCTTAGGTTTATACTTAGGTTTACACAAATGTAAAAGAAATTCTTTTGGAAATTTTTCAAGCAGAAGAGTTAAGTAGGATTCATTTAACAAAAATTTTTGAAGGATGTATAAATGTTTATGAAGGAAAAGAGAAGAAAAAATATTAGTTAGGTGGTAAATATCAGACATAAAATGGCAAGTTTGGAAATTCCCTCTCTGTTGGTATATTCCAGGAAACATGTAAAAGAAAGAAAGAAAGCATAGAAAGCCCTGCAGAGGAGGAGCTGGGCAGATCTGGGGTGCCCTCACCGGCCTCTCTGCGTGTCTGGAGGACTCTGGATATCTGCGCCCAGACTGCTGGAGTTCCCTCAGGCTTCCAGGTGCAGTGAAGGAGAGAGGTGGGTTTGAGGCTTCCACATCAGCCTCCCCATTCCCGGCTTCATTTGGAGACCTGCTGAGCTCCCGATAGGTGGGCTGGCCCACACTACCAGCCTAGCCCAGCCTGTTTAGCTGCCGCGCCTGGCCATAGGTCTGCAGAGGAGGAGCTGGGCAGATCTGGGGTGCCCTCACTGGCCTCTCTGCGTGTCTGGAGGACTCTGGATATCTGTGCCCAGACTGCTGGAGTTCCCTCAGGCTTCCAGGTGCAGTGAAGGAGAGAGGTGGGTTTGAGGCTTCCATATCAGCCTCCCCATTCCCGGCTTCACTTGGAGACCTGCTGAGCTCCCCATAGGTGGGCTGGCCCACACTACCAGCCTAGCCCAGCCTGTTTAGCTGCCGCGCCTGGCCATTGGTCTGCAGAGGAGGAGCTGGGCAGATTTGGGGTGCCTGCATCGGCCTCTCCATGTGTCTGGAGGACAGTGGATATCTCTGCAACCAGGGAGGGTCCACAGGTTCCTGAAGCACTGTGGCCTGTGGTGAGTACCCTAACCCGGGTGCGATTGAAGAACTGTGGAGCTTCCAAGGGGCAGGTGGGCGCACAGTGTCCCTGAGGCCCAGCTTGTCTGGAACTGCGGAGTTCTGAGCAGGCAGAGGAGGGCCACTGGTTCTGTAGGCCTAATGGCTTGGGGTAGTGCGGTGCCAGAGTCTCAGTAGCTCCAAACATAGAAGGGGATTTTCAACAGATCCTGAGGAAGCTTTCAAATAACACTTGAAACACAGAAATATAGGAAAATGACAAAACGAAAGACCAAATTACAACCTCAAACCTCCAGCCCATCTCAAGAAACCCTAGGAGCGATGTATATAGAAGAAAATATATCCCATCCACCTCATATATCGGACACAATAGACACTGAAATTGACAAGCAACTCCAGGAAGCTTTAAAGAAATTCAAACTCGAAATAATCTCCCAGATAAAAGAAGAAATGATAAAAGAAATGAAAGAGATTCTAAATATATCTAAAGAAAACACAGATAAAAAATTGGAGGAACTAAACAAAAAGATAGAATCCCTAGACGAGCAATATAAGAAACAAACAGAATACATAATGCAGATGCACAGAGATATACAGGAAATAAAAAACTCCACTGAAAGTTGTAAAAACCGCCTTAATGAAAGTGAAGATAGAATTTCAGACCTTGAAGACAGGATTGCAGCTAGTGAACAGGAAAGGAAAGATCTTTTGAAAATAACAAGGAACCAGGAAACAACAATTCAACAACTGCAAGACGATGCAAAGAAGAATAACATAAGAATGATAGGGATTAATGAAAGAGAGGGAGACAACATGAAGGATGTCAGGAGGATATTTAGAGAAGTAATAACTGAAAATTTCCCAAGCATGAGATCAGAAACTGACATCAGGATCAGTGAAACATATAGAACTCCAAACAGTCATAACCAAAATAAAACTACACCCAGACATATAATAATCACCATCCCAGAAATCCAACACAAGAATAGATTATTAAAAGCTGTCAGAGAGAAAAGACAGATCACTTATAAAGGAAAACCTATCAGAATCACAGCAGACTTCTCAGCACAAACGATAAAGTCAAGAAGAGCATGGAGTGAAGTATTCCAGATCCTAAAGCAAAATGATTTCCAACCAAGACTGATATATCCTGCAAAACTATCATTCAAAATAGATGGTGCAATACGATACTTCCATGACAAAGAACAGCTGAAGAACTTCATGAACACCAAACCAACCCTGCAAAAAATATTGAAAGACAGTTTAGATACACAAAGGAAAAAACCACTAAGCAAAGCAAATAATTAAACAGAACCAAAAGATAAAGATGCAACAGCAGAGAGATAACATTCCTACAATTAACCAGCATTTAACAGTAATAACCATTAATGTAAATGGTCTCAATGCACCAATCAAAAGAAACAGACTAGCAGAATGGATCAAGAAACAAAATCCAACCATATGCTGTTTACAGGAAACCCATCTAACCCAGAAAGATACTCACAGACTGAAAGTCAAAGGATGGTAAACAATTCTTCATGCAGCAGGAATCCAAAAAAAGGCAGGAGTAGCCATTCTGTTTGCAGACAACATGAACTTTAAACCAACAATGACCATAAAGGACAAAGAAGGTCACTACATACTCGTAAGGGGAAAACTCCAAGAGGAAGAGATAACTATCTTAAATATATACGCACCAAACTCCAGAGCACCCAGTTATATAAAACAATTATTAACAGAAATGAAAACTCAAATTGTCAGTAACACAATTGTAACAGGAGACCTTAATACACCACTGACACCAAGGGACAGATCAACCAGACAGAAAATGAGCAAAGAAATAACAGAACTGAATCACACCTGTGAACAAATGGGTATGATAGACATATACAGAATATTCCACCCAACAACATCAGAATACACATTCTTCTCAGCAGTACATGGATCATTTTCTAAAATAGACCATATATTAGCTCACAGAACATATTTAAGCAAATGCAAAAGAGTTGAAATCATCCCTTGCATATTATCGGATCATAGCGCTCTGAAATTAGAAATTAATGACAAAGGATACTGCAAAAACTCCGCAAACACATGGAAACTAAATAACACACTCTTGAGTAATCAGTGGGTCACAGAAGAAATTAAAGAAGAAATTAAACAATACCTGAAAGAAAATGAAAATGCAGATACACTTACCGGAATCTGTGGGATGCAATGAAAGCCGTTCTGAGAGGAAAATTTATTGCACTGAGTTCCCACATCAGGAAAACAGAACGAATACAAATAAATAACTTGATGTTACACCTCAAACAGCTAGAAAAAGAAGAGCAAGTCAAGCCCAAAGCCAAAAGAAGAGAGGAAATTATAAAAATCAGAGCAGAAATCAATGCAATAGAGACTAAGAAAACAATCCAAAGAATCAACGAATCAAAGAGTTGGTTCTTTGAAAGAATAAATAAAATCGATAAGCCCCTAGCCAACCTTATTAAAAAAAGGAAAGAAAAAGCTCAAATTCATGCAATAAGAAATGAAAAAGGAGAAATCACTACAGACCCAATAGAAATACAGAAGATCATCAACACCTATTTCGAAAACTTCTACTCTCAAAAGTTTGATAACACAGAAGAAATAGACAGATTCTTAGAAGCATATGAAGTACCAAAGCTAGATCAAGAGGATATAAAACTGTTGAATAACCCAATCTCTGCTAATGAAATTGAGAATGTAATTGGGTCCTTGCCCACCAAGAAGAGCCCAGGCCCAGATGGATTCACTGCAGAATTCTACAAGAAATATAAAGAAGACCTAATGCCAACACTCCTCAAACTATTCAATGAAATTGAAAGGGAAGCAATCCTTCCTAAGTCATTCCTGGAGGCAAATATTACTCTAGTACCAAAACCTGAGAAAGACCCAACTATAAAAGAGAACTATAGACCGATCTCCCTAATGAACACAGATGCAAAAATCCTCAATAAAATATTGGCAAATAGGATCCAGCAAATCATCAAGAAGATTATACACCATGACCAAGTGGGATTCATCCCAGGAATGCAAGGATGGTTCAACATACGCAAATCAATAAATGTAATCCACCATATCAATAAAGCCAAAAATAAGAATCACATGGTCATCTCTATAGATGCAGAAAAAGCCTTCGATAAGGTCCAACACTTATTCATGATAAGAACTTTACAGAAAATTGGAATAAATGGTCTTTACCTCAATATAATAAAGGCCATTTATGACAAACCAACAGCCAGCATCATACTAAATGGCCAAAAATTGAAAGCCTTTACTTTAAAATCGGGTACAAGACAAGGATGTCCTTTATCACCACTCCTATTTAAAATAGTACTGGAAGTACTAGCCAGAGCAATTAGGCAAGAAAGAGAAATAAAAGGGGTAAAGATAGGAAAAGAAGAAGTTAAATTATCATTGTTTGCAGATGACATGATACTCTACATAGAAGACCCCCTAAACTCCATTGAAATACTCTTAGATACAATAAATAAATTCAGTAATGTGGCTGGATACAAAATCAATACTCAGAAATCAATAGCATTCCTATACACGAACAACAAAATTACAGAGAGGGAAATAAGAGAAACTGGACTATTCACATTAGCAAGCAAAAAAATGAAATATTTAGGAATTACTCTTACGAAAGAAGTGAAAGACTTATACAGTGAAAATTATAATACACTGAAAAAGGAAATTGAAGATGATCTCAGAAAATGGAAAGACATCCCTTGCTCATGGATAGGAAGAACAAACATTGTGAAAATGGCCATTCTCCCAAAACTGTTATACAGATTCAATGCAATCCCAATAGAAATACCATCAACATACCTTATAGATCTAGAGAAATCACTCCTAAATTTCATCTGGAACCAGAAGAGACCTAGAATCGCAAAGGCAATTCTAAGAAGCAAAGACAAAGCAGGAGGCATCACAATCCCTGACTTGAAGTTATACTACAAAGCAACAGTAGTAAAATCAACATGGTATTGGAATCAAAACAGAGCTGAAGATCAGTGGAATAGATTAGAAGATACAACCACAACTACGAACACACTCAACCACATTATTTTTGATAAAGGAGCCAAGCAGGTTCACTGGAAGAACGACAGTCTCTTTAATAAATGGTGCTGGAAAAACTGGCTCTCCATTTGCCGAAAACTAAAGCTAGACCCATATCTATCACCATGTACTAAATTAAAATCTAAATGGGTCAAAGATCTGAATATTAAAACAGAAACACTAAATCTATTGGAAGACAAAATAGGTAGAAACCTTGGAGACATAGGAGTAGGTAAAGAATTCATGAACAGGACTCAAACCGCACGGGAAATACTTCCCAGAATCAATAACTGGGACCACTTCTTATTAAAAAGTTTCTGCATGTCAAAAGAAATCTCCAGCATAGTGAAAAGAAAACCCACAAACTGGGAAAAGATTTTAGTGAACTCTCTCTCAGACAAGGGCCTCTTGTCTAAAACATATAAAGAATTAAAGAAACTCAGACCTCCGAAATTCAAAGATCCAATCCAAAAATGGGCATCTGAGATGAATATGCAATTCTCAGATGAAGAAATGCAAATGGCAAATAAATACATGAAAAAATGCTCATCATCATTGGTCATTAGAGAAATGCAAATTAAAACCACACTGAGATACCATCTCCCTCCTGAAAGAATGGCCAGGATCAAGAAAACCGACAACAAATGCTGGAGAGGCTGTGGGGAAAAAGGAACTCTCCTGCACTGCTGGTGGGAGTGTAGACTGGTACAGCCTTTGTGGAGATCTGTCTGGAGATTTCTCAAAAAGTTGGGACTGGAAATCCCATTTATTCCAGCTATTCCACTTCTAGGCATATTCCCAGAAGAACTGAAAGCATCATACCACAGTGATATATGTGCACCTATGTTTATAGCAGCACAATTTGTAATCGCCAGATCTTGGAAACAACCCAAGTGCCCATCAACTGAGGAATGGATAAAAAAGTTGTGGTATTTCTATACAATGGAGTATTATTCAGCTATAAAGAAGGATCACATTGAGATATTTATCAATAAATGGGCGCAGCTTGAGACCATACTCATTAGTGAAATAAATCAATCTCGCATGTGTGAATACCGAATAGTTTCCCTAATGTAAATAATGATTCAAATATATAAAAATATTTGGTAATCATGATTCCCCATTAGGTGGCCTTGAAGCCTTATAAAGTTTTCACTCATTAATTAGAAAGGCTTTATTCTGGGCTTCTTGATATGAAAATATTTGAAGCTAGAGTATATGAAGTTTTATCCAAATATTTCAAGGAAAAAGACACTATGGTAACTACTATTAAGTCAGGTTATAAGGTGGTGAAGTACTAGGTTGTTGAAACAGTCATGCTGTGACCTCTATTGTTATATTGTTATGTCCTGTTTTATCTCAATCTCCCCCTTATTGTTCCAAAAAAAATATTTAGTCATTTCTTATGTTTGTCTTAATTAAAGAAAAAATTCAAAAAAATTAGGATATATAAATAGTAACTCTTTTCGATTTCCTATTAACTTGTTTTGAAGTCCTGTAGTACTCCCACGATCTTGTTTTGACTGATTAGACTCTGTTCCATTCTATATGATAGTATCAAGTTTGAAGAAATAGGCAACTACTTTGAAGACAATAAGATTCACTAAGATACCCATTCTGGTTTGACTATTGTCTTCTTTGGAAGTCCTGTAATGTTTACAATGCCTAAGTTTTATTGGTCTTGTTCTCTACTGTTTTGTCCAACTTTATAATATCTAATAAGATAGACAATTCTTTTTAAGGAAACAAGGGACAACGTTGATAACCATTGTTGATAAACTTGTACTCTGTTCTACACCATGTACTATGTCTATCCTTGGTATTGACTGATAGCTTTGTTTTGCCATATTTGACTGTATTCTCCCCCCCCCCAAAGAAAGTAATAAGCCCTAAGGAGTAATAAAATCCAAGATGTGTAAATTTTGTTGTAAAAAAGAGAGGAAAAAAAAAAAAAGAAAAAGAGCTCTAACGGATATAACAGCAAGTGTGTTTGGGGGTGTTAAATAGCTGACTTTATCAATGTTTTTGGAACATTGAACACAGCTGTTTGCAGTCTCCCTGTTTGAATGTCCACCTTGTGTTCTTTGATACTGTGATTTGAGGAACTATTTTCAAGAAGATAGTGTGTAATCTACTAGCAGGTAATTTCTTACTGTTATGTTTTTTTGTTTTGTTTTGTTTTGTTTTGTTTTGTTTTGTTTTGTTTTGTAGTTCTGTATTGCGTGTACCCTTACGCCGCTTTGGTTTGTTTTGTGTTTTTCTCTTTTTCCTCTTAAATAAAAAAAAAAAAAAAAGCATAGAAAGCCAAGAGTGGAATAATAATACATCAGATAACATATCTAATCTAATAAAACAGAGTTGGGGTAAATAAAAGTGTGACCACGTTTAAACTCTCTTGGAAAGTTGTGGTAATGATATGAATCACATTGTTAACATTTTTGTTAAATGATTTATTTTTTATTAGATTAAATTTTGTTCTTTTGAATGTGAAACCATAAAGGAATCCACCACAGCTGACCCTTTGTTATTTGGGTTACATTCAGTTGCTTCAATACAAACTTTTCGTTCATAGCACAAATTTCTGCCATGATACATAATCATCTTTTACCCATTTTGACATTCTATTTGCTTTCTCATTTGTTTTTTGAAATACAGAGCTTCATATATTTCTCAATTAAACCTCAACTTTGGAAACAGTCAATGTGTAACATTTGCTAATTGAGATTTTTTGCCTCTGGTTCTACCATCCAAACTACTAAGTTAAATTCTATTTGCATGTCTCCTGAAAATTCTTTAAACATGAAGTCTGTATTCTTTCTCCAATGAAAAATGTAATGAAAATTTGAATAGATCAATTTATACAATAGTCAGGAAGCAATTCCTCAAAACTCATGTTCAAGGTACAATGGAGTTAATTATTATGTCACCCAAAATATTATAAATTCCTAGTAATGCCATTCAAGTCATTTCTTCATTTTAGTTACAAGAAGATTGGGTAAAACTTTTCCAAATAAATTTTTTGAAATCAAAGAGACTTTGATAAAGAAAGCCTGAAAAAACTATTCATATTAAAACCATAATGACTCTCGGTGAAAAATGATTTTTTTCTCTTAAATGTTCTCCAAAGCCAATGATCTATCAATGGTATATCAGTTTATTTCCCTTGAAACTTTTATATATCTTTCTAATTTTTTCAAAACTTACTATATTTAATTCAGTGATTTATCTTACTCTTATACAAAATAACATTATAAAATGTAAAATGGGATTTGTTCAATTATTTGACACTATTTAAAAAGCTAACTTAAAAATTTGCCTACTTAATCACTTGTTCTATGGTATCCAGGCTAATCTTACCTATGTCAGTATAAAAATTATCTTGAAAATATATTGAAAGGAATAGTAAATAAACTTGACCAAAAGTGAAAGTTTTATTATAAAAATACAGATTTTAAAAATCGAAAAATAAAATTAATGCATATAGCATGGCATGATTGTCATAAGACTGTGAATTTAAGTAATATACACTACAGAATTTTTCTAAAAAGATCATTTCTATTTCTATACTGTATACTACATAGATTTATATACTACAGTACATATATAGACTATACTGTAAGCAGCAAAGTTAAATCAATCCACAAATCTATGAAAGATGATAAGTCCCATTACATGGAAGGGTTACTTATTAAAACATAACCAGAAGTGTTCTCTCTCTGTCTTTCTAGAACTCTCAAATTCTTTCTTGGTTATGTTCCATACAATAATAATTATTTGAAAAGGTGATGTACAATTATATATGCATAAAACAACTTTATAAGCAGTTATCTATTAATGCACAAAAGATCAAATTTTGAGCATTCTGGTTAATGCTTTCTTAAAATATTGATGTTTTGATACATTAAAAAGAATTACTGTTAAAGATAAAATTTCAAGTTTGTATTTTAAATGTTCTTCAAATGTGCATACACATTTTAAAATACTTATGTTTACATATGAAAGCCACTTGTATAAGAAACATATTATTTCCGAGTCCTGTTCTCGCCCTGGGCTTCTCCTGTATTGCAGCACTTTTCCAAGCTCATATGACTCCAGTTTGGGTTTGGCAGAAAATATGAGTTAGTGAAAAGTAGAACCGCATTGGAGAAGTAACACGCTGTCACCTTGCTTGAAACTCAGGTAGTCATGTGAAGATCAAAGTTCCAATTTTTCTTAGTATATCTTTGATCTTTAAACAGACTCATTTAGGCTGTGTTTTCATGGATCTAGGAGGTCGACAATTTTGATTCCATTGGTGATAGTTTCTTTCATTTTTCCTAAAACTTAGTAGAGTCTCTGCTGACTAGTTAAGTCTCTGACAAATATGATAATATCATGGTTTGTTTATGCCCTACAGATATCAAAAAGTCTCACATGTCATCACTAATTTTTTCTTGTTTTCCTTTTATTTTGTTAAGGCGGATTTATTTATAATTACTATAAAGCTTTTATTCTAGTAAATTCAAGTTTTAGTTACCTGTGATGTACCCTTTCCTTAATGAAAGGATATAAATATATATATTTTTTAAAATTTTCACTTCGAGATAAACACCACTTAAATCACTAGTAAGATTTCCAAAAAATGAAATATTTTTGTCTCAATATTGCACATGAGTGAAAAGGAAAATATTATTCAACCAACATAGATTTTCACAAAAATTTTCGAATGAAAATGTTAGTTTCCTCCTCTTACTGTCATCAAGAAAAGATCAAAGTACTTGGGGGTAAAAATAATGCAGCTCACATTTATGGTAGCTTGTGATCAGAGGTATCCCGAAATCCATTTCTATCAGGCTGCAAAATGCTCTATTGTATATGGCTAGGGATAGAATTCTGCTTTCATCATACTGTCAGAAAATCTCAGTGACAAGATTAAAGTTTGACCATTTAAAAAAGTTTTACTGGTAACAATATATCATATATAAGTCATTTATAAAAGTATATCGTTGGAGTAATGTAGCAATTTAATCCTCAAGGAGATGAACAAAAATTTACACATATTTTTTCATATTCCTTATATTCATTCATAACATAATATTATTGTTTTATAAATGTAATTGGAGTATTCATTCATCTATTATTTAAAAATCATAATAAATGTTAATTATAAAAAATAAGAAATCCCTGATTCACAAAAGAAAGAAAGCTTTCCTAACTCATAACTTTATCACACAGATAAAAACGATATTACCACTGTAGGGTGTAGTTTTAGAATTTTTAGCTCCCTCTCTGGCTCATCTGTCATATATGTAATTTCTATTCCTTTTTTTGAAGATTATATTATCTTTGAATTTGAATTTTGGAATAAACTACATGTGAACATGCTTCATGTATCAAACTGTATTTTATCTGATTTCATCACAAGACTATGATATATTTTATATCACAGATTTATCTAATCATTCAAATATATTTTTGAAAATAATTTATTTTGAATGAACTAAAGCCATGGTATATTATGAGGAAACAATACAAATGAAGCATTAAAGAATTATAAATAGTTTCATTTTCTTACTATTTCTTAACTTGTTGATTTAGCAAATATTACATGAACACAAAGTCTTAGAAGAACTTAGTAAAATTTACTTTTCATTGTAAATATATAATCCTCTTTAATTCTATGAGTAAAGAGATTAGGGTAAAAGAGCAAAATTTTCTAAATAGGATACATCAAAGTTACTTTTAAAAGTACTGAAAGTCAGGGAAATAAATGCAGGTTGTTTTTATGTATTGCAACCACTGAAACTGAATCTGGTTTCTCCCCCAAAGTGTGTACACACGCTTTTAATGACTTTGCCTGATTGTGACACCATCCATATCCTGAAAAACACAACTTCTTCCATCTTAAATCATTACATCTTTCATTCAAAACTCTCAAAGTTTCATTGCAAGCAATCCCTTGCCTTTTCTCTCTGGGTTCTCCTAATCCTTCTGTGCAAGTTCAGATAAAGTTCTGCAATCATAATATTATTTGTATGTTCTCAGTTCTAAAAGCCCTGACTCATCTGGTTTACCCATCCTACAAGATCTTTTTTGAAAGCAGTTTTGAAATTCAGCCATGTGGGAAACTTTGGTTCACATCTTTTCTCTTTTCACACTCACATGACAGTCAAAAATAGATAATCAAAACTCATTTTCACTCTGTATTTCCATGTTCACAATTCTTTTACGGATGTGAGGGTTTAGACGGCCCCTGCAGTCTCATACGTGGGACCTTTAAGAAGGTGATAGGAATACATTGGTGTTGTAGCTGACTTGCTTAGGAGACCTGGCCAGATTGGAAGAAGGAGGTCATTCTGGGCTTGACCTGGAGTGTCTCTCTCCTTTCCCAGTGCTCCATTGAGTCCTTTTATTCTGGGCTGCCATGTGGTGAGCAGTTTTCCTCTGCCTTGCCTCTGCCGTGCCATTCTGCCTGGCACTGACTGGTGAGGCATAATAATCCTCTCCTTCCTTAAACTGTGAGTGTTGAGTGTTTTGTCCCAAAACTCCGGAGGTAATTAAGATGATTGCCTTTTTAAAAGCAATACAGAGAATTGGAGGGAGACTTCTACCAATGTCCTTTACTGTGTCTAATTTTTAAAATAACATTATAACATTATAAACTAATTAATATTTTGCATGTCCTCACATTTTACCCATGACTCTATTTTTTTTTTAATTTGATCCCTGTTTTGAGATCAAAGGGGTAGAATTCTGAGATAGAATCTCTCTTATTTGCATCATTTAAAAACTAGAAGATGGAAACAATGTCTAAAAATACAACAAATATTTACTTGTAGTTTAGCATCCACATCTTTAATGATATAAAATTATCGATTTCAGCATAATTCTAAATTCTTTAAAGAATTTTCACCAAAAATGTTATTTTCATCACAAGACATAAATATTAAAAAATGTTTTATATTTTATACAAAGATATCAATAAAAGGTATGTCTGTTTACATTGATTTCTCCCGATGGTTTCTCTTCGTTTCTTCCAGGGATCTCAATGTGCTGTGAATTGACCAGGCTGCTACAGGGACCACTGCCTGCATGCACAGCATCTTATTGCTAATGGACATACAGAGGAAGAGGTCCATTGTCAGACAGAAAAGGACGTCAGTTCCTTCCACTTCATGTTCGATGCTTGTCATAGTGTATCTCACATAGGTCACTTTGCTGGTAAACAGTATTATATGCATGGAGCCTGGTATAGAGATCAAAATGTAGGTTTCACTATCAAAAAGGCCAAATAGATTACTATTACTTAGTACATGTTTTGGCATATCAATGACTCTCTCTTCATTTTCTGCTCTGTACAATTGTAGTGATAAGTGCACCCCTTTGGGCTTTCTTCTATGTACGCTGTGAGGCTGGCCTGATTAGAAGAGCTTCATGACTGAGATTGTGTATTCTTGTCCTTGGTCACTTGTCTCTCAGCTTCTTGGTCACCATGAGTTGAGAGTTTTCTTCTCCTCATCCTTCCACCATACCTTATCTTCCTTTGAGCTCTCCATTGGCTGAATTCTAAAACCATGAGTCAACATGAACATATCCTTAAATTGTGGGCATCAGGTATTTCCTTTCTAACAACAAAAAAGTGAAAAACGTATACTTGCTTTCGTTTACTGATTGTTTAGGGGTACGTATGTTCTAAATTTGCTTCACTTTTCATTGGAAAAATTTAAACTTTATCAAAATCTTGCTTTTTATTTTAAAAAGAAAAAAATCAATTTCAAAACAAGATTATACAAAAGTAACACTAATTAATACAATGAGTAATGTTATCTTCAGTGTAGTTAGCATATAAGATAGAGGCATGAAATATTGTCCAAACAGTATTAGGAAAAACTTTTCAATGAACTAACCAACTAGATACATTTATGTTAACTAATGCATATATTTCCTCTTTCTTCCTTTCACCTTTATTTTTATAATAATGTCATTTAACTATGTTTGGATAGCTGCCCAATGGATTTGTGTTTATAAATGTTGGTGGTTCCTGCATTCTTTTTCTCCATCTGTTTTATTGTTAATGTGGTCATAAGAAGCCATATAAATTACATTTTTATTTTTTACACATTGTAGTAGGAGTGAAACTTAGAGTTACTGTTACCATCCTTTTTTGTGTGTAGAATCAGGGGAGGCACTCTTGGCTCAGATCCAGAACAATTAAATGAGAATCTTTAAGTAGGATATGGAAACTATGCCATGTGTTTGTCTCCTCAGGCCATGCAAATGTCCTGTCAAAGGTGAGATTCACTGATGAAGGGGCTATTGAAAAGACTGCCTTTCCTCCCAAGAAATCAAAATTTTCAGCAAGGTTTAATTATGTAAAACCTTTGAGTTTAACAGGAGAGAAATTGGAACATTGAAGACTCACGAGAGTCTGGGTAGTTTTAAAACTATCCAAATGTGTGTAGTTCTCTAGTGATTAACATTTTAAAAAAATAAGTAATTTAAAGGGAAATATATATATGCATTCCAGTCAGACTGCAGCTAAAGAAGAAACACTGAAAGACAATACAAAAATTAGAATTATTATTAGATTATTTTACAACTTATACCTCATTCATGTGGTGAGACCTTTAAAGCAGTCTTCAATCATATATGTTGCAATTACCTTGTGACTGGTTTATGTCTGCTGTACAACTGTATATCATAAATAAGAAGAAATGGACAAACTGATTTTATAGGTATTATAGTTATCAACTTTAAGATCACCTGAAGCAGTAAAGGTGCTAAATTTACCTGACGTTCCCATTAATTTGGTACACAATCCTGAACAACTAAAGGCCACTGTACAAAAATATTAATTTCACCATATGTTCCAATGCTAATGGAATTGCCATTGATCATTAATTCACATTCTCATTGATAGATGATTAACAAATTATTACCCAATTGTCCCTAGTCCCGTGTCCAATGTGAAAAGTAATGCTTGAATATTGCTAAATAAAATTATATAATATTATGTGTTTTGTTAAGAGAAATGGAAAAGATTCTTTCTAAGGTTGTCTATGAATTATTTTCTGTGTTTGCTAAGAATATATTATTGCTAATATCTTGCTTATTTTAGTTTTGAGGAAATAGAATATTCCTTTGAATTTTCATAACCTAGTTTTACCTCGGGTTTAAAATATATTGGACACCTTACGAACATATTTCAGGTCACAACACCAATGGTATGAAACAATTCATCTCCAACTAAAGTGTTCTCCACTGCCTCAAATATATACTGATTGCTAATATACAGCCAAGATAATTTTATGAGTTTTCAATGTTTAAAACACATGATTCCTGGTTCTCTCCCCAAATATCTATCTATCTATCTATCTATCTACCTATCTACAATCTATCTATGATCTGTTTGACTATGATTTCTTCTGCCCTCCATGTTTCTATAAAAAAGTGAGTCTAGGGGAAGTTAGTACTTTTACAAAGTTCTAAAATGACATTTGGGAGAGCTAATCCTCTATGTGCCCTTCCACAGATTTTGTCTTAGCCTCTGTCATCAGCATATGCTAGTCAAGGAAGGCTATCAGCTGTATTGAAGGAGGGATAATTGGCAGCGTCATGTACGAGTGATCAGGGAGATTTTCCAAGCAAGTTTGCTCTTTGTGTGTCCAACTGAGAATTCTGCAGCTGTCTGTAGTTATCAAGTGAAGGTGCCCAAAGAGGACTGTATAAGGCTAGCTGGTTCATTGAATCACCCTGCGAAGGTAACACCAGCTAGAAAAAAAGAATCCCTGACTTAACCTCTGTTCTACAGCATTAAAAAGTGTCAGTGTTGGACTTTAAAAAGAAAAGAAGAAAAGGAATCTATCAGCCTCTTCATCTCACGGCTAACAGGGTGGGAAGACCTTTATGGGGTCACCAAATCCCAGAGCTATTCCTGGCTTTACAAGTAATGAAACTCAGTTTAGTCGCTTCAGTCAAGGATGATTTCATGTCTCCATTCCTCGCCTAAGAGTGGGTTCTCAGTTTCAGATTCCTGCACTTTCATTTTCTTGGTCCAGATTCCCACAGATTTGACCTAAATTATTGTGTAACAGTAGTGGCTTCCTTGCTTCGTAATTTTCTCCCACCAATTTATTTTATAGCCCTGTAATCATAACGGATAATCTGAATTGCAAATCTTATCATGACATTTGACTGCTTAAGTATTTGCTCCCCTCAATTTTCTTTTGGATAAAATCTTTGTTAGGAATGTTGGCAGGGCCCTTTGGATCTACCTTATCTCTTAACACTTCTCACCTTATCTATTTATCTAGATATATAGGAAATATTTTTTCATTCTTAAGTCACACCATGTCCTACCTTACTAAGTCTTCACAAATGTTCCCTCTTTACCTTTCTCTCTTCTTAGATGTGTAGCTCTTCCTAAACTTTTTCATTTTCTCAAATGTTACTGTTTGTGAGAACTTAGTTTCTCATGCTTTCCTGAGTGGTTCTACTTGCTCCCTCAGTGGGGATTCTATTTCAAGGCATAGTTCCCCTTTGGTTACAATTCTATGTTTGCACATTGAGCTATAAAGTACAGGTTCTTTGAGGGTCTGTATATGTATCACATCTCCATGACCCGGAATAGGCTATAAAATCTAATGAGTGTCTTGTAGAATCTGTTGAAAACACAACACAACATGAATTTGACAAGTCAGTAAGAATCAATATATCTTAAATTCTCTTTGCTAATATTATTTGGTGAAAGGAAGCTCAGATTATTTAATTCAAAGTATATATATATATATATATATATATATATATATATATAGTCAAGGTAGATGTTTAACAAATCAATAAAGGAAAATTTTATCTCATTGAATTAAATATAGCATTTTATCAAAGTAGGTATCATATGAAGATTATTTTTATTTATGAGACTTTTATGATTTCCATTAATTTTTAATCAAACCACTGATGGAAAAATAATTGATAATGAGTGGATAATATGCTGCCATATGGCAGCAACAAACATTTAATTTTTTCTCTATCAATATTAATCAGTCATTTTTAATTTTAGTATGTTAAATATAACATTGGATATTTACTTATTGCTTTATTAAGCATTAATTTGAATGTACTTAAAGGTTTTCTAGAAGCTAATGTAGTGAAGTATAACTTTAATTTCTATACAATGTTAAAATAGAAATTATGCTTTTAGCCAAGAAATATTTAGCTCTCTAAAATTATGCTTATACTACAGAGGCCAGAACATTTTCAAATATTCACATATAGTTTTCAGTTTTTTATTCAGTGTATGCATATTGCTCCATACTTCATGCATTTCTCTGTGCAAGTTTTAATCCATCCTTGTAATCTGCTGATGTTTCCTTTTAAGATCATGAGACTTCAAAAAACGAAATATATAGATCAGTATCATCTGAGTGATGTACTCAACTGGTGCTTAAGCTTTTACTCATTCTAATATATAGATACATGGCTATGAATATATTTTCACAGCTATTTTAATAAATGTTTTCACTTCTAAAGCTTGTATAGGAATTCATTCAAAAGACTTACAATTATCCTTTATATTTTCAAATGCTCAGTGATTTCAAGACAATTCAGTATTTTTCCAATAGTAAAACAGTTGTTTTTCTATTGTGGATTACAATTTCTGTTTTCTGAGCATGGCAGCACATGCTTCCCATTACTTTGAGCAGAACCTGAAAGGTATTCAAAAATCACAGTTTATTAGATCAATTAAATTGTACATAAGTCTTTAAGAAATCCAACATGTGTGTACTGGACCTGTGACCCTTAAGAAAATAAGATTAAATTTGCACCTTACTTTTAATATATTACATGCCTTATGCTTTAGTAATGACAAAAAGAAGCATTTGTGGATGAGTTGTGCTTGTGAAAATATTCTGATGCAGTTTCAGTTCACAGTAGCAATAATCACCTTATGCCTGTCGAACTAAACTGCTCTGACACATAGCAAATACTTCAATGAAAAGGTAAATTGTATGTCTTTAATCAATGCCCCCGAAAGGTGCCATCCTACTAAACACTGAATTTTGTTTTCATTAAGACTCAAAATGAGAAACATCATGACATTGTCTTAAAATTCTATGATCACATAAATGTTTGTGTTTAATTTTAGCTTGGGACACAGCAGATGAACTGCATTAAATTCCTCAAATGCTTTGTGTGCCTTTGCTGCCCCCTTAAGACAAGTAAACATAAATAAAAAGCTAGTCAGAACTGAGGTTCCTGAATCAGCTTCCACAGAAAACAGTTCCTGTGGCCCTTATACATTTGCATAAGCACTCATGCTCACATAGAGACTACCGAGATGAGAAACTAATTGATTAAATATTATTGGATAATTAAATCAGTGTTTTGCTTGATTCTGCTCCATAGTCAATTAAAATATTAGTTTTGTTTAATGACCTGAGAAAACCATGTTGTTCTAAAGGCAATTGATATACCAGTATATTTTAAATTCATAAAGACTGAAATTGAGTGGGGTTTATCTTGAAGAAAATCATTTAAAAAAGACAGCACTTTTTATATTTTTATATCTTGATTACAAAAATAGTTAAAAATCTTAGATATAATTTATAAACCATAGCAATTCAAACAAAACACATGTTCATAATTATTTTTACAAGGCTTTTCTTGAAAAGAAGAAATAACATACTGAAGTTCATGAAAGAAACAATGCAATCTAAGGTAAAGAATAAATTATGCTCATTCTTCATAATTTTTGAAAGAGTCTGGCTAAAATGTTATGTTTACTATTGTATTTGTTTTAATATAACAAATATTAGAATAATTACTAAAAATTTTTCTTGTAAACTAGGTTTTCTAGATAAAGTATATTAAGTTTTAATGAAAATAAATTTGCTTTTATTTTAAAGAACATTTCTAACCTATAAAAAGTGATCACAGCATAATAGTAGATACTGCTACTATAAAATATCCTTGTCTTTATTGGAGCCATTATGATTTTGGATAGATCTTTATTTATAAAACATATTGAAATGTTCAAATTCTGCAGTACATTATCATCAAACAACTTGTGTTATTTTCATTTAGATTCAAGGATTTATGCTATTTTTGATCAAAATGGTAATATTTGGTTGCTAACAACATTCCATTTTTCTAGTTACATTTTATTTTAGATGATACATATTTAAAGTAAACATAACACATTTAAAAATATATATAGCCCAGTACGTTAATGTGTAAATATAGTGTTTTACAAATGTATGCTTTATTTTTACATTCTTTATTTTTAAGCATAAAACTAATGCAACTTATACCTGCCAAAATATTTCCTTTGTCATTCCATTCTATCATTTAAATAATTATTGATAAATAAAAGAAATATAGTGGTTCATGTTTATTACATAAGAAGAAATGCATTTAAAATGATTTACTTTATTATTTCACACTGATGGTGAGTATAGTCATTTAAGAAAAATGTGTGTATGTGTGTGTGTGTGTGTGAGAGAGAGAGAGAGAGAGAGAGAGAGAGAGAGAGAGAGAGAGAGAGAGACCTGGGAGTTCAGACATATATTGAACAAGTATGGAGAGAGCAGTGTGGAAGTCCTCTCCGTGGAACACATCACCGTGAAGGAACACACTTTCATGTATCAGAAGGGTTGGCCCTGAAAGGTACCAAGAGGCCAGGGCAGGCCTGATTCACACGGATGATAGCAGTTGATGGTGGAAGTAAAACCAACTTGAAATTGTATTTGTCCTTAGCTTTTTGACTTTAAGTTGCAATCCCTGTGGTGAAACCAGTGTCTCCTAACTCCTGTCCTTGCTTCTCTCTTATCACATACCGAAGATTAAAAACAGCTGTCAGAGCTGGGCATGCCCAGTAGCCGCAGGCAGGCTTTGACTGCAAGCAAAAGGCTGTATCAATTCCCTTTTACATCTGCATCGACTACTAGCGGGCAATCAGATGTACCCCGGGAAGCCTCTCCTCACTGTGAATGGACTGACCGGTTCAGGCAGGACATTCCTGCAATCCCTCGCCAGGACATTCAGGGCAGCCAGCGGGCTTTTTAGTTCATCCACTAAATTGATAATCCCTTCAAATGGCCGGTCATTTCCTTCAACGCATGCTTTGCTTTCTACACAGGACTTTAATGATTCCATTGTAAAAGAATTTTGTTATTTTGTACAAAAATCTTATTTTGAGCCACAGTTATTCATATTCGTATTGTAACATTTATTCAGGTTTGTTTTAATGTGATAAGCATTTCAAAATATATTTTCTCATTTCTCATTATACTGATTCCTTTTTATGGCATAAAAAGTTGTTATTGTTTTAGTCCTATGAAGATAGAAAACAGAAATTTCTTACAATAAGAACACTGTATAAAATATATTCCACAACCTGAATCAATATTCTCTTCAGTAGAAACAACATCTCTTGGAGTTAACCACTGTATTGATCAGATTATGAAATGCAGTAAACTGTTGGTCATGGTGGTTGCTGACATATAATCTCAGTAATCTGCAGGAGGATCTCAGTTCAAACCAGGTTTGGACTACTGAAGGATTTAAAAACACATTGTACCAAAACTAATAATTTTTAAAAAATCACTCGTAACGTAGCTCAATGGATTGGACCCGGATTTAATTCACAGTAATGCAAAAGAAAAAATTTAAAAAAGAAAAGCAAGACAAAACAAAATGACAACCAATGGGCCTTACATGTTAGTGCCAGTCAGTGTTATATGATTTTTATTTTTATTTTTTTGTTGTTGTTTTTCTATTTTTGTACCGGGAATCGAACTTACGATTTTATGCTTACCATGCCACTAAGCTAAATCCCCAGCCCTATATTTTTCCTTTTTCATGTTATATAGTCATCATGGGTATCTTGATTATTCTTCTCCTTGCTGAGACAAAATATCTGACACCCAAAGTTAAAGGCAGATGAGTTTATTTAGCTCACAGTTTGTAGAGGCTTCAGGCCATAATTGGCTGACTCCAAGGCAAGGTGGCTTAGTAGACAGGCATCCCACAGGAAAAACAAACAATGCATGGCAGGCACAAGGTACTGAAACAGGCAAGATACAAAATAAAACAAGCAAGGGACAAAGAATTCTGGCTTCCACTATTAGAGCTGTACCAAACTGATTAGTGAACTAATTTAGTAACCACCCACACTTAATCCTAGTACTCTTAACCCTAGAATTATGCCATGAATCAGTACACTTTAGAGTCTGAAAAAGCCCCAATTATGACTGCACAAGCATTGAAAGAACATCTAGACACGATTCATATAAAATGGGTCGGCTGTTAGCTGTACCTTTTCCATATCTGTACTAAGCCCTTTAGAACAATCTTATCCACATTATTGCTGCAATAATGAAAATTATAGAAAAAAAACTGTATGGTTGATAAATGTCTTGTTCAGAATTGACAAATACTCTCTCATTTATACTTCACCACCCTAGTGAGGTACTTGGACAAAACTGCTATCCCTGGTGTACACTAAGTGTTATCTTCATGGGGAGAGGTGGTCACCCAAGTACCATAGTCACATAGTCAGCTTTGACCAGAGAGGAAAAGAACATTTTCCCAGAGAAAGAAGAAACATTTTACAATAATAACATGGTACTTAATAATTATGAATGTGTCAAGATAGTCTACAATTAATGTTTAAGCGGTGCATACCACATAATGCTCTGCATGTGAAGTAGGCTTAGACTTTGGGAGAAAATCATCTGAATAAAATGACTGTAAATTCTTGTTACAATTTCAAGCCAAATTCAGAAATATTTTAAGGGAATAAATTAAATATGGATAGCTTTTTGTACCCAGGAGCAAACTTAATAAGTTTCAATATCTTATTTTGGAAGCTTTACAAAGCCCATATATTTTTTCTTTACTGTTTTTAGTGAAGTCTTTGGGGCTTTCAGACATCTACGAAGCAAAAGAGCTTTGTGAACTACGCTGATGGAAAGTGTAAGGGTGACCGGAGCATGCTAGCCTTTCTGTTTGTTAACAGCAAAGACGATGAATGACAGAGATCAAGAGAAGATATTTTGGATGAACGAGTTAATGCCTCTTGCTCCTGGTACTTTATTTCTGGAAATCGTAATTCTGGGTTAAATAATAGAAAATGTCAGCTTTTTTATTAATAGAAGCAGTGTGCTCAGGTAAACAAATGACTCCATACACATAGGGTATATGCAATTTTATGAAGAGCATTTTGTGAGTCAATTTGCATTTTTAGAATGATTTTTATAGGAAGTTAGTAAAAGTGGACCTAGAATTTTTTGTTTTTGTAGTAATAATTAGAATATATGGGATACTTTTGACATATTTAATATCTGTGTATGCAAAACAATAAAAAGGTACAGGATAATAAAATTTAATATGCTGAATTAAAAGCAAATTAAAATTGAAGTCCATTTTTGTTACCTTGCTGTTATTTTTGTTTTGTTTTGTTTTGTTTTACGCAATTGATTGTAAATAATCACTTCAAAGTTCAAGGTTCCCAGAAAATCTGACAATCCTTTTTATCAGGCCAAATATTCTCAAGTGTTAGTGCTCAGAGAGCTCCCAAGCCCAGATCTGTTCCACTCTTGATATCTTCCAGGCTTTAATCCCCTCTGATCCAGTAACTGAAAAGAATGGAGCTCATAGAAATGAAACCTGGGGAGGTCTGCATATAACTCACACTGAGGAGTATAATTGAGCTTAGATTTTCACAGTGTTCTAATTATATGTATTCAATATTCTTACTGCTTGAATATCTGAGTCAAGGCTATTTTGCCAGAAAGATGGATGCTTCTCACCCATCCATCTCATGATGAGTAATTGAGTCTTTGTAGCTGGTATTGGAGGGAAAAGGATACGACCTTTAAAATAAGTATATGTGTTTTCTACTACTTGATATGGTTTGGGTATCCATTGATAAAATTAAACATTAATGACAAAAAATGTATTTTTTGCCAAGTAAAATCAAAGATGTCAACAAAGCCCATATGTAAATTAAATTAAATATTTCATTAAAATTAAGATTATTTTTTATTTTCTCTGGGATCACACAAACAAAAAATGTTAAACACTAAACAAAAAATGTTAAAGTATTGCTAATTAATATTTGTACTGTTTTTATTCCTCTGAGTGTGATGTTGTGATTTTATTAAGCTACACATATCAAGAAAACAATTATGATTAAAATTTGATATTAAAGAGAAAATGTTTGCATCACATTTATCAGCCTAAACTGCTGATTACGCACAGGAAAATAAAGTTTATTTTGGTAATAAAACTATAATAAAAAATTGCTGAGGTATAATTCAGAGCCTTTAATTCAGTAGTTACAATGTCAAAAAAGAGAGAAAAAAAGATGATCTATGTAATATTTCTAAAATTCTTTTGAATTTTTTTTATTTCAAGCATGACTTTGCCTACAGCCTTTGGTAAGCTCTACTCTGGGAGAACTTGGCAGTAACCTACATTCTGCATCCACACAGAGACGTGACTGCACAAACACCAGGAAGATGCTCCACATGTGGGAGGGAGGGGCGGAGGGAGGGGGCTCTGTGCAAGCTGCTCTTTCTCAGGCCACAGAATGTTGGAGTTGATTTAGGAACTCCAGGAAACTCTGGGTTTGAGCCAGCAAGGTACAACTAGACATTCTACTCTACTTTACAACAGACAAAACATTTTCATTCTTTTTCTTTGGAATCAGCCTACTTACTTCTTCAAAGGCAGATGTAAGCCTTCATGATCCAGCCTGACACTTCCTGGGTGGAAATGATGTCACTGTAGTATGAATGGACATTATTTTCTAATTTTCTCAATGTTTGTGCAGCACTCACTTTTGGTATGTTTATTTCTTAGGATTTATCATATGTAAATTGAATTAAATATTCCATTAAAATTAAGATTATTTTTTATTTTCTCTGTGATCACACAATATTTTTGTTAGTGCATGTTTGCAGGGCATGCTGTCTAGATTCCTTCTGTGGCTGTAGTACATATATGTAACACATGTTAATTCTGTTTCGTTCTCTTTCCTTTCTTTGTTGCTCTCATCTGCCCTTCTCTTGATCCCCTTTCCATTTGAGAAAGATCTACCTCGATACTTCCTAATAATTTTATTTGGTGCTTTATTTAAAATTTAAGTTTCTCATATAAGAGAAATCATGCCATTTTTTAAAAATTTGTGTATCTGATTTATTTCACTTAACATTATGTCTCCAAGGCGCATCCATTTTCCTCCAAAGAATCAAATTTATCACAGTGCAGTACTACAAATTATGAATTGTGCTGCTCTAAACATGAGTGTGCAAGAATAACACTAATGTGATGCCTTTAACTCTTTTAGGAAGATACCTAGAAGGGAAATAACTGTGTCAGGTGAATTTCTATTTGTGGTGTTCTGGGGAATCTCCACACTGTTTTCCTTAGTGGTTGTCTAATTTATCTTTCCACAAACAATATAGAAGGATTCCTTCGTCTCCGCCCCCTCTCCAGTTATTTGTTATTTGATTTCTTGATGATGGTTTTTCTTTCTGATGTATGATGAAATTTCAGTGTTATTTTAATTTGCATTTCTTTAATTACCAATGATGCTGGGTATTTCTCCCTATTTTTATTGGCCAGTTGCGTTTCTTCTATGAAATCTTATTTCCATGTTTTATGAGTTGGGTAGTAGGTGTATTACATACTTTTTGAAACTCAATTTTCTTGTCTGTGAGATGAGCATGATCATTCGCAATATGAAAAATAGAATAGGTAATCATAATAGCTCCAGTAGTGTTTCATAAATTCTGAGACTGACAATACCGTTACAGATGATATGGACTTTGAACGGTGGCTTCAAGTATGGCTTGATTCAGGTCTCAAGCAAATTTACAAATTTCTGTCTCTCAAATTGTGTTATGTCTGTGTAATCTACATCCTGTGTCTGTGTGTTATACCCTAATTTATTGTGTTTATCTATCCTTAGCCTCAAGATTTCATACTGACAACATACCAAAATACCAAATATAAAATGTCTGATGACATAACGGATGCATGCCGCAGGAATCTATCTTTTGGGGCTAAATGAGTTAATATTTTAACTAATAAGGAATTACTAACTACTTTATGCCTGAGTCTCAGGGTCATTTCTGAGATTAAAACTATGCTAAAATACAGAGATAAGAGAGCGAGAGAATGATGCTCTTAAAGAAAAGGCAAAACACTGTCCTGTGTTAGTCTCTTTCATGTTACATCTCGTTGAGGATTGTCAGGATTACTTTCTAGGCAATCGACAATGATAATGGGGAGTTGACCAATAATCTATGAATGCTACAGTTTTATCCAACAGACAATTATTTTTGCAAAGATAAACATAATTCAAACAGCTGTTTTTCTTTTGAGTATTTAGGATGTTTTGAAAGTAATTAAATATAACTTTCGTTATAATGTTTTAATTACCTCAAAGTTCAAAATAAAATAAAACTAGTATGTAGCAACCACAAAAAGACTAGTATTTTATGGTATCAAAAGTTGTATTAAAATAATTGCATTTTAATATTTATTTGCTGTATAAATAATTTGCAAACTAATGATCAGCACTGTTTCTCCATGATATATGGATAATGTAACTCTCACATCTGGCTTTTTCACCATAGCAGCTACTGTTGCTAAATTTTCTGCTATTATTTTAAATATACATAAAACAAAAAAATAGGAAATTAAAAAGTCAGTAGATACTGCATTTATACAATATATATCAAAATTATGTGTGTATTAGGCTGTTAATAGAGCATATTTTAAAGAGACTAGAGTATAATAGTTGGAGGGGAAAATTCCAATTTAATAACTTTTGAGCAACAAATATTTTTCTATTATTATAATTAATACTGTGTATAATGATATTCTATTTAAAATATATATTCCATTGAAACAGTTGATCAACACAAAACAAGCTTGTGAATTCATAAAAATTGAAGAATAATATTATAAACCAAAAGAAAGAAGCTAGGAGACTTTTAATTGGAAATAAGGAGAAAAGAAAAAAGACTCCTGATTTTTCCATCCAAAAAAGTGTTTCCTACCAGTCCGGCAGTTCAGATCCTTTTATGGATGAGCAGAGCTCGGGAACTGCTCAGTTGTTTAGTGGTCACTTAGCACACAAGTGGCTTTGTGAATTTGAAATGACCATTTGGAACTCAGGCTCTTTCACTAGGTAATTAGCATGGGTGTTTAAAGAAAAATTATTGGTGTTTTTGGTTCCAAGAACATGGGATGGGCCGCATCCCCTTTAGCAGGGAAAGAACTGCCTTCCATATTGCCTGAGGAAGTTGGTTCTTGGTCCAAAGTCTTAGTTCACTACCTACTTTAATTTTAATTCTTTATCAATTTGGCCGATCGCCCATCTCTATGTTGGGGCCTTTTCCCTACCTAGCTGCCTAATCATAAACTAACAGAAGAAATTATCTTTTATACTTAAATAGCATAATTAGTTATGAAATACTTAAATACTTATGCTGGAATGTAGTAAAATTTTAAATAATTTGGGGGAAATGTTTGGTCAAACATGTTTTGAACAGAAGGATCAATAACAATATAAAGCAAGAGTCATTTGTAAAATTCATGCATTAATTTATATATTCACACGTGTAACCACATAAAGGGAAGTGGTGTACGGGAACAGTATGTGTGCCTGCAGGCAGCACCTGCCTAGGGGCAAAGTAGGATGAGGCTTTTTCCTTATATGGACATGGTCTCTTCAGGTGAAAGCTTGTGATTCGTTGAAGCTTGATTACTGTGACTAAGACTCAGTTTTTACATACAGGGTTATAGGTTTGGGTTATGCTTATATGTTAAGGTTAGTTTCAGTTTGGAAGTTGTCTGAAGCCAAAATTTTCAGTTGATAATTAACTCTAAACAGGAAAATTACTCAGGATGAACATAAGAGAAAATCCTTGACCACTGAAATGACTATGGGTTATAAAGAATTAATAAAAGTTCTTTAGGTAAAACAATTAATAAAATGTTTTAAGCACCAGGGCCAACACCAAAGAAATGTCAAATATTAACTCACATTATCAGGCGAGTTTCCTGTTTAACATTACTAGATTATGGAGCACAATAAAATGAATGGAAAAAAACGAAACCAAATCACTCAAACCAAAATGAAACAAAACCTTCCCAGTAATTCAAAGGGTTTTATTTTGAAGTTACAGTAAACCAATGATACCTTAAAACTGAGGAGCACTTTTACATATGAAAGACCATGCTGAGAATATTACACTAATGAATTGATATTAAGAGGGTACGAAAAGAAATACAATTACTTAATAGAAATATATATCAGCCATTTAGGTAATAAATAATGGGACTGAAGCAAAGTCAATAACTGGGGATAAGAATTAATCAAAAAAAAAAAATTCAAGTGTTCCTCAGTAAGGATTTAATTGTAGGAGGCCAGAAATAGAAAGAAGTTAATGGTGGTTTCTAATATGATAGAAATAATTCCTCTTGTATGGAGACTAAAGAAACACCCATGATCTTGTACATACTAATAAGGTTGGAACTTCAGACGACATACATTATTTACAAGACAGAAGCAGATTGAATAGCAACCAATTAGACTCGAAAGTTCTTCTGATCTTAATATTATGTCTTTAAAAATATTCATGGTATTTTTTATTTTTAAAGTATAATGATCAAAGGAATAACTTTAATAAATTACATTTCATAAAACAATATTGAACCATTTAGTATTTTTAATCAAAGCTAGGTGCCCTTGTTCAAGGTGTCTTCCTATTCATTGATCTGTTTAATTTTTATTTTTTGCATTCAATTGCATTTAACATGTACATACAGATGACTTTCTTTTTCTCCATGGTAATCACTATATTAAGACATGAAAGATAATTAGTCAGGACACAAGACAGTATCGTTTTAATCCATTTTGTTCTCAAGTCCCTGATTGGTGGTCATTGTCTGGCTGTTCTTAAACTTTAAGAAAATAGTTGGCTGGGAAAGGAACACTTGACAAAACTCAAAAGAAGTTGAGTAGCTTTGTGCATGTTTCTACCATCAGGCCTACAATGAGGGCCTCTAAAGCTGTGAGATGAAGTTAACCGAAAGTACGTAAAATCGTCTTTTATTTTTTAATAAGCATTTAGAGTAGATCTAGAATTATAGCAAAAATATGAGGAAAGCTTAGCAATTTCCCATTGATGGGATATATAAGTTTAACATTAATTTACCTCTGCAGTGGTTCCAGGATTAGAAATAATACCCACATTTCCAGTCACAGTGGTAAATTTGGTACATTTGATATATTTGGTACAGTTGCAGCATTTGTTACCATTGATAAACCTGCCCTCATACCCTATAATCACCCACATTCCAGAATTAACTCTTGATGTTGTGCATTCTTTGCCTGGACAAATGTGGGGGACATGTACCAGCCGTTTCATTTTGCATAGAGTAGTAGCTTAACTGCCCTAAAAATCCTGGGTTCCCTGCTTGTCCATCTCTCCCTCCTATCCACCACTGGCAACTACTGATCTGGTTATTGTTTAATGTCTCCCTTTTCCAGAATATCATAAAAATCGGGGTCATACAATACAGAGTCTTTGAAGAGAGGTTTCTTGCACTTAGTAATATACATTTAAGGGTCTTCCACGCCTTTTTATGGCTTGGTAGCTACTTTCTTTTTGGTACTAATAATTTCCCATTTTGAGGTACTATAGTTGATTTATTCACTCAGTTACTGGAGGACATCTTTATTGCTTTCCAGTTTTGACATTTTTTTTCTTTGCAAGAAAATAACAGCTGTTTCAGTTATTTGAAGATGTAAAAGTTCTCCTGCATGACAGCCAAGAAAGATTGTAAATTGAATAATGCATTGTAGAAAAGGTTATTTGGCAAGAGAAGCTGAAGTACAAATTTGTTCTGCTCATTGTTTCCATTGACTGTTGGATGGGATTCCTATTTGAAAAACAAATACTTGGACACAAGAACAAGGAGCACCTGCAGCTTAGTTATGTCAACGTAGCAAAATTATATATTCCCTTCGCTACCTGCGTGTGTCACAGGGACCTAAATCGCATGAGACTCATCATGTTCTCAGGAAGTAAAGTTTCATTCGTGGTCTGCTTAAGGAAACAAGAATAAATATATAGTGTTCTGGATGCCACAAAAATATCTAGTCATAAGAACACATTTATCCAGAGGAAGTAAATTTTATTTTGTTTTAGCAGGGGAAAAATGTGTGTCATATGAGAAAAATAAAATGTAAATCCCTAGCGACTGACTGCCTCTTGTTTATACTGTGAATACTCGTAGCAGGCACATGCAACTTGACTAAGGACCATGGCAGGTAGGTAATTGCTCAAGTAACAGAAATTTTATCAGAATGAAAACACTGGAAATAGCGCAAAAGATTTAAAAATCTATTAAACATCATCATTGTTCAATTAAAACACAGTGTTCAAAGCGTAATTTTATTTACTTGGCATATTTCCTTTTCTAGTGTTCATATATTTTAAAATATACCAAATTCTAAGATGACTCACAAGTTTCCTGTATTTCTGTTCATGAAACTATGTGAATTCTGTGCACTCTACTTGGAGTAGCAAGTTTAGCATGATTAAATCGGTATGAGTTCTAGATGATATTAATTTTCAGCTGTGAATATGGTTAGATTTCCTACAGCTTCACACCCAGGAAATCTTGCCTCTTGTCTTCAGTAATTAATCTGCTCCATAAGTAGTATTCTCAAAGTTCGTGAGATCAGAATGCTTTCTCACATTATGCTACCACTTTGAATAGTCTTGAGGGTTTAATATTTTTAACCCAATTTATAGTTCTTTTGTAAACATCGCTACATTCTGGGAAAAATCCAGGTTTGTAGTATTTGGCATTCAGAAACTTTAATTAATTACAAACAACCCCAAAGCAAGCATCATTTTTATCTTGACATGTTTTATTGTGGTAAATATAAGTTCTGTTTCTTTATTTGGCAGCGTTACAGGCTGAAACTAGGGAGGGCCTCAGGCAGACAGTTGAGCCCTCTATTCCCGAGCTCTGTTCCATGCTTTACATATTTATCTCTATTTAGAAATACTCCTCATTCCATCTGCCATTTCTATTACAGTATCTTACCATTTCAAAATTAATTTCAGTAAGATTAACAGAATCGGACAAAAACACTTAAACTAATCAATGGCAAATGAGTAAAACTGTTAAAATATAATATATTTGCATAAAACAATTATTTTTCACACTTGGGCAGGCTCTTCCTGTAAGATCTTCAGAGTTTAAAGATACAATTCAACAAGCAATTTACTCCTCTTCTAAATGCTTGATGAAATTATTTTATCAGCTTAATTTATTTATGACATTAGCAGTTTTTGTTTTCCAGGTTTCTTATTACTTTAGTTGTCTTTCCTTTTATAGAGTTCCTAGTTACTCATCATCCCAAATACAATCACAAAAATAACTTGTTAATCAAGAACAATAGAGTTCCAAGTAAACAATGAAGAATTTCTTTAAATTTTTCAACCATAATTCCTTCAATGTTTTATCACCTTAAAAGGCTTAGACAGGCTGCCCTAGTTTGTTTATTTTTAAAGCTTACAGTTCTGTTATTCACTTCTGAATTGAGGCTAATTGATATTGATCTCTAAGCCTTGTAGATTATCATTGTCTAGGGAGGAAGTTATTCTAAGGATGGTATATCTGAAATAAATAGCATTCTTGGCAGAAAAAAAATCAATATCTAAACCTAGGATGAACCTTTATTCTGTCTTGTTATTCTTAAAATGGTTGAAGTGAGGAGAGCATAATTTGGGCTGTTACTGTATGTGAAGCTTTTAAGAGGCTCAGAGTACTTTGGACGTGAGACAGAGTAAAAAACAGAAAAAAGTGCAAAGGAAAGCGTAGCCATTTCAGCAGGTGAGTTCTTGACATGGAAACGAACTGATGTAAAGTAGCTTGAGCCCGAGGACATTTTCAAAATCATTTTCAACATGTAATGTGGCAAAGCAAGCTTACATTTTACAAATATAAATGAAAACTTTGGTCTTTTTCAAAATTTATTGGACATTTTGCTAAAATGTGGCTCTAGCCGGGGATGTACCTCATTAGCACCACACCTGCCTAACAAGAACAAAGTCCTGAGTTCAATTCCCAACACCCACCCAAAATAAAAAATAAGAGAAAAAGCAAAAATGTGGCTCTTTTTTCACTTTTAATAAAATTATTGTTTTTCATGTTTCTTTTTCAAAATACAATGATGAAATCTTCAGTCGTTAAATCCCCATTAAATACCAATAGTTTTGTATACTTGGATACGTGAATATATGCATAAACAAGTAAAATGTTTAGATATGCAATTCTGGGATGTACTTAATTCTCTATGAAAATAGAAATATCATACTGGAATCCACAGTGATTGCTGCCAGGATATCATAAGTAACCTACAATTTAAACAATTACAGCAGTTAGCTTGGCAACGAGTTTCAAAAATCTGTTTCTTGGTCTCAGATAAATGTCATCGGAAGTGTTTCTTACCATTTATATGTGACATATATTCGGTTTGTATAGTTTGGCTGCCTTTGCTCTGTCTGGGAAAGCTAATGCATTTGAGAAATTTTGGAAGAAGTTAACTCAAAGATCCATTGCATTTGGGTTCAGAAGGCTTCATAAAGACCATCTATTCCTACAACCAATTTACAGAGGGGATTAGGAGTCCCCGGAGACATCACATTGATACTGTTGCATAAATGGTAGAGGTGGCATTTTAACATGATGCATTGAATTGATATGTACATATTGTCTAAAGCATTTTTTAGCCTAGATTTAAATCATGAGAAAAAAATATTGAAGTGATACTGCAACTTGACTTCCTTGAATAAATTTGTTTTTCCCAAATGTTTTCCATGCACAGTACATGTAATATCCTGGGTATTCTTTTTTTAATTCTTTCCAATAAAATTTACAAGGGGTGATCAAAAATATGGTAAATGTTTTAAGTGTTAAATAATTGTTGCACGCAGTAGAAGACACATTCCTATTACTCCCCATGAAAATATTCCCCCTCATTTCCAAAACATGTATTCTATCATTCTTGACACTTTCTGAAGACACTTTCTGGTAGTGAAAAACTTCTGACTTTTCTGCAAAGTCAAAAAAGTGATTTGGATTGATGCGGACATCTGGGCAGTTCAGAAAGCAATATACAGACACTCATGGAAGACTTCCCGGACTGCTTCAGAACATGACAAGAAAAATGACTAGCTATATTCAATCTGAGGGAACTCATTTGATGGGGATTAATAGCAACTGATCTTTTACAGTAATTTTAAAAATTACTGCAGATGTATGCTGTATTACTTTTCACTTACACCTCTTATTCTAAAGTAATACAACACTCAATTGCCACTGCTTAAAAATTCAGAACATTTACTTATTTATTTATTAGTACATATGCTCACTTTGGCAGCACATATACTATTTACTAGCACATGTTTGTGGTACATACTATTAACATTCTTTACGTGGAGTTGGTGCATATACATAATACATCTTCATTCTTTTTTTTTTCAATGTATCCCCAATTCTTGATCCTCTTACATTTTGAGAAAGACATCACTGTCTGTTGTGTATCTTTCATTTCGCACTTTATTTACACATTGGGTTTCTCGTGTGAGAGAAACCATACCTTATTGAAGGTAAAGTATCTGCCTTATGTCACTTAGCGTTATGATCTTAAGGTGCATTACTTTCCTACAGATGTCTCAAGTTTATGTTTCTCATGGCGTAGTAATACTCCATTGTGTGTAAATACATTTTCTTTATCCTTGACTACACGGGTGGAATATAGGCTGAGTCCAAGAATTTTCTCATACAAGATGTGCCGCTGTGAGCCTGGGTGTACTGCGCATGTAGCACCATAATATGATATGTTTAACTCTTCTGGAAGGTGTCTGGAAAATATCTATGTTGGATGGAATTTCTAGTTTCAGTTTTTTGAGCTATCTCCACATGCTCCTTTCCATAGTGGTTGTACTATTTTATATTTCCAGCAGCAATGTGACCCCTCAAACCTGCAGCCTTGCCAACATCTGTTATTATTTAATTTCTTCATAATAACCATTCTTTCTAGGTTAAGATGGAATCCCTGTGTTGTTTTAATTTGCCTTTCTCTAATTGTCAGTGATGTTGAACATTTCTTCGTGTATTTAGGGACCATTTGAACTTCTGGAAGCATGTGTTTATTTTACCTGCCCATTTTTTGATTTGGTCTTTTATTTGGAGGGTCTAATATTTTTGAGTTCCATATGCATTCTAATAGTCCTCTCTCTGAGGAGCAGCTGGCAAATTCTTTTTCCTATCATGTAGGCTGTCTTTCCACTCTTGCCTGTTGCTTTGCAAAAGCTTTTTAATTGCGTATGATCCCATTTGTTGATTCTGGACACTCTTCCCTGTTCAGAAAGTCCTTAGCTATGCCTATGATTTCAAGAGTTTTAGCTATTTCAGCTGGTTAATAGTTTGTTTTAACATTTAGTGTTCTAATTTATTTTAATTTGAGTTTAGTACACGGTGAGAGGATATGGGTCTGAAATCAATATTCTGCACGTGGATAGCCAGCTTTCTGAATGCTGCTTATTAAAATGGCTGTCATAATTCCAGTGCATGTTTTGTTTTCCTTTGTCATTGGTAAAATTTGGTTGTTCCTGAAATCCAAATTTGAACTGTTTCAAATTAAACATTTTATTTTTATACACTTTCACATTGCCTTGCAATTGTAAGTAAGATCCCATGTACCCTTAACAAAGTTTTCAGTGATTATATAATGTAAATCAACAACAACAGCAACTACAAACATGTTGTGGCTCTTATCTAGATGGTCCCCCAAGGCCTCAGGCAGTCCTAGGTTTTTTTTTTTTTTTTTTTAATTTTTTATAGGTGGCTGTAGCTAAGTGTGTAGTGCTGGAATTGATTCATGATACTATGCTAGGCTCAGGGAGGTGAGCACTACCCTCCCTAAGTAGTCTGAATAGGATGAAAGGGGCTAAAAGATACTTGTAGCTTTGCTACCTACCTTCTGCCCACATGAACTGCTCTCCTCTGCTAAGCCATCCTGCCTTGGAGCCAGCCAATTATGGCCTGAAACCTCTACAAACTGTGAGCCAAATAAACCTTTCCTCTTTTCATTTTGGGCATCAGATATTTTGTCACAATGAGAAAAGTAACTAAGATACATGTATTAATTGTATATATTAAGGGAATTAAATGTGCTATCACCATGCAGACATATTGATTGCACTAATCAATTCCAACATCCCTTTAATCATCTCCCCAACATCTCTTTTAATCTCTGATAATCATGTTTCTAAGTTTAAATCAATCTTTTTTTAGGTTCTATATAAGAGAAAATATATGCTATACTTATCTGCCTCTCTCCGGTGTATTTCACTTAACGTAATTTCCTCCAGCTTCATGCATTTCACTTTAAAAAACATAGTTTTACTTTTCTGTATAAAAGAATAATACTCCATTATGGATCTATACCGTATCTTCTTTATCAGTTCATCAGTTGATAGGCAGCCAGGCTACTGTGAATACCTCTGAAATACAGATGTTCAGGCATCTGTGTAGTATATGGATTTAATTTTATTTGAGTGAGCATCCAGACATTGTGTCTCTTTTAGTTTTCTGAAAATTCTCCATGTGCTTTCTATGATGGCTATAATAATTTACATTCTGACCAACACTGAAACTTTCCCAAGTCAAGAATTTTATATTACAGTTAATACATTTAGAATAGCACCATGACCACTAAGAATCCTACTTTTACCATTCAAAGCAACCATCTCCTCTTCCTCACCGTGTCTCTTTGCTGTTCTTTGACTCCTGGCCCAAGTTCAGCACCAGGTGAGCTAATAATCGTTGATTGGTTGAATGAACTAATCTGAGCAATGGGGATCAGTGTAGGGAGAACTGTCAAGGGCACTCTGAGCTCCTCAAAGTCAGCCCACAGCCTAGAACAGGCCCTGACATCAACCTTGGCCGCCACTAATGTGTTCTTCATTTCTGTGATTTTTAAAGTAAATTTAACAAAAGACATGCATGGAATGAACCACTAGAGTTCTAAAGCAGTAGATAGAAGATTTAATAATGAACATAAAATTGGGTTCTCCTAAATGTCATTTTAACTGAAAATTTATTGTTTTAGGTCAATATATATTCATCAATTGATATCTTTTTAAAATCTTTACATGTCACCTCCCTTCTGTATTCTTTATATAACTTGGTAAAATTTCCAGAACTTAAGAAAAATAATATGAAGTATAAAAACACTAATCTGAAGTTTAGAAGCCTGATGGTGTTATTTCTCAGTGAAGGTCGTTGGGAAAAACAAATGCTCTTGTTTTTTCTCATGTTGTACATTTTAGAAATGACAATGATCTTTAAAATCTAAAACATGATTACATTTAGAGTAAGGTAAAGTAATTCACAAAGAGGTTATTCTAATCTTTTCTTTGGTAAGTTCAGGGTTTTTTTTTTTAAGCAGTAGAATGGCATAGGAATAAATATTAAATGTAGTTTGCACACTTCAACTGCATATTTGATTTGCACTCATTAGTGATATTTACCGGAATTCAAACTAGTGGGATGTTATCTGGCCAGTTACTATAAGAGCTCACCTGTGATTAATTCACCTTTTCAAGAGTAAAATTTCCAGAAAGAAACTTTAGGTCATAAAAACAGTCAACAACTGCCTTCATGATAGAGTCATTCCAAAATGCCAAATTTCAGAGTCTAAATCTTATGATGTGTCTCACTCAAACATGGGTGTTTCTCACTACACTCTCTTATCTTCCCTTCACTGCCATGGACTAGTATTTAGACCGAGAGTGAAAAGGCATGCTATGAGTGAAAATGTAAAAGAGTTTAACATTATGCATGATAGTCACTCATTCATTCAAACATCGGGCAGAGTACATACAAGATTTTTTTTTTTTAACATGGTGAAATTATAGCAGTGAAAAAAGCAACGAAAAATCCCTTGCAAAGTTACCATTCATAGGACCACAAAAGCAGCCATACTATGGCAATGCAAAAGTTGCCTAAGAAGGAACAGAAAGATTTTTCAATATTTTCAGTTCTACAGGAAACACAAATTGCTTTTAATTCTTTGTAGATTGTATGCAGCCAAAATCTGTTACTAGGATGAATGTTGTTTTGTTAGAAATTGCCTGACACTTAGTGAATGTGTGACCCTACCAGGCACTAGTTCCTTATTAACTAAGAAAAATCTAAGGGAAGTACCTAACTAGGGCATCATAAGCAGATGCGACTAAAATGACTCAGATGCTTCCAGTATACAATCAAGTAATCAGAGTAGTAATTTAATACAGCTAAGATAGATTTTTTTTTATCTTTTTCTCTTTTATTGGTGTGGAACTCATGACCACACACTTGCAAGGCAAGGCACTTATGCCACTGAGCTAAATCCCCAGCCCCTTAAAAGAAGTCAGGTTCTATGTAATAATAAATACATGTGAAACACACCTTTTAGGAATCCCCAATATTGCCTAGGAAAGCTTTAATTAGATTTCAACGTTCTTGATAGTTACAGTATGTCTCCTTGACACCATGCTCAGCCTAACTAAAGCTGCCCTGAATAATTCCTGCGATTGCTTACAGCATTTTGATTACATCACCTACATCATTCAGGTTTCTCTGCCTTTTGGCCTTGTAATGCCTGGGAGCTTTCTCAACCTTGTTTTAAGATTTGATGTTGAAAGCCCCAAAGCCCTTTCCAACCCATAAAAGATGTGTGGTGGTATGTGAATGTTTCAGACTAACTTTTCAGAAGGACCTTTCTAAGTGCATCCTCATCATGATAGATACCTCATTGCCAAGTGTGGTATATAAAAGTAGTGTATGTTATTATTTACTGTTTCTTTCCCGACATATCTCCTTATGCCTTCATGTCATCATCTTGAGATTATCTTCCAGTAAGTGCTCTAAGGAACTAAGTAAAAAGGAAAATTCCTCATTGGAATAACAAAACAATGAATGAAATACTAGCTCTGTATGCATATATTTGGCCCATCATTGTTCTGCTTTGATATCATAAAGATACAAAAGTCTAGGTAAGAAATCCAATAGTACATCTACTTTTACCTATTTTTGATAAAGAAAGGTAAAGTTAATTATGAGTGAATTAGTAATCTTAAGCAAAGTTAGTCAAAACATATAGTTAATAAATTCATATAAAATTTCTCTGCAAGTTAATTGCCTAATATAGAGTACATGGAGTGTTCTCTTGATCATAAAATCATTATGTGGTTGGAATTCAACTAACAAAAGTGGAAGTATTATCTAAATTTGCAACTGATAATATATCACTTGTTATTCGCTGAGGACATTTTTATTTAGGACAGTCTACATAGAAAAACAAGATGGAAATTAAAAGGAGGATGCCTGTTTTACACAGCAGAAACATCAATAAAACATCAATAAAAACATGGAATGATTTATAACATAGAGGTTATATCTAGACTTGTGAAAATTTAGTGTCAAAAATGCGACTTTATAATGACCACAGAAGAAATAATGAAGTGATATTACCTGTGACAGAGCTTATCCAAAGCTACTTGTAGGCATGGAAAAGAATATGAATAAAAGCACCATTTACAATGAATTTTGAGGAAATTATTAACCATTCAAGTTAACTAGAAAAAGATACTCTCTTGAAAGTGATTAAAAATAACTGAGCTCAATACGGAGAAATCCTTAAAAATAATGGTTGTGTTACCTTTTTTAAAAGCAATGTAAAACCATTAAATAGATTTTATTAGATAAATTTACCAGCATATATTATCCTTATATAGCTTGTCATGTATCAGTGGGGAGAGTGAATTGAGGTAGGAAATTTTATTCATGCAAATCACAAGAGAAACAATACTAAGACAAGACATAGTAATCTAAGCCTAGGAGTAAAAATTGAAAATAAAAATAGTGGGTGAATGAATGTAAGAGAATTGATTCGCATGAAACCATGAGTGCCTTTCACGTTTACATGCAAGTCACACATAGGCTTGTCTCAGTCATGGCTCATCTGTGTATTGGATGAATGTCCCATGAGCTTCCTCACAAGATTTTATCTTGTAGAAAGTTGTCACAAGGATAGCCTCTTTCCACTGACCCTCCTTTCCTCACCTTTTATTGACTGAGTATCACTGTAGCTCAAAGAAAGACTTGGCTTTAATTTAGAGCTGACTCCCCAGTAGCAAAATAAGCCATGACCACTGTTGCCTGTCACCTGGTCCACCCTCCCAACTTGACATTAACATGTAGGGCAAAGGAAGCAAGGGTTTCATACTGTGGTGAGCTCCCTTTTCTGCATTTGTTATGAGGAATTAAAAGTCATTAAGTGGATGAAACTTCTCTCAATGTATGGAGCTTATTGTCTTGAGAACAAGAATGGGAAAAGCTGATGATAGAGATAACTCAAGATTGGTGGTCTTAAACTAAGAACTATGGTACAATTGTTGGCGTAATTTGAGTGGAGTTGTCAGAATGTCTATTTATATCTCCAGTCTTGGAAAATTGAAGTTGACATTCTGAAGTACAAAATATCTAGGAGACAGAGTGAACAAAGAGCAGAATCGAATTGCTCCTTAGTGTGTTGAGGTTCAAGAAAAACAAACAAAGTGAGAAAGATTAGAAAACCAAGAAAATTGTGGTGTGAAAAGGAATTCCATTCTGAGAAAACCTAAACAGTGAGCTGCTAGAGTGTGTTAAACATCTTAGTTATTGCTTCATGCATGATTGATGTAGTTTGATGTTCCTTATTAGCTAAGGGAAAAATAAAGTATATAAATAGTTGAAAAAAATGAATTCTTCACACAGCTGCTACAAGTACCTGCTTAAAAATGTAAGATAGAGACTGCATTTCTTCTCATCAAATCTCTACAACTTTCCACATTGCAAAGAACGAAATTCTGAATTCATACATGAGGCTTCATTGTCCCAACCTCTAGCTCCAAATTTCCTCTCTGGTCTCCTCTTTTGATCCCTTTCTCACTCAACTCTCCATCTGAACTGTGCTCATAGTACTTTTACTCAAATACAGTAGCTGGGTCCTATCTCCAGGCCTCGGCCTTTACTAGTTTTCTACTGGCAATGGTCCTCCACAGAGATCTTCCTGTCTTATTTTCTTACTGTATTCAAGAATCAACTTTAGGTTAGTGTATCACAATTTCCCTGGCCAAGTACACATACATAACATCACACTCAGTGAACCATGTATTATGTTTTCCTTCATGTCAGTTATTTCTACCAAATACATATTATAGGTTCCTTGGTTTTCAGTTACCTATCATCCAAAGAATGTGCTCTTCATGATATGGAGACTTTGTATACTTACATAATTTCTACCAGGATATTCTCCATTTATGATAATATTTCATTTACAATAATTAATTAATGCATGTATTAACTTAATAAAATATATATGTCTTATATAGAAAAAGAAATTGATCATTCTAGTGATGCTAACATTTTTATACTGCACTTAGACTATGATGGAGTCCATTCAATAGAAACTCAGCATTGCAGCTGGGTATGGTGTTACTTGAATGTAATCCTAACATTTGGGAGGCTGAGGCAAGAGAATGCCCATGAGTTCAAGGCCAGCCTAAACTACAGGCCACACCAAACTATGTAAGGAGAACCTGTCTTAAAAACCACAAAATAAAACAAGAAAAAAAACTAGGCCAAACATGATGGTGAAATTACTTTCAGAAGTGAATCAAATTAGTGTGATGACTGACATCTGATACTTCCAATGTATTCTATGAGGGAAAGAGAAATAATGCAGTAAAAACCTGAGCTGTTCAAAATAAATTTCAAAACTAAAGTTTCAATACTAAAAGTTGAGCCTGAAACAATTCAGCTATCCTTAGTGAGAAGTGACTCAGTTGTCCTTAATGATCAAAATAATGGTTCCTAGAATTTGAAAATCTCCTCAAATTCTTATAGAAAAAAATAAGACTTCACTTGTTTTTTTATTGTTCTTCTTCTTTATCTTTGCTACATCATAGAAGAAAATTAACAGTAGTAGAAAATGCAGTGAATATGAATAAGACGGAGCACCAAGACAAAAAACGTGTTCCAGGAACACACAATTCCCAGGAAAGAAAAATGAATAAAAAAAAAATCTAAGAAACTTAAAATACCTTCAAAATCAGGTGAAAAATAAAATGAGAATACACTGAATCCAAAGTAAAATAAATTAGTTACCTCGTTAAACTTTAAATTTGATAAAATTATGCAATTAATTTGACAAGATTCTGTGGTTCAAACTAGACATCTACTAGCTAGTATATCATATTCCAGGTTTTACCTTCTTTCTTCACTTGTTAAAGATCAAAGTGGTAGATTAAATTGGTGGTCAACTTGAAGAACAGCTTAACTCAATCAGCACAGTGCTGAGCACAGAGGCACCTGAGGGCTGTTCCAGCATAGAAAGGGGACCTGGGGAAGGAAGAGTAGTGGTGTGGGTTCTCCTAAGTGGTGGTGATGTTTGGAGCTATTGGTTCTCCTGGGGGAGCTTGTCATGCCAGTTCCCCTGATATGAACTCAGCTGTTATGACTGGAGTAGTTCAGGACCTTGTTTCCGAGACAGACTGATACTTTGAGGAGTGCTGGTTCTTACTTTGTGCATTGCTTCCTAGCTCTGGAGAGGAAGCTGTGCATTCTTTAATCTCCAGGAGAAGCTTGTCAGTCTGGCTTCCTGATATGTACTCAGCTGTTATCATCAGAGGAGCTCAGGACCTCCCAAGGATGTCCCTGAGGATGGCTGTGTACTTTTGGGGGGAGCCCTGTTTCTTATTTTGAGTGTCACTTTCTTGCTCCAATGCAGAACCCTTAGCCTACTGACACAGTTCCTTCACCCCACTTGCACAGACTTTCTAGCTTCCACCACTGGAACCTTCCCACCTGAGAGCTTCCCAACACAAATCTGTGAAACAGACTTCATGAGTCATTGTTGTGGGATCTAAAACTTCAATTTGACTTGTCGGGGGAGCATCGTCATAGGTTCTAGATCTTATCTGTACTCATGCAGGACATTCCGTGGGATCCAGGCCCTCAGTAGGATTCGCTAGGTCTTTAGTGTGTGAACAGATTTCCTGCAATTTCTTTGTAGTTTACTTTGGGTGATTATCATAAATAATCCTATGAATTATTTGTCCTGTATTGGCTTGTTCTCCTTGTAACTCCTGACTGAAACAATCAACATCAATAAAATAGGCTTGTTTTAATAATCTTTCATCTGTAAGACATTTACAGTACTGCTTTGAGAAATAACAAGCTATCAATAAATTAGTTATTTCCTCAGCAACATTGAAAAATCACATATCAGTAGTATTACGATTTTTGTATGAAGTATGTGTTCTCAAATACTTCCTTAATCCTTGCAGATATTTTTGTTTCCCAATTCCCTTTCAAATCAAATTTTGCAAAGTATAACTTATTTTATGTTATAGAATATTTTCTGTATTTTGATTATTTCATGAAGAAATCAGTAATTATAGATAAATAAGTACATGGAATATTAATAACATGAAATTCTGTCTTACTATAAATACATTTTATGAACATTGTCTAAATCAAATCCTATAGGCAGACCTCTTTCTCAAACCTCACTTTTCAGAGTTACTCAGAATTTAACGTGGATTTATAAACATAAGTACTGGCAAAATATTTGATTGACATTATTCATTATCACCAGTTAATCAATAAAACTGAACCAAGAAGTACTTTGATGACTTTCTTGGTGATGAAAATGAGCGACCAATTAAAAATGAATGGATGTAGAAATTTTTATTTATTTATTTAAATATTTACTACATTTTAATTATCATTGACCCCTAAACCCATTAGTGTGATCAAGGCTGTGGAAATCTTTCCCAAAAATCCTCACATTCAAGTACAGTAGGAGAAAGCAAAGAGAAGTCAATAACAAATTCTAGAACAAGACAGCACAGTCCAGTAGGTGAGGACTTCCATTTCTTCTTCAAGGAGAAAAGGTTTTTTTCACTTCATAGAATATCAACATAATCAAAACAAAAATCCTTTTAGGGGAGCTGTAAACATAAGAACACAGAAAGTTGTATATTTACCACACTGTAGTGAAATATTTTGTCATAACCCGCATTTCAAAGCATTCCCAAGGCTTTTGTAAGAAGTAGTAGAAATACTACTTAGTATGAATAAGAAACAGTGATTCTTTCTAGCAGAAAGATGAAGGATAGAATTCTTTAATACCGTTGCCAGAAAATTTCTGTGGACAAGTATAGCCATATAATTCACAGTATGACATAGCACATTGTATTGCCTTGTCAAATAAGGAAGCATTTTAATTTAAGACTGCAAACTGGTGCAGTCTACATAGATCATTGATCAAAGTTCTAATCGTTAAGAATATTTTTTAAGTTAAAAATGAAGTCTCAAATATTATGGTATTAAAAAAGTGTTAATGGTAGTCATTTCCTTAAGAAAATAACCTGGAAAGTTAAATAAGTAAGATTCTTTATGCAAAGAGGCATCTTTAGTAACATTTTCTAAAGATTTAGAAAGTCTCGTATGAGTGCTAGTTAATTTGTGCTAGTTAATTTCTTTTGAAAAACAATTTTGATATGCTCCACTTAGTAAAACTGTACATAAAATTATATACCATGGGGATATTTTAATCACTCTTATCTCAATCATGTAATAAGTGCTATCAATAGAAACTGAATAGTCTAACTCACATTTCAAGTTTGAATCAGTAAAGTGTGTGTTTAAAATTACCAAAATAAAAGGACACACACTGATTGTCATGTCTTTCCTCTAATAGAGCAATCGTAATGATAAACAATATCTTAGAGATAAATGCAGCTACTTATATCTCATTTCAGCGTAATAGAATTTATTTAGTGATGCACAGGAATCAGGAGCAAAAATAGTTTAAGGTGATAACAGAGCAACTGAAAAGTGCATTAATATGTAAGTTAGCAAAAAGGACAGTATTTATAATACTCTTAGATTTTAGCTTTACATTAAAAGGGTTAATTTACTTTTAAAGTTATTTGACTAATCTTGATTTTTATAATTTATGTGGATTTGATGTTCAAATTGAACAAGATATAAATTTGTATCATCTAATATAGCAAGAACTTTTATTAGACATAAAGCAATTTTTTTAAAGTAAGTTTGAGTATTTATGTGGTTGGTAAGTATGTCAATAAGAAAGACATAAGTGAAATAAAAAGAATAATGTAATAAATGAAAGGACTAAATAATTGAGTTTACCAAATCTAATAAAGTATCAAACATGCATCTTTTAGTAAATTCTATAGATATCCAAAATTTTACAGATAAATTTGTGTATGCATCAATTTAAATGTTAACTGTTATTGGTGAGAATAACTTTCAGATATTTAAGGCATCATGTGTAGTAGATGAAAAATGGGCCTAATAATTTTAATGTAAAAGTACATGAAACCTATGAATAACTTTGATTACATGTCAAAGAGATATAATCATGATTAAATGTACAAGTAGAATTATATAGTATTATAGCAGTCAACCATTTAAACTCCACATTGGGAGATTATATAGGACTGTACACTCTGGCTCATTGTAATCAGAAGAAGGTTTGGAAGTGGAGGTGGAGGCAAAACAAGTGTCACCACCAGAAAGATGAGAAATGAAACTCATCTTGTCTTTCATGGCTTTCCTGAGGGATGCAACCAAAACCAAAGAACATGGAGAATTTCCATAAGCGTCAAAAACACAGGACTGCTGATACCTTGGTTTTAGACCAGTGAGACCTCATTAGACCTCTTATCAAAGAATTTTCAGGTAATGTATTTGTTTTATTTAAAGATTTAAAGTTTTTTATAAAAATGTAAAATATTCAACACTATCAAAACAATACTGAGAAAGAGCTTGTTTGGAGATCTCAAATACTATAAAAGTATGCTCTGACCTATTTTCATTGGATTTGACCCAAATATGATTGATGCAGTAGGAGTTATGCAGTTTCCATTATTGGTTTATATTAATTTATGTAACACTGAATAATATTTAATATCATTATGTAGCCTTTGTGTATTTAACATCACTTTAAAATATGTATATATAATTTAAATACCATTAAATTAAAATGTAGAAAAATATTTAACAACTGTAGGAAAAATTTGATTAATAATCTAAGTGCAAATAAGTAAAACTCTAGAGACTTGTGATTAAAACATTTGATAATATTGATATTATTTGTATTATGTATCTATAGCATATCTACTGCACATTCAAAATAAATAAGCACAACTCTTCTGTTACATGTGGTATAAAATACTAATTAGAATTTGTGTTAGCTTTTCCCTTAATGAGACACCATAACGAATAACTACAATTTAAAGATGACATTTAAATAATTCAGTTCATGGTTGTCTGGATGCAAGGGAAAATTCCATGACTGCAAGAGTGCTGTGGAGTAAAGATGATTAGTTCATGTCTGACAGAGCAGACAGGGCTGCTGTGTCAGAGGGGGACAGGCGAGGCAGCAGAGTTCCTGAGATCAACGACACACCGAGAAGGATGTTGTGCTAATCCTAGGAGGCTTCCATGCCAAGGAAGTTGGTAATTAATCCTAACCATGATAGAAATAAACCTTGATAAGACAAAGATGACTTAAGAACATTGATTTGGAGAATCGAGATTATTGGGAAATTACAGATACAATTACAGAAGTAGTGGTCTATAATGTTTTATGCAACACGGGGGTTTCACACCAAGTGAAATGTAAGAACCTGAATGTCTGTTGGTTTTAGGAATAATTTCAAATGTGTTCCTTTACGTGGGACAGAGTATTAGTGACATCGTCATAATAAACCTTGTAATGTTCAGAGTGCTTCTGGTGATATTTTTTTTTTCTCAGCTCCAAATTACAGTTATAGGGAACTTTGCAGGAGACTGTACAAAATAAATAAAAGCATGTACATTGTGGTAAACAATGAATGTTAGTCCTTACAGCCATCTTTAGTATAATCATCAATCTATGTGCATGTAATATAAAAGAGTATATATAAGATACAAATCATTAAAACATACTAATTTAAAATATTCCCAAATGTATAAATTTATGTGTTTCTAAAAGAAAGAATAATTTATTTGAGACCTACATGCATGTTATTGGAAATAACACTACCATCAATTCAATTTCGTGAAAACAAGTTATCTCTTTCAGTTTTCATGTAAGAACTAAATATCCTATGGTTAAAATCGCAGGCATAAATTTGCAGGTCACATAAAAGAAATTTTTTCCAGAAAATTAGATTTTCTAAGATTTATTTGTTAGCAAATTAAAATTTTATTGACCGATTTTCTATGAATTAGATTTTTGAAGACTTCTAAAATCTATATAGAAAAGATAAAAAAATTCAACCCATGAATATTCAATGTTTTAACTGGTTCTGTCACTGAAAAGGACTCTCTTTCTCTCTCTCACTATATATATATATATATGCATGTTTTGCATCTGTGATGATTTGCATTCTATCCTTTAATGTACTGTTTCCAATATGTCCTCTCTCTGTTTCTATCTCTGTGTATCTCTTTGTGTCTCCTCTGTCTCTGTCTCTCTGTCTCTGTCTCTGTTTCTCTCTCTCTCTCTCCCCCGTTCTCTTTCCTCATTTATGTACTCTCTTCTCATCTCAATTAAATGAGCATATCTAAAATATTTTATGAAAACAGATTAGGTAGGAAATACCAATTGTTTCCACTTAAAGTTGATATCTGTTGAATATACATGAAATAATATAAAATGATGAAATTAAACAATGTATTTTTCTACAGAGAAATTTGAGTTGTTTAGGTGCATGTATGATCAGAAACTTATGCAGTCAGTCATACTATTCAAATGAGTTTTGTCTATATCTTTCTGTTTTCATTCCAATCCTCTGGTAGCGGGTAATTGAAATGTCATGTATTTAACTCTGCTCCCTATCACTTACCCTCCAAATAGAAAAATAAATTTTCCCTGTAATTAAATTCCTTTAATAATGTTGTTTCAGCTTAAAAATCAACTATATTTAATGATTAATTTTTATATTTTATATATCTTCATCATTGTGTGATGCATGTTTTTATAGTAGTGTATCCTAATTTTAAATGACCATTGTGTTTATAGAAATATAACAATCACACAAAGTTTATGTTTAATGAAATAGCTTACTTAAATAGCTTTTTTGATATGCTTTTCCCTTTAATAATATGCAAAAGTTGAACAAATAAATCTCAACAAATAAATCTCTTTGGAATTTATTTACCTTAAAGTGCACTTTAAAATGTATATTTTTGATTAAGATTAAATCACATTCAAAGAGACGGAGAGCAGTTAGAAAAAAATTTGAAATTTGGACATGACAAACTGTTCTAGCCATGAGATATATAGAGAGAAATTTAAGTACAGTATTAATGAAGTATGTGTATGAACCTAGGTACTAAGCTTATAAAACATGTTATATGGTCATACCACATTTTACAAAATGAAATTAATGCTCCAAAATGATAGGTAAGTACGTATAAAGATGACAATTGATTAAGAGGGGTTTTCCATCCTTTACAATGTTTTAGTATTATGAACTAGGAAAAATCAACCATTAAATTAAGAGTAAACATAATTTATTGTAAATGGATAACAATTTCCTGCCATAAAATTTGGATTTTTACATCAATAATTTGCTAGATTACCTTCAATTTACTAAACTTTCTAATTTAATTTATCTTTACAGTTTAAGATATAGAGAAATAAATAAGATGGTATTTTTATTACAAGACTGAGTTTAAATTGTTAAAAAAATATGCGTCAGGAAATCTGTGTCTTCATACTTTTGCTTTTAAGACTGTACAGAGTAAAATATAAAAGTTCTATGAATGCATAAATACAGGAATTATTCTCCAATAATGAGTAACAAATTTGAAACTAATTTATTGGTACCAACCTTAGTTTAAAGTCAAACTAAACTGAAAATCATTCTAGGGCATATATAAAATATGTATTCTCTTTTTTGGAGGGAAAAAAGTTCTATTAGTCATGTTAGATCATTTACTGTGAAATTTGCTCTGAAAAAATTAAAATAAAACTAGGATTTTAACCATTTTCATGACAGACTCAAAGACTAATCTAAGCAAATTAAAATGTCTTTGAAACTGTTTTTACCTAACATGCTTGCCACCCATTACCTCCTTTTCAGCCTTACATTTGGGAGGAGATTTGAGGTTTTGAGAGCTTTCACTTTGGAATTGCAGAGTGACTTAAGGCATGCATGTTTTTTGTTTTCATGTGTACTGATGGTATAAGAGTTCTAGATTGTCAACAAGCACGGCGAGATTCACTCTGTTCTATTTGACCTAATATAGATGGAAATTCGGTACTTAATAGGGTCAGAGATGACTGAATGTTAACATGAAAATCATCAGAAGTAGGTTACTATTGTCACATTGTTAGAGTCATACTAAAGCCTCAAATATGTATGATTAGAAAGGTAAATAAGAATTGGAAAATACACCTTTTTGGCTTGTATTAATGAATACAAAACTGATATCTGGCAGGAATATGAGTGTTTCATACTTATGTGGTAAAATTGCATTTCCATAGTAGGTTATTTTTAATACATGGATGTCTATGAAACTATGATTTGGCATTGCAAATAATGAAAAGAGATGAAAGTATAAACAGTCGCATTAATGAGAACCTGTTGCGTATCAGACCTTGTGCTAATACAGGAGAGAGAACTAGGTTCTAAGCTAGGTGTGTCGGGCTACATGGACACACTGTACCCTACCAATAATCCCTATATGAAGATAGGATTTTTGGTAAGTTATTTCTCTATTTTGCAGACACTGAAAATAGATAGTGAAAAGTTTAAATCTAAAGTAAAGGCTACTCAGAATGAAAGAAAATGTATGTTATTTACTTTAGATTAAAAATGTTTGGCTATGTAAAAAGAGTTCCAAATGACTGAGGGCCAGGTGTCACGAGGACTTCTATCATCTTAACAGCAGAAGAAAGACAGTCAGTTCTATTCACACAGCAAGAGAAATGGAATTCTGAAGGAAATCTTAATATAAAGAGATAAAATGGAATTCTGAAGGAAATCAATATAAAGAGATAAAATGGAATTCTGAAGGAAATCTTAATATAATCAGAGATGAGATAATAGGATATTGTGGTATATTTACTACTTTTATATTTAAGATTATAAAACTTCAATGGTGACTGTAGAACACTACTTCCTTACAAGTTTATAGAATAATTTCTTTACTGTCACTTACTCATAGTTTTGTTAAACTATTAGCTCATTAATAAAATAAATATGCTTCATTATTCACTGATATAATATCAAAAACATATTTTATCTAATTGTTAAGGTCTATACTGTTCTAACCTAAAGGTCAGACAATAAATAGATTTGGTAATTATGTCTAGCAAATACATATGTTTTTCCTTTTGATAAGTAAATCTGAATGTTTTTTGGAAATCAGAGTGATGGATTAAGCCTTACTTTTTATAGTATATGCTCAAAAGCAATATTATGACTATTTTTATTAAACCCTTATGTAGAAATGTTCTATCCTAATTATGAATGATAAATAGTACTTCAAATTTTGTACCTCAGTTTTAAGCTAGATTTGTTTTGGAAAATACATGGATGGTTTGGTGGGAGAAGTGACTTAATATATGTCGATGTTAAACTGACAAAGTTAACACTAGTGTTATTCTTTAAAATAGGGTCAGAGAAAGAAATGCTCACAAAGATTTTTTTACATCATTAAAATGTGAGAGATCGCCAATAACCTATTTCACAAATATTCTGAATATTCAAAGTTAGTTAGCATATGATCTAGAAAATGGAAGTGGACTTTCCTCTGAAATATGTTTTCAGCAATATGAATATTTCTGAGGGATTTGGAAATATTGGTGCAGTCTAAATACAAGACAAAATTACCTAAGTTCCTCTGAGTTTACTTGAACTCTAATGGTAAACACTTCTTTCTACAAATCTGAAGAATACATTTTAGAAAAATAACCACATAAATCACAATATCATTTCATATGCTTTGCTAAATAAAGAAGACACAGACGCTGAAGTCACACTGTTTTGTAAATAGCAACTGTACTAGTCTGGTACTTGCCTGTAGCATCCCTTAATTCATGAGCACTTAGAGGAGGCTGCAGTGATAGATGTGGGAGTGATGGATGTGATCATGAAGAATCTGATGAATCGTCCTAGGTGAAAAGAGTGGGTAAGCATTTTCATCACTGGACTGTAGGGAAAGTCAAACTCCTTGAAGCACTGAAATTACCAGGTTTATCTAATGTAGGTAACTAGATATATAGCTTGTGCAAGTGGCACCTAGATGAATTATTCATGTAGTGAGAAGCAGTATGAGTTTCCTTTTTTTCTCTCCAAGAAATTTTTAAATGCCACATTTATGGTTCTTGGTTTATAAAATATGATTTCAAAAATTACTTGATGATGAGAAAACAAGGAAATGTATAACTTTTTAGATGAGTGTATTAGCTTCTGTCTTGTTCCAAATTTGGGCCTTAAGACAGTTGGAAAGGTTTATTTTCAGTTTAGAGCACATTCTCTTATTTCCTCTAAATTTTCCGTATTAATTTAGATTCAACGATGAAGCACATTAACCCTTTTATCACACAGTGATGATATTTAATGGTATTTAACAAAGTTGTGCTGCATGAACTCACCCACATCATTGTTTTATATCTAGATATAAATGATTTAGTGATAAGAGTGTAAAGGGTTTTTAAAACAAAACAAATCATGAACTTTCGATTGCATCTATATATTCATAAAATTAAAGTAAAATATGACATCACTTTCTGACTACAATAACTCAGATTATAAAATTGATGCTTTTTATTGTGCAAAAGCCAAAGACAGCTCTGATTTTTTCCTTCTCTTTATAGTGTGCAGGCATTATTCCTGCTGCAAAAGGCCAAAGAGCTGCAAAGACAAATGGACTTTAAAGTAACCCATTGCAATGCTGAAGACAGAGTACCAGGGGAAATGGTGTATTCTTGGACAGTCATAACTATGGTATTAAAGAGACACCCCACAGCTGACCTGCTGTTAATATAACCATAGGCTGGCAAGTTCCTTAAGAGCTTCACAACCTTCCATCAGTCAAGATTCATGGGCAACATATGTTTTCCATCAGACTGATAGTATTTTTACACCACTTTCATTAAACTGTCATTTTTTAAGCTGCTTCAATTTCAGGCCCCTTTTATCGCTTTGTTAGTTCTAATGTGTGTCTCTTTACCTTGTGTGACAGGGAGGTAGCCCTAACTTTAACTGTGCGTGTGTTTGCCAAAGATTGAGCCATATGTGCTTATGGTAGCTCCTTCTAGAATTGTGCCCAATTGTGATGTGAAAGCAATATGGGAACAAACAGTAGCTTAAAGATCACTAGATATTCACAGCGTGGAGACTGAGAAGTTTTATGCATGTATTTAAGTGCTTTGAAGTGAAACATTTATGCAACACACTGGGGAAGAAACAATAGCTTTGATATATTAGTGCAATTGGAAATATTGTTCATTTCACACAAAATAGATGTGAGGATGAAATAAAATGGATGTTTAAAACTGACAGCTATCTGACAAGCTCAGAGATACCCTCACGAGCCATTTAACTAAATGATCCTTTCTAAAAGTTTCTCTTTAATGAAAAAGTTTCAAGATGTCCATTGTATATCATACTGATGACAATTTTAACTTGATTTTTCCTTCATTTAAATGCCTTTCTGTTTGTTTATTTTCCCTTTGGTTTGTTTGCATGTCTTATGAAGCACAACCACTAGGACCTTTTTTCATAGGCATTTTTCAAATGGTGAATGAATTCCTTTATCAATTTGAGAAGAGGGGCTTTATCACTTCTTCTGCACGCCAGCCAATCAGTTCCAGAAACTGTGCCACATTCGCTCATCCTAATTTTGTTCTAATTTTGCCCTCTACCCCCTGAGAATTATTAAGAATGAAGTTTCTGAGATGACTTCATTAGAATAAAGTGGAAATCCCTTGAATTTGTGATCTGAGTATATACATTTTAGAGAGCTATACAAAAAACTCAAAATTAAGAAGAAACTGTATTTAACTGTTAAATATCCACATTTAGAATTCTTAAAAATAATGCTAAATTACCCCAATGATCAGTGTGACAAATCAGTCGACTCTTCCTACCGACTCTCCATCTTTTTGGTAAGTCACACTTTTGCATTTTTATCAAAATAATGAGAGTAATCAATCAATGTAGTTTCCACTCTTCCTATAACAAATTTATATTCTATTAAAAGGAACAGACAGCAAATTACAGGTCAATTAGATATTGTCATAACATGAATAAGTATGTTTCATAGAAACTTGTTTTCTAGATAACATTTTTATTGCATTAAAAACATTATTTCTGTATGAAAATAGTTTATGACTTTTATGTATTTGTATTTTAAGTATCTTATCCACTATGATTATTTGAACTCTACATATGATACATCTAACATCATATACGTTTATGTAGCCCAATATTATATATATATATATATATATATATATATATATTTTACAAAAAACTCAGTATTCTAGTATTTTCTCTGTGGTATGATAAGAGCCGTTCTCTAGTATGACAGTATGTGAGCAGCAGATACAAGCTTTGACATATAATTGATATATACTGTAATTTAATACTACTCAGTTCCAAAGAAGGATAAACTGGAGACTTTTATAGCCAAATGTTTGCAACTTGAGAGCATACTCATGAGTGAAGCAAATTAGATTTGTATGTGTAAACAGCATATTGTCACTCTAGTGTAAGAAATTGAAAGAGTAAATAAGATCCAAAATCTACAACAGATATTTTGAAAGGGAAGGAAGCTGCTCAAATGGAACGAATAAAGGGAGAGAGGAATGGAGAAAAGAAGGAAGGGAAAAGGAAAACATATATATATATATATATATATATATATATATATATATCTCAAGATAATTATACTACTAGTTTGTTTTAGTTCATTGAAAATAAAAGTTTGTACTTGTAGTCTGATCAATTTTGAATGCCTGTACTTTGTATCTGAGCAACTAATTTGAAGGTAGTAATACACAATATATTAATCATTGTAGGTTACTTATTATCTTGTTATGAAAGTCTATCACTATTTTTATTGTTTTTTCTCCTTCAAATAAAAATAATCATTAACAATAAAATATAATAACTGTATTTGTGGGAAATTAATGAATAACCTATCTTGACAATAAAATGTTACATGTATTTAAATGAGACCTTAAATATTTTGAAACATCAAATAACAAAAAGAATATTTAGCTTTTCTTTGTGTTTATCTGAGTAAAGATATCATGCACCACTTTTTAAAAGAACATTTAGAAATGCATAAAGAGCAATAAGAATTAAGAGTTCAATAGTTAGCTGCAAAAGTCAGACACATCCATGTGTATCAACATAGCTCGACAAACAAGTTACTTATTCTCTTTCAGCCTCAGTTTCTCAGCAATGAAGTAGGAAGATTCAAATCTATTTTATGCGATAGTCATTTTTAAAATGCATTTGGAATAGTTCAGAGTTTCAATAAAGGTTAGAAGCATTAAATTGATAAAGTTCAGAAATGTGAAATACACAGCTATTCAGAAGATGGCATAAAACATAAGACTTTACAGAGGCAGTACAAATCTTTGTCTCTGTAGCACTGTTCTCTTTTTCATAGGTTATACAAATATAAAAATTCAAAGTAATAGCGGATATTATAACAAATATCTATATACTAAACATTTGTACATATTAAACAGTTAAATACATTACAAGTGAAATAATTACAGCTTTTAAATAACTTTCCTATTCCCTAAAATTGTTCCTTAATATGCTTATGGAAATCTACCACTAGAATTATGAATTTATCTTTCCATATGTGGTTTCACATATTCATTCCATGTATAAGTTTAAAATAATTAATACCATTATTTATCATTTTATCCATATTTTGTAAATGCTAATTGTCAATATTTTTATGTTCCTTGATTTTACTGTTGTATAGCATTTCAGCTTGGTAGAATCTAGTACTAACTGAACACTGCCAGGCTTCTATCAATGTATCCACTAACTAATATGTTTTAATTCACTGGGTGCTCACAAATCTGCTCTGAATGTCTGTTGTTAATTTTATGCTTTCATATGTATACTATGTTTTTATAATATTTATAATATTTGTATTTTACATATAAGCAAACTACATCATTCGAGAAGTGAAGTTACCTATTTATTGCTACAGGAATAGGAAGCTGTAGGGTTGAAATTTACACTCAGGTTGTATCTATCCAGAGTTCACACATGTGTCACGTGAACCCATGAGTTTACTTTTGTATAACTGGACAAATAAATTATTTCCATTTTTCCCCTTTATAAGCGAAGCTACAATAAATATCCTTGAATGTGTGGTCTGTTTCCCACTCTAGAGCTCCCTCAGAGAAAAGGCTCAGGCTGATGATCCCGGAGTGGCTGTGTATCCCTTAGAGGCCTGGCACGCCAGCTTTTCTAAGTCTAACACGTTGGGCCACAAGAAAGAGAGAAAACTAATAATATTCCTTTTAATTAAGTATTTATAAGGAATAAACTACCGTCTATGCCAAATATGTCTGATGTCTTTCACTTGTATTTGTCATGTTTTCAAAATAGGAAAAATATCTGTTTAGTAAAGAAACTTGTGATACCCCAGTAACAATTATAGGTGCTGTTTGCATAAAATATGGAAAATTTCAAGACAGATTACATAAAATATAGGAAATTTAAATTATCTTCTTTAGAAACAATAAACCTAAAGTGTATCTTTGCCTAATATTTCCTGAGAATCAAATTTTAGTTCACTGTTATATAAATTGCACTTGCTAACCAATGGAAGAACCAACCATTCCTGGTTAGTGGTAGATGTTAAACAGATGATCTAGCCCTACATAATCTAGTTACATATTGGGTGAGAGTAGCTTCCTTCTAATTGAATTCCATTAAAGTACATATTGACAGAGGATATTTTACTCGACTCTATCTCATAACAATTCTATAAAAATGTTTCCACTTTTACATATGTGATATAACCTCTTCCTCAATTCAAGACACATCGTGATTCTCTTTTTTTCATGGAGACCTAGTAAGATACTTCTTTTATCCTTTATATATATTTTGTTTCCAAGGACAACAGCTAGAAATATCGTTAGCTTCTGTCCACTTTTCCTGGTTTGCCTCCTCTATCCTACACCCAAATTTATTTCCTCTCTTTTCTATGCCACCCAAATGCACTCTGCTGGAATAAAACTGAGTAACATGAAAGAATGGTCTTTGTGGGTAAACTAAACTGACATCACAATAAACGATGAGGGATTTGCAAGTAGGAGAACCCTATATGATCCCACCAACACCTTATTTTAGGATGAAAAAAGTGAAAGGAATTTAACACAATTTGAATCCTTCTCTTTAGGAAATGAGGCTCCAGGCATAAGCAGAAACAAGGACAGCTAGTGGGTAATAGGCATTGCAGCTGCCAACCATGGGATTTCTGCTCTAGGGCATATTCATTTCACTAGTTAAGTGCTACTTGAACTAATAGCAATTTCTTAGGTGAAAAGAATTTTGATCCTTTTATTATTTTTCCATTATAGAGCTTTGGCATTTCATCAATTGGCATATCCTACCATACAGTACTGAAATGTTTTGGAGGTTTAACACAAAATACAGAGTGATTCCTTTGTCTATAAAATAGACCATCAGTTCAATCTGTGATTTTTAAATTTTTTCAAAAGACCTGGAGTTGATTACTTGGCATCAGTCCCTCTATCACAAATACCACTGAAGAAACAATGGATTGTAAAAAAATAAAACTGAAGGACACCGAAACCTGTGGGGAAATAATGAAGTACAAGTGTTACGGAGAGCAGACAGAAATGGAATAATATTTCTTCTGTGAGGACCTCAGAAATAACAACTCACAAGTGATGGGACTTATTGCAAATGGCAACAGTGCCATAGAAGAAGAATGAAAAATACTACATTGCAAAGCACAGTTTCACATGCCCTATTTTCTTCCCTTTCTTCACAGATCATTTGAGCTCTCCTTTTTATTATTCTTCTTTTCAGACAACAATAAATATTCATGCAAGGCCAAATATGTGCCAAGGACTAAAAGGCACTGCTATGGAAATGACATGGTGTCTGATTTTAGAAAGATCCGAATTTGTTGTAAAGTTGAGTAAGAGCAGCAGTTACAATACAAGTAAGAAACAGTGTTAATGTGGTATGCAAGAGATCAACAAACAAAGGGAAAATGACGCTAGCTTGAAGTTCGCTAGGAAAAAGTCACATGTTAAGTGACATGAAATATGTTGGGATAGAAGAGTGGGATTTTGTCAGGGGAAAGAAAATTCCAAGATTTAGGTCAGCCAAAGCGACATATGTATGACTGCAACTAGAAAGACGCTGTCACAAGATTCTGAGGAATATATATTTTGTATGAATATAGGGAATGGAAAGTAAATGAGACTCTAAAGAAAAGAGTGTGACATGATTTTTTGGTGCACTGTGAAGCATAAGAATTCAGAGGTAACTATAGCTGAAAATTTTAATTCTCCAAACAAAAGAGATAGTGAACGTTCAGATATCACATTGGCCACAGAGACAAAGTGTAGGAAGTAGACAAAGCAGTAAAACTGACAGACTTGAGTGTCAGGTTGGGTAAAGTAGGAGCCAGGGCTGGAGCTGGAGCCTGATGTTGCTGTGGGAGGAATGGATACATTGATTCCTTGCAAATGAAAGGAAGATAAATACTCAAGTTGGAATCCAGCTGAAAATCACATCTATCCTGCACTCAGCAAATTTGCTACAGATTTGAGTCCATGTACCTCCTAAAAGAATAAAATGAGCGATGATTGCAAAATCAGTTAAATAGATTTTTTCTATTTATTTTTCTGAGCTGTAAGTTTGGGTCCAGGTATCCTGGAATTGTAAGATATTTCAGGTCAATCATTAGAACTACATAGCTAAGTCTACAATATACGTAATCAAATTGAACTATTTAAGTTCCTGGAAGGTGTCTCACAGGGAATTATGTATCAACTTTATTAAACACAAAGAATTATGTATATATATATATATATATATATATATATGTGTGTGTGTGTGTGTGTGTGTGTGTAAAAGTTTAAGTTAATTTCAAATAAGTAATTGTTAAAATATAATTTAAATTATGCAAAAATTAATCTGCTTCAATTTTCTGCATCCAACTTTATATTTATGTAAGCATAATAATTAACATATTGAAAATTGTAATATAGGAAGTGCTATTAAAAATAAGTTATTTTCCAATTTTTTATTGAACTTTATACAAAGCTGAAAGTATCCCTATGAGAGAAAGTAGAAATTAAGAATATTATGGTCTCAGACATAAGAGTTCATTTTATCAAAGGTAATATTGCTTAAGAAAATGTAGTTAATATATAAACCTCATTGTATGACTCCAACACTTTCAAAGCACTGATAACAGCAGTTGAAAGCAACTCTGAACAGGTATTTAGTAAGTTCCTCTTGCATCCTATTTTTGTCTTTCAATGAATGAACTTTTTCTCTAAATTACACAAAATAAAGGACAGAATGCAAAACAGCTATGCAAAATAAAGTTATTTGAGAACTACATAAAAAAGGGCTCCAAAGAGTTGGGGAAGGGCACTGAAAGAGACAGCATGTTTTAGGGACAGTGGGAGATCAGAGACACATGGGACTGGGACTGGCATGTAAATGTTGATGTCAAATCTGGTAAGATTTCATAAAATAAGAGTATTACATACGTATCTGTCAGAAGAAAGGAGAAATGAAAGGATACAAGAAGAATGGGTCATGAAAGATGAAGAGGAAATATGACTCATTTTCATGGCATAGACTTCTATTTATGGATATGCACAAATATGATTTGTTTTTAAACTCTAGCGATTTTAATTTCTGGTTAATAAAATGAGTCCGTGGTTTTCCAGTTATAAATACTTTACCAATCAAACTATGGTTTCTAAACAAAATCTTGTATGAAAGCCTGAAATATATGAGTATGTTAAATTAGAGAATCATTGAAGTTGAAACAAGGAGATAATGTATAGCTCTCCTTATTATAATAAGTATAATTACATAAAAATAACGTTTATACCACAAAAAATCCCTACAGAAAGAAAATTCCTGGCTAAAATAAAAAATATTAAAAAATTGCATAAATATGACAGGCTTACATCTTTAACACAGAAACATAATATGAATTTACAAGAAAAAGAAACCTCATAACTTTAATGAATAAAGCACATAGAGTAAGAACTTTATAAATAACACATACATTCTTGAATATTATCTAACATAACCAAATTTAAATTAGAACTCAGAAAGATTTTCCCTATTACAGTAACGACTGCTAAAAATTTACAAAGCATGGTATTAATATCAAAGTGAGGAAACAGCTCCTGTAATATACAAATGAGAAAGAAAAAATCACTGACATTTGAAAGGCCAAATGAGAAAACACTATTTTTGTATGTGCATGAATAGACCACAACTTTTCTTAGATATTATATCTCAGTATATTCAAAATATAGTCTTTAAAGAAAAGTTACTAATTAGTATAAATAGCAGCAGTTTTATCTTATAGAATAAAAATAATTATCTGGTTAGCAAATTTTGAACCTACATGAAGAACTGCAAATGAATATATATGTGTAGAAATATTTCATGTTGTTTGAGTGTCAAGTATTTATTCTCTAAATTTCTCTTAGTTCATTCATGGAATACATATTGTTTACATACTTTGTGAGGAGTTGGTACACGTGCATAATATATCTTGATTCCTTTTTCATTCTCTTCTCTTCTGTTTTATTTCTTGATTCCTTTCCTTTTTGGTTTTAAAGGTTTTTTTTTTTTTTTTTAAGTTTCTAACTGATACATTAAAAATAAAAAAATTATAGATATCAAGGAGTACCAAATAGTACTTTGATACATATATGCAGGCACTTGTCATTAAATGACCAGATTCTGTTCCTGTGAATAAGTTGTTGCATGAATTGGGAGCTATGAGGAATTTTATGTACTATGCACTTTACAGTGTTCAGAACAAAAAAGAAATGGCCAAAGGAAACTCACTGGTAACTTTGCTTTTATTTGTGTAATTCTTACATGCAGTACTTCAGTGTTTAATAGAACATAAAACTATAATACTATACCATATAGTAAAATCAGTAAAAATTACGGTACTGTATAAACAAGGTGTACTGTGCAAACAAAACCCAAGCAGTGGGTCCTAAATCTGAACAGTCATTAAAGCAGTGGTCCTTAAAAGCAGAATAAGTGTGCTTTATTTAATGGTTACACCAAACTAAACACATCTATCTCTTCCAATGTGTATCATTTCTAAAAGCTTTCAAATATATCCTTCTTTGAATTGTAAAGTGTATCATTTGAATCCACACTGACTTACAGTGCATGTAGACAGTTTTTTTGTATGAAAACCATAAAGAAACGGAACATCACCATGTCAGGTAAACAGAACTGAAGAGCTGGATGGGAGCTTATTCGAACCACAGGCAGGCTGTAATGTGAATTTCTGTTTCTAGGTAGTTAACTGAGCGGTTTCAGGTTTGTTTGTTTGTTTGTTTGTTTGTTTTTTTTGAGAAACTGAAGAAATTGTTTACTTGTGTTTCATCCTTGTTCTAAAATGTACAGTTGACTTATTTGTATATCCATTACTTATAATAAACTATGTTTGTAAGACTTTTTAACGCATAAATGAATTGGATTATTCCAACAAAATGTGAGGAGTTTGCCTCTGGATCATTGAAAGTTGATGCATGTGATTTATTGATACTTGATAAAAATAAAGCAGCTAGTTTGGAAGTTCTGTCTGATTGTGATCTAGATAAAATCTAGATAAAGAAGAAAATCTTTCTTTACTTTCTCGCAGACAACTTCTACTTCCATTAATGATAAGGCATCTGGTACAGGCTGAGTCTCCCCGTAAATAAAACTCAGTAATAATCATGCATTGTTACCTTTGCTTCATTAGGACAAAACACTTAACACCCACAACTTGAAGGAACAGACGTTTACTTGGCTTATGGTTTCAGAGCTTTCAGCCAGGAGTTGACCGTCTTCCCAGGCAGAAATGCATTGACAGAAAGGTGTGGCTGAAAAATGTTATTTGCTATGCAGTAGCCAGGAAGCACAGCAGGAGAAAGAGTAGGAAGGAGCAGTGGGCAAAAAAGTCACCCTTTCAGTCACTTCCAGTGAAATGACCTGCCCATTCTAATGGGGCCCTCCTTCCTAGCACCCACTTCAGCGAAGAGCTCAGTAGTGAATTAACCCATTGAAGAGGATAACATGTGCCCCATTCACCTTCCAAAATCCCCTCTGAATAGGTGAAAATTTGGGGTACATATTAGATCTAAATCTTTTAAAAAATTATCCTTAATGTAGAAAGCAATTCTGTTTATGCATTGCATAATAATAAATTTAACTTTATAATAAATGAGAGATCAGCACAGAAGATGAGGCAAACATTCACCATCCTTCTCTTTGAAAAAATTGCCCAAAAAATAGCAATGTGTAGAAAAAGCTCAAGAAGAAAGAAGAGATGAGAACTGACTGGATAAAAGTGAAAGATGTTGAATAATGACACTGTGCAAGTCTGTAATATTCAGTAGCACAGGTCCTGGGAGAAGACACCAGAGAAGCAAAGCTGTGCTGTCTTCATATTCTCAGTAGAATATAGGTATTTCAAGACCAGAGAGAGTACAAAGATTTGAGAAACAAAATAAATCTAAAAGATATAGTCTGGAGATGAAGCCCAGCCAGAATAAAAGGACATTAGTGCCTATCTTGGAGTTCTTCCCTGGTAAAACATCAGAAAGATTATGAACATGAATGAAAATCACACACAAGGAGTAATATTCTCAATTTAGGAATATAGAAGTAGACCTACATTGGCAAATATCAGTTTTTATTTTGTCAACATACCTAGGAATTTTAAGTACATGACAGGAAATAAGGTAATAAATTTTAGATCTCAGTAACACTTCCAGGCCTTGCGTGATGGTGCACGCCTGTAATCCCAGCACTTGGGAGGCTGAGGAAGGAGGATCCTTGCAAGTTCGAGATTAGCCTGAGCTACAAAGTGAGTTCAAGGCCAGCCTGAACTGCCTATGGAGACCCTGTCTCAAAAAAACAAAATAAATAAATGAATAAATAACATTTCCATGACTTTGTAATACATAATATATAAAATGAATGAGTAAATAATTATTGGTTATTTTAAGGCAATAGCACCTGGACAAGAACAAATCTGCATATCGGTTTCAGCAGACAAAAATGTCCTAAAGTAAAGGTTAACACATTTTTTAAAAATATGAAAAAAATGGAAACTATTTCAAAATATATTTGAAACCAGTGAAAATAAGAATCCAAATTCATTCCTTATATTCAACCTACGACTGGCTGAAATTAAGGACTTTATCAATAAATTAAATCAAAACTTCAATTCAAGAGAAAATAGAATAAAACAAATATTGGTTGATCTCAATAGCAAGAATAGTTTGTTAGATAATGTAATGCATAAAATAAAAGAAACTATTAGAATACCTAAATTTGGAGAGTATGTGGAGTTTGAGTATAGCATCACTTTGAAGTGGGTAACACATTGCTTCACAAAAAGATCTGTTAATAAGAGTACTTTGATCCAATAAAAGCAATAACTAATGGAGTAAAAAAAGGAAATAGGAGCAAACATTCTGTTAGTTACTGTCATTCTGTAGACCAAAGTGCACTTATTAATCCACAAGATAGATACTTATACCACTAATCTCTGTTAGTTCTTCAAAGAGAAGGATATTTGGCTTTTGTTTATTTTTCCATGCCTGTATCTTATAATCTGTGCAACTACTGTGAAGATATATAATATACAATATATTAACAATTGTTAATCTATTATTTTGTTTTGCAATTATACAACATCTAAAAATGATGTAAAATTCAATAGATATCAAATAGAAAACAAGAGAGAACTTGTTGGGCAAATTGAAAATAACTACAATGTGGAATACAACTTTAACCTCTAATAATATTAAAACTAAATTGTACAAAATCCATTTAGAATAAACATTACCAGATTGGCTAGAGATAATAAGTGAATAGGTTTATAACTTAAATTGGTATTATATACACATATATGCATATAGACACAAAGAAATTACTTTTGTTGTCAGGCACATTTCAGCTAAAAGCAAATATATAGCATGAGGGCACTGCAGAGCTGAAGACAGGTCTGTTCATACTGCTCTCATTGAATATTACAGAAAATACTCTGAAGGCAAGAAGTTCACAGGACACAAAGAAGGTATTTCATCGAACTGAATGGCTTAATCAATAAGAGAATATCATTTGTATTGTCATGAAATTATATCAGTTCAAAATATACAAAGGAAGCCTAAAGAATTGCAAAGGGGGAGGAAGAGACCAAATCAATAATCCCATCTGGACATCCTGACAAATACATCTCTGGTAACAAAAAGGAATAAAATCATAAAAATACTCATTAAACAAAATGTGGACAATGTAATTATAATTTATTTTGATAGATACTTATGGGTGACTGTGCTCATAGTTTGTAGGGGAAAAAAGTTATTTTAAAAGCCCACATAGAACATTTACTAAAGTAGATCCTATGAGTAGCCATTAAAAACTTTAATTAAGGGTGAATAGTCACATTAAAATTCACTAGTAGAATGTTGATTTTGTATACCAGTGAAGATGTCTGCAAATTAAGGAAGCTACAAGTCAACTATAAGTTAATAAGAGAGAGAAAGACAGACAGAGAGACAGAGACAAGAGACGGAGACAGAGGAGGAAGTGGATAGAGATGGAGGAAGAGGAAAGCTGCACAAAGTAAGATGTATTTTAAGTAAGTAATAATAAATAATAGATGTAGCACCTAAAACATGTACAAGGTAGATAAAACAATATTTTTATGGAAACCTATAACTTCAAAATTATACAATCAGAGCAATAAATTGTTAAAATAAATTTGCAATTGATAAAAAACCAGTCGAAAGCAAAGATAAAGCAAAATAATTTGTGAAAGCCAAGAAAATATCAAAGAATAGAAATAAGCAGAGTTGAAAATCACATAAAACCAAAGGATAACTATTTGAAAAACTTGATGTAATTGATGAGCATAAGTGAGAACATCTAGATTATTTGTAGTAGAAAATTTTTTGTGAGTTTAATTATCAATACTGATACTGAAATGAATATAACAGGAACAAAGAATGATGATCACATTACATAGTTAATAACTGGTACTGAAGTGAGGTCTATTTAAGGACAAATATGCATTTTAACTTACTGCCTCGACACAACAGAAGAAATTATGCAGAAAAATTATTTGCTAAAAAATCAACATTATTTTAAATATTCTCATTTAATCTACAAATAGAACTTTCTTATTATGACTGAGATTCTGGAAAATTTTCTGTATATAAACTTTGCTGAAGAATAATTGAATATTGCTATCATGTTACTATTTAATTTGACTGACAATTCGAGCTACTAAATTGATGTAAGAAAAATTGTGATTGGAAGAAACGGAACTTGTTTTAGATGATGACATTTAAATTGTACACAAAGAATATAAGCATGTAATTAAAGAATATTGGTAATAATAAATGTAGAAAGTTTGCAAAACATACATAAAATGTACAAAATTATGTGTGTGCATATATGTGTGTGTGTATGTGTATGTGCAATATTTTATTTACAGTAATGAAAAATAAAGTGAAACTGAAATGTCAATTACAATTTTCTGAAAAGATACATAATGTCTGGAAAATATATAATGTAAAGTAAATAATACTTAAAAACTGGAAACTACACAGAATTACAGACAGAAATTCAAGATCAAGGTCAATGAGCAGTTAATCCACATTAGTGAATGGAAAAACAGGGTATGCACAGAAGTAAATGGGTGTGTAGATTCAGCACAACCCTACAAGACTGTTTGAATTTACACCAACCTTGTAAGAGCCACATGGAAATGCAAAGAACTTAGAATAACTCAGGCAATTAAAAAAAAACGAAGCAGAATGGTAGAGGACTTTCACTTTCGAAGTTGAAGGCACAACACTTTTGACAGTGTGATAGTGTGATAGTGTGATAGTGCTCCGGGGTGTCCAATATATTTACCTGTGCCACATATAATTGATTGAATGTGCAGACTTTGCTGCGATTTGCTGTGGGAAATGATCTTTTCAGTGAATTACATGAAAGACAAATTAATCTTAACTCCTTTACACCATAACACAAAAATTAATTAAGATAGAAAAGAAGACTAATTGTGCAAGCAAAACCATCTCTCTTCTAGAATACTACTCTGGAAAATTTATGATTTATTAAAAACAAAGTTTTACCGTACAGAACATAAAATTAAGAATTATAAAGGACTGATGAACATTGCTGAAGGAATTTATGAAGTTTAAATGATTCTGCTAACTCAAACTAGGGTTACCAACTGCTCTGGGCATCCCAGAACGTGGAACTTTCAGTGTTAACATCAGAAGAGCTTCGGCAAAACCATGATGAATGATCACAGTACATACTGATGGGATGTATATATTTATAATGGATTCAACCAAAAGGAAGGTAAAAATGAAGTCCTCTGCTTTCTAAAGCTGTGTTACATAAGGTCTTGCTCAGTCTTGCTTTTGAGAAAAGCTAGAGAAATCCCAGAAGGAGAGATCACATGGATAAACCCAAAAAGCACAAAAAGAGACGTCTGGCAAGCCTCTAGTATTATGTGAGCTCCCGTCATCTCACTGCAATTGTTTCTGTTTTGCTTGTTCTAGTATTGGGAATTGAACCCAAGGCCTTTGCACAAAACAACATCCCCAGAACTTTTGTTTTATTTATTTGTTTGATGTTGTTTGTTTTAATAATTAGTTGCCAAGATGGGGTTCAAATGTATAATTTTCCTGCCTGAGGCTCATAGTAGCTACATTTTTTTTTTTTTTTTTTTTTTTTTTGGTCTTTTTCCTTTTTATTGGTACCAGGGATCGAACTCACGACTGCCTGCTTGCAAGGCAGGCGCTTATGCCGCTGAGCTAAATCCCCAGGCCCAAGTAGCTACATTATTAAGGGACTTGATCTATCAGGACATTCCTAAATTCCTAACCCACAAAAAGCATAACAAAGAATAAATCTCCTGTTTTTGTGCAGCATTAGTAGGAACAATAACTTTTTATATACCTTTATTTTTTTTTATCATAGTTAACACTTAGCTTGTCCGAGTGATACATTATGTTAAAAACTTACAAGAAACTAGGTATTCCATTTATGTGGATACCATGTGTCATGTTCTTACACCAGTGAATAATATGTTCTGAGGATTTAAGACCATACTTTCAATCTATATATTTCTGCATTATGTTTAAAACATAATTTGATATGACTTAGATACTTTAGGGGAATTTATTTCAGAAGGAAACTTACTTAGGCAAACTAGAACGTGAAACGTGAAGTTAAGTAGGAACATCTGTAACTACAGAGGAGCTCCATGAAGAGAAGCTAAAACTGAATTCCCACTTATCCCCCACTGGGTGTGAAGTTCCTTGCCAGACCCAGTGTCAGTGTCTGGGTGTTGACTGGCCGGGTGGAAGACTGCAAACTCTGAGAAGCTGGGTCATTTTGAACAAGGGATGTTTTGCTCCAGCACAGATAGGCCTTATACAGACACAGGGAACCTTCCCAGAGAACAGTCAGATAAAAATGAATAATTTAGCCAAATTGTCACCATGCCTAGCTAACTTGAAGCAAACGCCTGTACTTGGCAGAATGCTTGCTTTTGTTCCTTAATAAATCTGGGTGTTAGTAGTCAGTTTGGGACTTCACTTCGCTGGAGTTCCCTGCAAAGTTACTCTCTGTCGTTTGTGTTTTCATCTCTCTCTTTGTTGGGTTTGCTGGCCCCAATCTGGAGGTGAATATGGTGTCTTGTGGTTTATCATTTTAATTCACAAGTTAAACCTCAACAATGATTTAAGGAATCCCAAATATTTTTTTTCTAATTCTTTAATTTTTAGGTCATAAATACACAAATTAAATGCCACATTATTTTATTTATTAAAGCCCTATTTCTTAAAATGTCATATGATTTTCAAGCTAAAGAAGTGTTAAAGTAGACAATAAAACTTACGCTTTTGAAATATAGATCTTCGATCATTGAACACAACTGTTTGCAGTCTCACTGTTTGAATATCCACTTTGTATGCCTTAATCCTGTAACTTGAACAACTATTTCTAAGATGACTATATGTAATCTATTAACTAGTGATTTCTTACCGAATTTTTTTGTAATTCTGTATTACTTATACCCTTATACTGGTTTTTTTCTTTTAAATAAAAAAAAGAAAGAAATATAAATTTTCAAATGCAACTCCTGAGTCTTCTCTGATAATACTAAATGTAATCATTTATGTAATTCATTTTTAGTGTTACACTGAATGCTTTGGTAAGGTGTCTTAGCATTGCTTTAAAAGCCCTTGTGCATTTTGAATACTCTTAAAGAATAACTGTATAATGTTTTAATAAAATGCCTATGTTGTTCATAAAACAAAGTAGAAGACTAGTACACCTGTTGAGTATACTCTTAAGGCAGGCTTCAGCCCTGATTTTCACTCACAGGCTGAGATATCTAGCACAGGGAAGGGAATCAGGTAAGAAAAGATGTGACACTCCATCAACCTTTCTTATGATCCAGGAAGAACAACCCAGAATGAGCTGCTCAGAATGAAATGACAGTTAAGGTAAGTGGAAAAAAAGATATTTTGGACATATTTATTAATGCATCAAAAAATAAAAATTAAAAAAAGAGAAACTAAGGTCTGGGATATAGCTCAGCGGCACAGTGCCTGCCTGGAAAGCGTGAAATCATGAGTTCAATTCCTGGTTTAAAAAACAAAACAAAACAAAACAAAAAACAGAATAGAAAAGAAACAAAATGAAGAAATGCAATCAGCTGAGTATGTTAGTCATGGCTTATATCTTCCTCTTTGTAAATTTTTGATTGGTTTAAGTCAAAACAAGACAAACACTAAGCTATCACTGCAAGTGATTTATACTCACCTGAATATTTTAATTATTTACAGCTAATGTAGAATGTCTTTCCCCTCCCATTTAAAACAAATTATAAATGACTGGAGAAAATAACATCATAGTTATGATTTCTAGATGTAACATATTTAAAACTTAAGCATTAAATTCATTGCCTCATTTTATAAAAATTTAAAATGCCTCATCATTGATAAAGATGACTTTGAAGTAAACTAGATTTCCACTGTACCAAGAAGAGATAAAATTACTCACTGACTCCTGAGGACACATGGCTGGATAGAAAATAATTTCTTTATTATATCAAATATATATATATATATATGTATATATATATATACATATGCTATATACAATATATATATATATACATATATATACAATATATATATATATTGTATATATGCTATATACAATATATATATATACAATGCTATATATACATATATATATATAAATAAATGAACAGAGTATGCACCTACATAATTATTTTATTAATATGATCATTTAATAGTTTTATAAAACAAAGTACTAGAACAAATTTTGTTCAAATGTTCAACAAAATTCTACAAAATATAGTGCATTAATAATAGAAGTGTATCAAAAATATTATTCAGTCCAAATAGTTTAGAGCTAGCTATTCTAACAATCTGAATTCTGTCATTTTTTTAGATAAAAAACAAGCAATTAAACATTGGGATATTTTTGTTCTAGCTCTGGCTTTATAGAAAACCTAAAGTCACCTGGAGATTCAAATACAAATGATCCCTTTTCATTTATTTTTTTCCTAAATTGTGAGTCACCTCAATTCTTCCAGGATTTTATCCTTCCTCTCTTTGGTTTTATAACATGTTTATTTTCTTTTCTTGTATAAAGCATTACATGAAATCTCAGAGCTATTAAGACTCAGAATTATTTTTCAGGACAGGCTTTGCTTATAAGAAACAGCTGTCAGAAATGACAGGCTACAATTGCCAAAATGTCTGAAATAAAGGCTAATAAGTGTCTACATATAAAGTGGTATTTTTCTGGTATGTCTAAACAAAGCATTTTTCTCTCCATTCACGTTGGGGGACAATCTGTGTCACCTGTATCTTTCTTCTTAAAATAAAGCAGCAGCGTAAAGTGACAGATTATCTGTGAAATCCTGGGGAGATTACCTATACTATCTAAGACATAGTATGGAATCATTATATACTTTTAGTGTTCTTAGGAATTATACAGTAATTTCACTGGTTGAACATATGTGCTTGTTTTTATAGAGATCATAAAATTATATTTTGAAATGTGTAGATACTTAATATAAAGTCCACATATCCCTGCTCAAAAATTCATAAATCATAAATCCAAGCATCATTTCATGAAGGATATTAATAAATAGAATTCAAAATGCATGAAATGCCATGTGTGATGGTGCGTGCCTGTAACCCCAGCGCTATGGAGGCAGAGGTAGAATTGCCACCAACTCAGGGCCAGCCTGAAATACACAGTGACACCTTGTCTCAAAAAAAGGAAAAAAAAAAAGTAAAGCAAACTAAAAAGAAGATGAAGAAAAAAAGAAAAAGAAAGGCCTGAGATTCAGACAGTTTTCTGCCCCAGAGCCAGGGTCTTACTGCATTAGGTCTCTGAAAAATGTCATTGTTATACTTGAACACAGTGATGCAGCACAAGAACATTATCTAAAGAGAAAGGAGAGGCAGGGACATAAACTTAGCTTAATTCTAGATACAGGGCAAAAGAAGAGAACGGACTGTGTTTTCCAAGGATTATAACTCCCACTGTAGAAAGCCCACATTATTTGTTTACAAAGTTTATATAGAGATGGATAACATGAGACCTTCCTACACACAGACGAGGTGAGAGATCTGTGTGTCTGTAGCTCTGTAGCTTTAGAACAATGTTCCCTTCTGCCTAAGCAATAAAGAAGGGCAGGAGCAATGCCAAGAGGAAGGGGTCCTTGGGTAACGGGGGAAATTTCCAAAATTACCTATTCAGTGCCCTAGTCAATGTCTGGTATTATATCTGTATGCCTACATGGATAAAATTTGGTAAGACAACATTTACTGAAGAAATGCAGTAATATACTAGGCTCAATAATTCTGTTTCAGTAAAATTTTTGCATACTATCTGTGGGATTGTGAGCTGTTTTCCTATCCTTTGCGTGTGATCCCATGCAGATTGGGTGTGAGGACTGAGTAAGTACACGTAATTTAAAACTAGCAACTCTCAGCACTCTTGGAGTCTGAGGAAGGAAAATTGGAAGTTTGAGCCAAACATGGGTTATTGAGGCATCTTAATGATTTCACAAATGCCTATCTTAAAAAATAAACAAATTAATAAATAATTAAAAAGAGGTGGACTGGAATGGGACTCCATACTAAAGTTTAATCCTGAGTAAAATTATATATACATATATATGAGAATTATACATATATATATATATCAGAATGAATCTCATTTTCTACTAGTTAGCATTATTATCGTCATTATTCTTCGTAATTAGTAACTAGCTCTTTTAGTTTCTAAATGTCTTCCCTTTTGAATTACCAACCACAGCTAAAAGTTCAACTAAGTTGATGTTCTGAAAAAGTGAGGAAACTATTTGTTAGCAAACTCACATCACTGTATTCAAACTAAGGAAACCTCAGCTTCAGAAGAGGTGCATCTCTTCATGATCTCATTTAGTTTACGTTTCAGCCAGAATACAGTCACAGGGAAGAAAAGGAAGAACAATTTTCCATTGAAGAATCAGTAGCTAGTTCACGTTAAAAAGAAATGAAAAACATACTCCACTGTAAAGGATTTTAGTGAGAGAAGTACTATTGCCACATTGAAAGAGCCTTTCCTCAATTGCTTTTCAGTTTATATCTGATCAATTACATGTCAAACAGGAGTAGATGAATCACTGGGTAACAACTACGTGTGTGTACTGAATTCCGTGCCACAGAATACTAGAGCCAGAGAAAACAATGCAGTAGTCTTTAATGTATTAACTGAACACATGACTTGCTTGTCACAGGAATTACTGGTTGCTGGAATAATACTTCCAGCTTCTTTGTACAGATAGAACCCTCCTATGGTGCTAACTGCTTTCCTCTTGCTGATGACGGACTTTGGAATCCTCAAGCTTGAGAGAGAAATAAATGTGGTTAAAGGCTGGAGGAGCCCCTTGGACCACAAGCCCTCCTTTCACGCGGGAGTCACAGGAGGGATGACAGTTCTGTTTTCATGTGAGCTTGTGATGTTTGAAAGGACAGCAATCATTGTGCAACCCAGAGAGGGCGGAACGAAGGTCAAATGCCAGCCTGCAGGGGATGACAGACAAGAAAAGTAGAAACATGGAAGACATAATTTGGGAAAAAATCTGGAGTAAATATTGATTCTCATAGGTTTTTTTTTTTTTTTTTTTTTTTTTAAACTGTGTCCAGTACATCAAGCAGCCGCGATGACTCTTCCCTCCAGCCTGACATTTATCACACCTGGGCTGCCGCTACGCTGGCATGAGCCTGTACCTAGTGTAAGGTGGTACTCATCATAATCTCCTTATTGCTTTCCTATTGTGCCTCCCTCTATGCTCATGTTAAACTCAACATCCACAGTAACTTTCTCAGTACATAAGCCAGATTTTCTCACCCTTCAAATTCAGCAGCATTTCCTTTCTTCACTAGGAATGAAAGACTAATTCATACAGCATCTATGTAATTAACTCGTCCCTGCCACCTATGGGGTCCTATAACCCTTCTTTTCTCCGTTGCTTATTCCATTTCAGCTCCAGTGGCCTCCTTTATTTCTGCGATAAATATTCTACAGAAAATCCCATGTTTTCAAAGTAGTTTTGAATAATAAATCAGAAGTAGTCCATTTAAAATTGTCATTTCCGGTGAAAATTCTTTACCATTGAATACTAAATGCAGGGGAAGAAATATCAGTGGAAAGCAGAATATTGGAGCATAGTCAAAATACTCAGATGTGGACAATAACTGTTATATGGGAGAAATTTACTTTTAAAATGAAGAAGTGAAGCCAAGTGAGGGCACACATCTGTAATTCCAGTGCTTGGGAGGCTCAGTCAGGAGAAGGGCTTCAAGTCTGAGGCCAAGCCAAGGTTACAATGTGAGTCCAAAGCCAGCTTGAACCACACAGTGGAGCCCCGTCTCATAAGACAAAAATAAGTAAATAAATAAATAAGATGGAGAAAAACAAATACAATAAGTGAAATAGATGAATGTTTGCTCATTTTGCTTTCTTTTTTCCTTTATTAGCTTTTTCCATGTTATATGTGTGAACATATCCACCTACGACATAAAATACTTGCAAGTTTTTAGATATCACCTGGGAAATTATTTTTCTATAAACAAAGTATCAATGATTTTAATCAAGTCCAAAATTCTACTTTAACCCTCATGCTCTGCTGAGGTTTTTACTCTCTGTTCATTTTCTTAGCTTTCTACTAAGTCATCACCTGCCACATTTTGAATAACAAAACAATATAATAAAACCCTTCATGTACCCCAAGAGGTGTATCACTTTTCCCATGCCACACTGGCCATTATTGCAACTCAACAGTCTATGGTTTTATTTAGTAACATCTCTCAGCAATTTCAGCTTGAAAGACTTGACAAACCACATAGATACAATCTATTGTGTCTACCTTGATGAATACTCATTTTGACAATGGCATTTATTGCACTGGGAATTAGAAGAGTACAGTTTTTAGCAGAGGCCATGGGAAGTAGGGGATGGAGGAAAGGTGGAGAGATCTTGTTCAGTGGTTACTGAAATATAAGCAGAGAGAAGCAAACTCTTACCTGGTATTGTGCAACGGACTGAACTAAGATACCGATAACGATAATGCACTGCATACTCCAAAGATCTAGAAAAATATTGAAACTTGTCTCTATAAAGACATGATGATATTTTGAGGAGATAGAAATATTCAACCCAAGTTAAACATTACACAGTGCATACATGTGTCAAAATATCACAGGTTAACCCATAAATACATGCTACTTTCATGTTTGCATGTATTAGTTAAAATAACATTTAAAAGGTTAAGAAAAATAACTAGAATAAACTCTTTCAATTAAGTGAAAAATATACTTTATAAAACTAGTTTGCAGTATAGTATTTAATAAAAATAGACTCAAAGGGAATTATTACTCATTTTTGAAAACATGGATTTTCACGAACTGTACTTGAAATGGAACATACCTATAGCTCAGTATAAAAAAGAACAATGGAAAAAGTACAGAGAAGAGTCTCCTCTTTCTGGGATCGTATCCTGGTGCTTTGGCCCCCTGTACCTTCCGACAATATTCCACCTACCGTATGAATCTGTGCTTATGATGTTTGTTCTTTAAAAGCTTTCTATGAACAGCTCTTCCTTTAGGTCTTTCATGATAGGACCTTTGGCAACCTTTCCAGGAACAGCTAAATAAATGAAAAGGTTTTCATTTCTTCTTTGGTCTGCAAAAATAGCTTTTGTTGATGATGAAAAGTGCAACCTCCCAAATTTCTCATTTTTCCATGAAGCAAAAGGTTTACTTTCTGAAGGTTTTCACAAGTACTATGAATCACTATATTTATCTTCTCTCTGGATGTTGAAAAAATGAGTGGCAATTTAAGTTCAGACCTTGCTTGTTTTTCAAAATACAGAGCCAAGGCCATGTCCAGGCTTTCTTGATTACTCACTAATGTTATTGTTTTATCCAAAATGCATCCTTAATTTTAGTTACAACTGTATATTTTTCTTGTCAAGAGATACAGTAGATGCTCTAGCTAAGCAAATTATTCAAACTTCATCTCCAGATTGGAAAAATCTAACAGTGGCAACTAAAATTAAGCCTATTACTTAAACAGGCAAGCTACACCTACAATTTTTAAAAATACTGTCTTTTATATCTAAGACAATAATACATTCAATGTTGATGGTCAATAATACATTCTCAACAAGTGAAATAATTATATATAACAGCAAGTTTTCAAATGGATATTTCTTTTTAAAGTATTGGGTGAATACCATGAAATAGCTTTGCATCTAATAATTTGTTGCAATTTCATTGATACACTTGCAGTTTTCTGAAATATCTGGAAGTACAGAGCTCTATAAAGGGAAAAACAATCTTACAAGTGGGTTTTTTCATTTTGAGGTTATACAAGTAAAGTTTTTTGAAATATTTAATGCTGTAACAATTCATTATTAGCTCTTAATATAGCTTTAAAATGACAGATAAGGTTTAAGTATTTGAAATTATCACGTACCTGCAATAAATCCTCTGATACTTGTTAAAGTTTGTAATTGTTATAAAATGTGCATATATTCATAATTCTATTTGTATAATGCATGTTTTAATAAAGTACAAATAAATATTCATAAAATACATTCTTTGCAAAACTATTTGTGTCCATAAAAGAATAATTAGCACATTAATTCATTACTTTGTTCTTATTTTAATTATGCAGGTAAATAGTTGTTCATATTCTGCTTGAATATATTTGCACCTTATGCAAGTGTTGTCTTACTTTTGTTTTAGAAATCGAGGATGTCTATAATTAAACATTGTGAAACCAATCACAAATTCAGTTCATCCAATGACTAAATTAAAGAAATTATGCATTAAATAAATCACAAAGAATGTTAGCACAAACCAAACCCCCGCATATTTGAACCTTGTTATTTATTGGGCTATTTCCATAGCCTCAAAGTGGTAGACTGTTGTATATGCTCAAATATGTGTTAGCTGAATTTACAAATGCACAGTGATTTGTTGTCAAGTAATTATCTTTCCATGTTAAGCTCTACATACTACTATTCTTTTTAAATGAATATTTTTAAATAAAGTTATAGGCTATCAGATTAGTTATTCATAAATTCAGTAACAAATTTCACTTCTGTTACTATCTCCCTAACTAAATCCTTTCCCCTCAGGGTCTATTCGAGCAGTGAACATGCACATTCATCTCAATTCACCATCTTAGCAAAGTCAGGCTCTAATATTTTAAGGCAATTTGAAATAGCTACTGATTTTAAACATGACATTTCAACAGAGCCAGGCATTATAATTCAGCCTTTCAGGCCTTTGTGAAGCACACACATTCACACACACACACACAAACACACACACACACACACACACACACACGTACACGTACACACCCAAATTAATTTTATATGATTTTCAGCTCTAGTTAGAGCTTTTGTCCCAAGGGCTTGTTAATCTTGTATCCCATTCCTGCCCTGTTACAATTTAAAGATTGTCACAAGAAGGATAAATTTCATGCCATTTTCTGTTCTCATTACAATCTTCAGATTGTTATGAGAACGGATTAATTTTGCTCAATTTTCTGCCCTCGTTACAGACTGTTATGAGAATGGATTAATTTTATGACATTTTCTTCTTTCATTATAATCTTTGTTATGGGAATGAGAATATGTAATGAGAATGAGAGCATATCAAGCATTAAAAGATCTGTGAGAGCTCATGACAAAGATTGTAACAAGAAGAGGAAACGGCACCCAATCCATTCTTGTGACAATTTTAAGATTGCCAAGTGAACCCAGAATGACACTGCATTTATCCACTCTGAAGACAAAGATTGTTGAGAAAATGGGAACGAGAGCAAAATTAATCAGTTCTCCTGACAATCTTGAGATTGTACTTAAGCTTACAGTATTTTTTTAGTGATTCAGTCCTTACATGGAAACATGTGCACTTCCATTAAGTGTTATTTACTCCAAAAACGATATTCCACATTTTCTCTAACTTTTTTTTCTTCCCTCTGAGTTTCTCTTCATTGTTATACTTGATATATACCATGAACTATATTTTATGACTATTATTTTATTTGAGTGAAGACATTATCATCAAGCATGTCAATTAAAAGCAAAGGTACACCCCGAGAGCCACGATAAAATAGGAGACAGGATGAGTCTTTGTCAGCCGTTGGTATTTCGCTTCATCTATAAAATCATCTCCATGAACCCAGGGGAGAAAACTCAATTTTACTTCTGCAAAATGTGCTGGGATATTTAAAATAGTTATTATCCTGCATCTGCAGATGTATATTATATAATAGTTTATTAGTAAGTATGTCATTGCTTGCTCTAAATTTGAATGAATTTTATTTACCACCGATTCTGAACAACATCAGCATTTCCATTTTATAACGAGAAACACAATAGTATGAAGGTAACTTCATTTCTCTTCACTCTGTTAGGAAATCAGCTCATGTGATACATTATAAAGCTTGTTCATGAGCACAATGATCCATAACTGTAATGCTAGTCTCTGGGAGACTAAAGCAGAAGGATCACAAGTTCAAGCCAACCCTGGCACATTGTGATTTTATGAGACTGTCTCAAAACTAAAACAAATGCAAATCAAACCAAATCAAAAGTAAAAGTGGGTCTAGTTAAGTAAGACAGGACATAAAAATTTTCATCTTTCCCACTTGAAAAAAACTACAAAAAGTCATTTGACTTCTGTATAGACACATGATAGCTGTCTGTCTGCTATCTGCCTGTCTATCTATCTATCTATCTATCTATCTATCTATCTATCTATCATCTATTTGCCATATATCTACACAGAGAAAGACTAATCTCAGTTTAGTATTGCCAGGTGATTCTGAAATCATAATTAAGATTTTAGTTACAATATTACTGAAGTCTAATTATTTTAATACATGAGATTTCTTAATCATTTTCCCCTAAGCCTCTAGATCATACCTTGAACATTGAAAATTTGATTGCTACATGATCTTCACTATTGAAAGCAGACATTACCTTTATTCTCCCCTTTTCTCCAAAAAGCTGCGCTCATATAAAATATTCAATGTACTACACTGCTAAACTAAATTGTTTGAATTGAATTTTTAATAGTTCTTAAAGAACTCTCTCTCTCTCTCTCTCTCTCTCTCTCTCTCTCTCTCTCTCTCTCTGTGTGTGTGTGTGTGTGTGTGTGTGTGTGTGATATGTTGGAGAATATTTTCCAGGGTACTATACTGAAAAACATTCTGGAAAAAGTTACTCTGGCACAATTTAATATGTGTTTTGTTTTTGTTTTTTTTGTACTGAGACTCAAACTCAGGACCTCACACTTACTAGACGGGTACTACGCCACAGATCTATATCCCCTGTCCTTTATATGTGTTTGAAAGTATTTCTCGTTTTAAATATTAATGAACTTAAAAATCTCCACACTATCAACTCTTCATCATAATTATGTTACTCTAATTTTATTAATTATGTATGACAAAATTCTTAACCATTTATTCTCTAGGTAGGACCATCAAATTCCATGCTCAGTTGTATGTGTGTGCATTTTTATATTTTTATGCATGTGTAACCTGTTTATAGTTAATGTTTCAAATTGACTCAAGTACTCAGGTTTAACTATAACAATGCCACTTATTCCATGCTTTAATTTTTTTGTTTTCTTTTCTTTCTTTCTTTTTTTTTTTTTTAAACCAGGGATCAAACTCATGACCTTGCCTGCCAAGCAGGCACTTATGCCACTAAGCTAAAACCCCAGCCCCTAAAAAATATTTTTCAAATACATTTTGTTCAGGAGAATTTATCGAAACAGTTACAACAGAGTTTATTTGAGGTGAAGTAGAAGTAGCATTTGATGAGTAAGAGCAGGTGTTTGTGAGTTCCTGTGTGTGATTTACATGAGAACAGGAAACTTGTATCAATCCCCTTCCAAAAACCTCTGCATCTAATTTATTAATTCAACACCTATATTTGATGAAGGTTTTTGACTTGAGACATCATATCCTAAGATGATTAAGAACTACTAGAGTTTGCAGTTTCTTGTTTCTTATGTGCAAAGGCGGGCCTTTGAGAAAGTGATGGGATCATGAAGGGACTCTGTTCATCTGTGAATCCATCCATTGATGAGTTCAGAGCTAAATGTCCTGCTGCAAGGTGAGGCCTGGTTAGAGGGTGCCACTAAGTATGTGGCTTTGGAGAGGACACTGCCCTCTCCAGCTCCTTCTTTCCTTACTTCTAGGTGGCACTCTTCGAGTACTTTGCCTCAACCATGCCTTTTTACCAAACCATTTCTGCCTTGAAGCTGTGGACCATGGAGTTAATCTTGAAGTCAAAATAAACCTCCTCCTTTAAGTTGCATGTGTTAGATATTTTATACCAGTGACTTATAATATGTACTGGAGAAATGTGGTCACTGTTGTGGCTGTACATAAGCAGCTGAATTTGGGACACATTACTAGGAGTTTGGAAAATTTAGGGCATGCAGACTTTAGAGGGTTGATCTCCCCCCTTTCTCGCTCTCCTTCTGCCTGCTATGGGTTGAGCAGATTTTCTCAAACTTTTGCCTTTCACCACCCTCATTTCTAACTTGGAAACAGACAAGGCATGAACTGAGCTCTCTGAAGCACTGAGTTCAGATAAACCTCTTCCTCCTTTACATTATAGGTATCAGGTATGTTGTTCTAGTGGCAGGAAAATGTTTCATATAAGAAAATAGCTAAAAGAGGTCATAGAGACCCTTGTGAACACATCCCTTCCACTATGACTGTAGTGATCTTTTTGCAGTGTAAGGTCATGCAGTGTTTGTCTCTCTATGTCTGGCTTATTTCACTTAACACTATATCCTCTGGGTTTATGCACATTGTCAAAAATGACAGAATTCCCACATTTTAAAAAGATTTATAATAATCCATCATACCTATATGCAATAAATATAGTTTAACCTATTCATTCATCAAAGAGCACCTAGTTTCATTCCATGCGTTGTGATTTAAATATGAAGTCTCTCTGCAGAGATCCATGTATTGAAGACTTTATAACAATGTTCTGAAGTGAGACCTGCTAGGCTTCTTGAACTATTAAAAGGATAACCTCATCAATAGTTGAGTGGGTTGATATGAGATGAAGCCTACTTGGAGAAGTAGGCCACTTACTGGATGATTAAAGACAATACGTTGCTTCCTTCCTCTCCTGGCTACTATATGGTAGGCAGTTTTCCTTTATGATGCCACCTTGGCCATGATAGTCTACTTCCCTGCAGACCCAGAAATGAAGGAAACCAGAGATCTTGGATTGAAAACTCTGAAACCATTAGCCAAATCAAGCTTTATCTTTTTCTTTAGATATTTTGTCACAATGATAAAAAGCCGACTAACATATCATATTCTGGCTATTTTATATAGTTCTACAATGCACTTGGAAATACAGCTACTCTTTCAACATATAGATATTATTTCCTTTGGAATTTTCCAGAATTGGGATTGCTAGATTGTATGATAATTAAATTTTTCTTTTCTGATTAAGGTAACATTTTCTATGTGGGATGCTAATTTACATTTGGAACCCTAGTTCCTGAGTATGTACTGGGATTCCTTTTCCTCCACATTCTCACCAACACTTGTCACCTCTTGTCTTATTGAAAATACTTATTCTCCCAGGTCTGGAGTAGTGTATCATCAGGGTTTTCGTTTGCATTTTCATGATCATTATAATGTTGAGTATGTATGCTCATATCTAACTGCAATATATAAGTCTTCATTCAAGAAATCTAACCAGATACCCTATTCTCTTAGCCAAGTGATTTTACATCATTTGAATATAAATCTTCATATGTAAATTATATACATGAAATAAACAGAATTACCTCTGAAAATGTAAAGCAATTTTAAAAAGACATAATAACAGGCCCTTGACACTACTTTGGGCAACAACTTTTTGCTACAACCCCAAAAGTACAGCTAACAAAAACAAAATCCATAAATTGGATTGCAATTAATGAAGATTAATGACAATCTTCTAAAAAAAGTATAATAAGGAAAGTTAAAAAAAAAACAACTGAAGTAAGGACAAAAACATTTTTAAGCCATATATGTGATAAAAAATTAAAAACTAAAATGTGTAAATCTTCCCAAAATTATTTATTTTAACAAAAATGGGATTTATCCACCTTTTAAATTTTTATTTCCAAGATAAATTTAAAAACCTTAACTGAAAATAATTTGGCTATTTAAATAACAGAACATTCTCAATATGTTTTAAGGGATATATACAGGGTTTTTAACAGTTCACATTAGCTAACCTCACTTATAGAATTGGTCAGTTAATCACTTGGATTCACAATTCACTTTATGGGCATAGGCATAGTAGATATATTTGCAAAATCAGTTTGTAGAGACACCTTGTCTTACTTACTTTTCTCTCATTGCTGTGACAGAGTACCTGACACCCAAACTTAAAGAGGCAGAGCTTTATTTAGCTTACAGTTTTTAAGAGTTCAGTCCGTAATTTGTTGACTCTAAGACAGGGTGGCATGGCAGAGGGGCACCACAGAGAAGACTGGCTCATGACAAGCACAACACAGCAAATAAAGAGCAAGTAAGGGACCTTAACAGCATCTGTCTGCCCCTTTTATTTTATCCACACTACTTAGGACAGGTGCGCTCGCACCCTTAATCCTAGTGTCCTTCAGCCTAGCATTGCGCCATGAATCAATCCTAGCATCCTACATTCCAGATACAGCCACCATTGAAAAAGCCTTTCCTATGAATTCATGAGGCTTTGGGGTGACGTCTAAACACAAGCCAAAACATACCTGTCATATGGGGATGCTTTCTCTGACTAAAATATTAATGTATTCAATATTATGCTAAGACACATTTAGCTTGATAAGTAAGTCTGGGGGCTTGATGCTTACATATGAGAAAGCGTGGAGGATATGAAGAATATTCTTTGGCATACGAGAGGCAAAGTCATGGGAAAGAGGAATGTATTCCAAAAATGCTCCTTGCAGACAGCTTTGCCTATTGACTACAAGTTTGTGTTTTATTAGGAGTGGAACATGTGTAGGAGAATGTCTGATTACCTGACACAGTTTCTTTCTTTCCTATCATATGCTCTGGTGTTATTTTTTTTTTTTTTTCTCTTTTGGGTTGTTTTGGGGCCTTGATTATTTCCTTTATTGCAATTCACAATAGTACTATCAACCTTGGCATTCTCTGCAACCTTTAAACAGAGAATATGGATAAATATTAAACACTTAAAGTAAAAACCATGAAAAATGTGTTCGGAGAATTATTATATTGTCTAACTTGGAAACTACTGAGAAGTAATAATGTTATTCCTTTGTTTGTAAAAATCGATTGGCTTAAGTGTTTAGAATTTCTTTGTTATGCCATAAACTATTGACTATATTGATATGAACACTCCAGAGTAGTGCTACGTATTAAAAATAACATCAGAAGAAGCATTCCCAACATGCCCTGGAAAAAAATCATGAGATTTACTCTGTTTCTCATGTCAGATGTAAAATGAATAGGTCTGTTCTGAGGTCAGAATGAGAAGAAAAATATCAACACGACCTCTGGGAAATAAAGGTTATATGACATCCTTGGAATTATCTGCTAAAGGCATTGGCCACATATCAGAGTGAAGTCTTGACAGGCTAAGGAAAGACTTCATTTTGACCGAAGTTAAATATAAAGCCAGAAGCTTAGCCTGCACCTCCCTTCAGTAAGAGCTGTTGCTCAAATCAGTAGCCATGATCGATGATGCATTTTCAAAATCAAAACAAGCATCCGTGTCTCCAATCTAATCACATCTCCTAAAGCGGCTGCTTCCTGTGGGAATTTAATTGCTGTGACATTAGACTCCAGACAACAGACACTTCTCAAGGCTACCCTTCAGGGCAGGGACAAGAATCAGTGTGATAGTGTCGAAGCTGTTAGACACAAACCTGTTTCAGACCCCATGAGTGTAATTTTCTCCCTCGGATTTCAGCAGTAAAATTTAATGGTCTTCTCCAACAAGTTTAAAAATGTCCCAGCATTATACTAACCATGAAAAGAACAAAATGCTTTTTATCTAGTAAAATCTCAGCTTCATTTTTTTCCTATGTTCTGAAATGCACTCTGACACACAAAACTCTATGGCTTTCCTTTGATCTGTTTTATCATCATTTTATGGGAAGCCATGGAAGCGGGAAGGTTAGACTTTTTTTAAGGCCTATTGAATTTTTAATCAAACTTTTTACATGAACTAACGTTTTTGGTTACTAATGAAATTGGGGGGAAAAGGGGGAATTTTCCCTAAGGAAAGCAACAAAAAAAAACAGAAAACAACTTTTTTGATTTAATTTCTATTATAGTTTTTTAAATAAACAACACTCTTTTTCACTCTTCTATCAAAGTGTTCTGCAAACTATTCACTTCCTTTCTGAAGCATAGGAAGACCTACAAGCTGAGTGTTTGTTTACCTAAGTTATCTTCCTTATGTGGCTCACGTCACAGAGCAAAAGAACGAAACAAGATAACTTGAAAATTTAAAATTAAAACAAAATAAATTTTGGAACTTAAAAATTTTGGAAGTAAAAAATCCATGGAAAAATGCAGTCTCATGTACAAAATATTTTTGTAAACGTAAAAGGATGTGTCTTGTGCTTCTATGAGGTACCTTAATGTATTCAAATAAGTTAAAATTGATGCTACATTTTTATTCCAGGAGTACACATCAAAAAAATTGTATTAAAATATATTATTAAAATCAAATGCAACATTTACCTTCTTCTTTGAGGAAATTTATATCCTAAACAAACATGTTGTTAAAATTAAAGACTAATAAAAGGATAATGATTGCTGATTTACCTTTGACACAGCAATTATTTTTTGTATTTTATGTAGGACTTCTTGGTTTAAAAGATTTTGTGTCTGCATTCCCTCTTTTGGCAAGTACTCAGATTTTATAAGGTATTATAATCTCTGATTTATTAAAGAAGTGAAATTGATTTGTTCAAAACTGCTCAGCTAGCAAATGAAGATCTACAGATGCAAATATGTGTAGTGACTGCAACTCCAGTACCTTCCCTGCATTCAAAGTTTAATATATATAGGAATCTATTTTTGCATACTTGCTTGTGACTCACTGCTTCCATTATATTGCTGCATTACAAATGATCACAAAAATGAAAAATTAGAGCGACAACCACAACTGCTTATCTCCCATGACTTGTGTGGAGTGACCCATGCTGTCGCTGTCCTTTACCTCCTGGAGAGTCATTTAAGGTACAGTATGGCTGAAAGTTCCCAAATGGTCTGTTTCCCAAGGCTGTAGGCTACCCACTAACTGGGAGCTTGGCTGGCGTTCTTGGCCAAGGCCCTTCCTCCTCTTACGCAGGGGTCTCCTAATGTGACTTCTTAGTTCTCACAACCCAGCAGGTAGATGTACAATGACGTCTAAGCTGTGAAGGCTCTCAAAGCACAAGCTTAGAAGTTAGCTTACTTTTGTCTTCTGTTTGTCAACTAAAGGAAAGAGAGGATTACCAACCTCTAGAGCCAAGATGTTTCTTGGGATTCTAAATGTTCATTGCGAAAAGAAGTTTGTTACTAGCAAATCAGCAATGTTCCATCATTCAAAAAGGCTCAAATTCAAGGGTAGGGTAAATAGATATCATCTTTGGGTAAAGAGAAGGAAAAACACATTGGAAAAAGCAGAGAGTGTGGATATAGTTGGTTATCTTTAGAAATACAACTTCTTGAAACTTTTTTTGTGTGGAAAAATATTGTTAGTTACACTTAAAGTTAGCCATTAAATCAAATAATCTAGACATAATAAATTACTATTTACCAGACTATTTTAAAGTAATTTTAAATTTACAAATTTGTAAAATATACTAATAAGTATATAAGGTCTTCTTGCCTTTGTCCAAAACTATTGCCAAAAAAATCTCATGGTCAAGAAGAATCTGGGTGTACTATTGCCAATTATTAACAAAGTCTGGTAAGGTGAGTGGAATGTCTGGATTAGACAGAACATCCACCAAACATCCATAACCTTTGATTTTGTCTTTGCAAAAATTAATTCCGAATTTTTAAAATTCAATTTAACTTTATTTATTTGGTACCACAGATTGAACTCAGGACCTTGCACTTGCCAGGGAGCTGTTTGTGCTGCTGAGCTATGTCTCTGGCTGACTCTGAATTTTTAACCATTGATGTAATATTATCTATTAATGCATGTTATTATTTTTTTTTGCTTACAAATAACCGGAAACTAACATAACCCAACATTTTAACATTTTAGCTGAATAAAAATATTTTCAGCTTAATGCTTTCCAAGACAAAATTGGTCAACAGAATTTTGTAGTTTACTTTTTACTTTAAATTTAAAATATAGATACCAGCACAGGCTGCACAGTGCCTTACATATGTTTGTTTGCATATTAGAGTTTACTTTGGGAAAAGCTTTAAATTTACACCAAAATTGGGCAAATAGTACAGAGAATTCTTATTTACCCCAGCTTTTACACAACCATAGCCTCTGTCTTTACCATTATTTTTGAACAGAATAAGGGAAGTGTTGTAATAGAACCTAATCTATTTATACACTATCATTATCCACAATTGATATTTTGCATTATAGTCAACTGTTAAGTTTTGAACAATCTAAAGGTCTGAACAATGACGTATGTCTACCATTATAGCACAACAGCATTTCACTGCCTGAAAACCTCTGTCCCTTATGTAGGAATCCCACTGTTCTTTTTACTGTCTCCATGGTATTAGTTTTGAAGAATGTAACGTTATTAGACTTTAAATGAATCTCACTCTTTCAGATTAAGGTTATCTTAATTATAAGCAATGTTGCATATTTTTATGGTGTGACAGCTCATTACTTTTATGTAATGAGTAATATATTTCATTGTCTGAATGTACTGCACTTCACTTATTCATTCACCTAATGAAAGATATCACATTTCCTTCAAATTTGGCAATTATGAATAAAATTGATACCGATTGTTATTAAATATGATGGTAGCCACAGAATTTTGCATGTATTCTTAATGAATTAAGAACATTTCATCTCTTTTCCTAGTTTAATGATAGTTTTCATCATGAATCGCTATTAGATTTCATCAAATGTGTTGGTAAATCCCACTGGTTGTGGATTCAACAATGATTCAATTTGCTGCTTAAGAATTTTTGCATCGAAGTTCATGAGAAACATTGATCTCTAGCTTTTTTGTTTTTACAGTGTCTTTTTTTGCATCTAAGTTCATGAGAAATATTGATCTCCAGTCTTTGTTCTTGCAATGTCTTTGTCTGATATGGTACTAGGGAAACGTTGGCCTCATAAAATGAATTATTTACTCTTTCTATATTCTGAAAGAGATTGAAGAAAATTGATGTAACTTACTCTTTAAAACCAAGGCATAATGCACCACTGAACCTACCTAGGCTTGGTGCTTTACATTTTAGACAATGACTATTTTTTATCCTGTTTCCTTAGTAAGTCCATTTAGCTTGTTTCTTGTGTCAGATGTACAAAGTTCACAATTCAAAGAGTTGATCAATTTCATACAGCTTTTCAAATTTCCTTCTTTAGAATTGCTCATAATATTCCTTTATTATCCTTGTAATATTTTTGGATTAAATACTTATGTTTCCACTTTCATTTGTGATATTAGCAAGTTGTGCCCTTTTCTTTATTCACCAATTAAATAATTATCAATTTTACTGATATTTATAAAACTCATACGTGATTTCCTTCAGTTTATTGTTTTCCTATTTTCAATTTCACTGATTTCTGTTCTAAATTTTATTTTGTATTTTTTCCCAAATGCTCTGAATTTAAGTCTATATTTATGGTTTCCTAATGTAGAAGCTTAAAATATTGATCTAAGATTTTCTTCCATTCTAGTAAATGTAACTAATACTGTGTATTTCTGAGCACGGCTATCACCATTTTGCACAAATTTTGACTATTTTTTTTTTTCGCTTTTTAGCAAATTTTTTAGAGTCTCTTGTTGGTTTTTCCATTACTTATATATTGTTTTAAGAGTGTTGTTTAATGTACAAGTAATTTGGAATTTGCCAATTATCTTTTTGTTATTGATTCCTTGTTTAATTTCATTCTGGTCTGAGGAGAGAAACCTTACAATTTCTATTCTTATAAAGGTCTAAAAGTAAGTTTCATAGCACTGTGTGCAGTCGTCCTGGGTAATGTTCTATTTAGAGTTAAGAAGAGCATGGATTCTGTGAAGAGGTTTACAGATGGCAGTCAAGTCCAACTGATCGATGAGTTTGAGTTTAGCTTTGTCCAGAATGATTTCTGCCTGCTGCTTCTGTCCATTTCTGATAAAGGGCTGTTGAACATTCCACTGACGATAGCAAATAAATCCTTCCAAATTTATTAGTTTTACTGCTCACATGTTTTGACACTGTGCTGTTGGGCAGGTGCACACAGCAAGTGTAGTATGTCTTCTTGGATGATCAAAATATTGATCATTATGTAAAGTCACTTTCTGTCTTGAAGACATATTTCTCTAAATTATGCTACATCCAAGATTAATAAAGTAACTCTCCCTGCACTTATTTTTAATCTGTGTGAGTCACTTTATTTAAAGTGTGTTTCCTATCCACAATAATTAGGTTTTTTTAGAGATTCACATTTAAATCTTTTTCATTGATTTTTCAAAGTGATTATTTAAAAAGAATGATATCAACTAAATCTGTTAGTATTATCTAATTTTTTATCCTTAGTATTTACTATTATTACTGTCTTCCACATTTATCTACTTCTGTTTTATACATTTTCTATTATTTTATTTTCTCACTTGTCAGGGTACTGATTATTGTAGAGTTGGATATAAGCTTTCACAATTGAAATCTACCTTTGGCTTAACTATACTACTTCACAAGCAGAGAGTTTTCCCCAGAAATTAATGATAATATAAAATAATTTTAACTCACTGCTCTTCAATTTTTTTTCTTTTTCAAAAACTTTATTTTTGACGACACATAAAAATACATGTTAATGTGACATTTCAATATATGCATACATTGGCTTATATCTGAATCAAAAATAGAGACATGCCGAGCTTTTCAAGCACTTACCATTTCTTTATGATGAAAACATTCAAAATTTTGTTATTTGTAAAATTTCTACCGTGTAATTCACTTATACTTAAGTATATATATAATCTTATATAATGCATTCTTGCTATGATTTTTAAATAAACTAGAATCTGTTACATTATGAAAAATGGTTTGTTTTATTTCCATTTTTCTTTCAACAACGTTTCTTTTTTTAATGGACAAAGTTTTTTTTTTAACCTACATTTATTTTTTTCCTCTACTCTAACGAAGCATTTTAATTAGAAGAAAACTCTAAAGAATTTATTACACACAGCTATGTTGACAAACAAATACCATGATTTTAGATATGAGAATATCTTTATTTCTACTTGATTTTTGAAGAACAATTGGTGAGGTACAGAATTCATTGTCAGTGGTTTTTTTTTTTTTTTTTTTTTCTTCAAAGCTTAGATTTTACTACTTTTTTTTCTTGTACACATTGATAGGAGAATTTCAATGTAATTTGCCTTTGCTTCTCTCCTGATGAGATGGTCTGTTGTTATGGTCTCATCTAGATCTTGAACTTTGTCTGTTATTTTCTGTAATTCTAAATAATATGGATATATATGTTTTCTGTTGCTGTTGCTGCCGTTGCTCCTTTGGAAGGAAGTTGGCATTTGGACAGCTTAGTAATTCGGGATCTGCGTTTTTGTGTCCTATATTAATTTGTAAAAGTATGTCATGATTATTTCAAATACTGTTTACTTTACTTTGTAAAATATTTTTACTATTTCCTTAACCATGTGTTATACCTTGCATATTTGACTCATATGTTGTGAGTATTCTGATTTATGTTTCAATTGTGTTTATATGTCTTCCAGTTTAGGAGGTTTCTATAGAGATATTCTCAGGCCAAGGGATTCCTTTCTTCACTATAAACAATAATTTTAAGTCCTTCAATGTATTCTTCATTTCTGATACAGCATTTTTCCCTCTTAACTTCTCTTTTTGTCTTCTTTTTTAAATTTTTGTTTGTGTTACTTCATGGATTTCCATTTCCTTATTTACCCTTCCCATCTGTTTCTGTATATGGCTTACTTTCTATCCCTTTTTTTCCGTTAGGATTCTAAGGACATGCATTTAGCGATTTTAAGGTCCTGATCTAATGATTCCAACTTATTTGCCTCATCTATGTTTGGTTTTGGTGTGTGTTTTTCTTTTTTCAACCTAATTCTGTCTTTGTCATTAAATATATCTTGTAGAACATTTTTGGTATATATATATATGGAATCATTGGATATTTACTTTTACTAAGTTGGTAAAAAACATGGAAAGAGAAATATATTTTCCTGTGATTCGATATCAGCCCTGTGTTGGTTACCTTTTTCACATTGCTGAGAATAAATTAAAGACAGGAAGTTTATTTTAATGTGTTTGTAGAGGTTTCAGTCCATATGCAGTTGGCTCCATGGCAGAGTGTGTGACAGCAGAAAACAGCAAAGCAACAAAAACAAACAGACAAGACTGAAAAGAAGACTGCCTCTGCCCCTTATATTGTGTGCAGGCCACCCACCTTAGCATGGTGTAGCACTCACACCTATAATACCAGCATCTGACCATGATCAATCACAAATTCAAGAAGCCTGCCCTCATAACTGCATGAGGCTTTGTGGGACATCAAGACACAAATCATAGCATCCCCCCCCACACACACACACAAAGACTCATGCACATCCTTTATGCAAATGGCATTTAGTCCATCTCCAAGAGAGGCCAAAGTCCTAACAGCATTAGCATTGCTGAAAAGTCCAGATCCAAGTGTCCTCCCAGATCTAAGGCAAACTCTTAGATGTGACCTCCTATACAAATAAAAATTAAACACTTCCAACATTGAACTGCACAAGATTAATCATTACTATTTCAAAGATTAGAAACAGAGGGATACAAAGCATTGAGACCAAAACAAGTCCAAAATCCAGTAGGGTAAATAGTAAATCTCACAGTTCCACATGAAACATCCCAAACAATCTGTGGTAAATTATGAGCTTCAAAGGGCTTGCATAACTCCATTGCTATGGCATTTCCAGTGGTTGCAGTTCCAAGTTTCTCTCTTAGGCCTTCTCTGCTCAGTTCTTGCAGCTTCCTTAGATCATCTACATTCCTGGCTTTCCAAAACTTCTGGGTTCTCCACTGAACCTTTGGCTTCACTCTCACAGTTTCACACATTGCCCTTTCAGGGGCACACTGCCTGGCCTCTCAGGCCTTCTAAAATTAGGGTGAAACCTTTTTAAATGTCAAAAATCTTGCATTCTGAATGCACCTAAAAGCAGGACAACTGTAGTAGTAGCCAGCTAGATCAGGCTTTCCTCTCTCTGGTCTGTAGGGGCCAAGTGCCTGGTTGCTGGGCATTCTGAACCTGCTTCTGGGAAACAAATTCTCTCCTCTGTTGCCATTTTGGAACATTAATGGATCACTGTCACCATTCTGAAATATAATGTGGCTGCTGCCATTCTGGAACATGATGTTGTGTGGCTTTCTCCTCAGAGCAGTCTTCCACTTTTACAGTTTTGAAGCTGCAAAGGGTAGAGGCATGCTTCCTCTTTTGATGCCTCAGGCCATGTTTTTACTTTCTTGTTCCTTCCCAGCAGTTAAAATCCAGCTCTATCTTTGCAGTCCACAACTGTATTGAGCATTCTTTCTGGTCAAACTCACTGTCATGATTTATATCAGTGGCCCCCAGGCCTCACACATTTGCATTGTGCATTTGTGATTGGTTCATTGTCTAGTGTTTGGATTGATGATGTCAGTGCTATACTCACCTAGGGGTGGAGCCAGCATACAATGTAATGGCAGAAGAAAGGTATGTCATGCTCTCTGGCTGGTTTCTGCCTTGCTGTTTGCAGCTATCATGAAATGCAGCTCTGCCATGCCACTCTGCTTTGGAGCCAACTGTATATGAACTGAAAAGTCCAAAAATTGTAATAAATAAACCTTTCCTTTCCCAACTTTGGAGATCAGGTATATTGTCTCAGCAAGGAGTAAAAAGTAACTAAGACACTCACAACGTTTTAAATCATTCTGCTGGGCTGTACACTCTTGATTTGTAGCATAAATCTGGCAAAAAAAAAAAAATAGTCTTGCCACTGTCTCAATATTAGATTGCCTTGAATTTCTTTTGCCTGATCGATTACTCCACCATCCTTAATCTCAGTGTTGAACAAAGTCTGCAGACATGAGCAAAATGCAGACAAACTTTCTGTCAAGCTATAGAATGTTCTATTTGAACTCCGAAAGCCACTCAAGATCTTCTACCCAGCAAAACCCTCCAAGCCTGCTCATTCCTGACAGGATTTCTATAATCTTTTTGGTCTTCTGAGTTCTGACCACAATCTCCTATGCAGAATATCCTAAGGTATCCCAGCTCTACTCTTTCAGGTGACATCTCAGAACCTTTCTAAAATTTTCCCACAAGCCATTCCCAAAGGTTACTGAATCACATTGTCAAGTAAATTCATTGCAACAGTCCCACTTGTCTGGTACCAAATTCTGTGTGGATTACTTTTCACTTATTGCTGAAACAAAACCTTTATGCCCAAAATTAAGGAGGAGTCATTTATTTTCACCCAGTTTTTGTACATTTCTATCTATAATCTACTGGTTCGAAGGCACATTCATGGCAGAGGGCAACAGTTCATGAGAGTGGGAGACTCAAAGCAAGAGCAAAAGGGAAGGAGCATGGAGAGAAGACTCTGTGTTCCTTATATTGTATATAAAGCATACCCACTTGAGTGTAGCACTCACACCCATAATCCCAACCTTGAACCATAAATCATTCACAAGCCTGCCCCATGCTTGCATCAGGCTTTGGGGACTATCTAGACACAAATCATAACAAGTCCTTTTAGTGAGTTGGTGCTTCTGAACTTAGGCTTCACATTTGCTACCCTTTTCTCCACCTCTTGGGGAAGAACAAGATGGCTAGAATGGAGTGAATTCAGGTACTGCATTTGTATTTTCTCCCTTGAGGAAGGTTGACAAAAACTGTAATCTGATATTTCTCTTCCAGAATGTCAGTTAGGCTCGAAGAAAAGAATATTCTGTCACAACTCAGAGTCATTCTAGTTCATTTCCTCTTGGCAATGAAGAATTTTTTTTTTATTATTTATTAACATCCTAATGAAATTTCAGAAATCACACTTTCAAACAATGGTGATATGTAATGACTGGGTCATTTTAATGTTTTAATCTCTTGGATTTATCCATACTGCACTTTGAGTAATTTATCAATTATAATTCAAATCGCATTTTCTGGCACTAGTTCCAAAAGAATTTTCCTTTTCATTACATTAATTTTTCTGTGTGGCCTGTTAGTCTTTTCAATTTGGGAGGACAAGTGGACAGTGGACTGTATGTCTTTGACAAATCTAACAAATGAACCTTTTTAACATTTTTTAAAAAATATTTTTATTTGCTCATAGGAGTACTGTTTTATAAACCCTTTAATGCCAAAATTAAACTGAAAATACCTAGAATCAGAGATTTGACATGATGATTCTTTTTAGTCAAAAGCAAAAAATGAAAACAAGTATTTAATATTATTTAATTGCATGGAATACACTTCACCAAGATGATGAAATAGAAGATTTCAGCTCTCAACCTTCCACAGAAAAATTGATTTCATAAAACATCCATGTCCATCAATAGATCTAAAGGATTCCAAGAATCCTGACACCTTTTAGGATCAAAATATCTTAAAAATATGTGTACTGAAATGATTTTTTTAGATTGACCTTATTATTGATTGCATTTTTTATGTATATTAGTAATACAGTGTAATGAATTCATTTCTGGTATATTGGTTTCTTTATACAGCATTTTTGTCACTTTAACCTCTAGTATTTCCTAGCCTTTTCCTGATCCCCTCTCCCAGCCTTAATTGCTATTACATTTTTAAACTGTATTAGTATATGTTTGCAGTACATAATAATTACATTTATCATAGAAAAGTCATATATGTACATAACATATCTTAGTTTTGTATCCTATTTTCCCCTCCCTCCTCAACAATAAGAAGCAGTGACAGATATTTTGCAAATGGGAAGTGGACCAAGATATATTGAAATAATAATAACAACTTCACTTTACCTGTAATTCCTCACCCAAACTAACTCAGTTTAGTGGTAAGGGAGACTCCCTTGACACACAATTTCATCCATTAAGGAAAATTAGACTGAGATCAGCACCTCACTTTCTTAGAAAGGCTTAAAAACATTATTCAAGAAATTTGCCTCATCTCACCAAAATCTGAAGGAATCATCACTATAAAAATTCCCTGGGACCAGTTAGAATCAAAGAATATTGGAAGGACTCTCTAGTAGCTACAGTATGAATCAAAACAATTGGCCTTACCTGCAAACTGGCAAACTTGTACAGTCACCCAGAGTGTGGCCCAAGAGCCACCAGTTACCAGCTTATACAAATGTCCTATGCTTTCTCCATGTTTTCAGATTGAACATTTTCCTGGTGATGTGCATTTTCCCACCAATGGTATATGTGAGCCTGGAAAGCACACAGATTTCAGCTTCCGGCTAAAGTGCAGAGAATAAAAAGAAGACAAAGGCTTACAACTTTGAATACTTTAGAGGCCTTTCACTGGGAAAATAAATAAAAGGCTCCCAGTGCCTGGATTGGACACGTATCAAGAGAAGGCACACTTGTCAAGCATCCATACTGTCCAGAGTGAGCAAGAGGACTATTACAAGAACATTCATAGCAATCCTGAGAGACTCTCAGAACCTCAGTCCCAACCAACTGATAAAAGCTTTTGTTTATTGCTAAGTAAAGATTATAAATGACCACTAGTTGTTGAAATGCAAAGACAGCAATATAAAGTCGCAATGAATCTTTTCAAAAGAGAAAGAAAACTAATGCCATGAAGAGACCAGAAGAAATCTCTATTGACTGACCTCAAAGAAATGGAGATTTCTGAATGGCCTGAAAAAATGTTAAACAATGGTAAGTTCAACAAACCTGATTCTCCAATAAGAGAACATAAGAAGATTACTAGAAGAAAAATGGAAAAAGTATATAAACAAAATCAAAAGCCTAAGTAGCGAAAATATGGAACAAAAATACAGAAATTTTGGAGCTGAGAAATTTTATAACTGTGTTAGAGTAAATTCAGAGCTACAACAAAAAGGTTTGATCAAGTAAAAAGAAACCGTCAGCAAATCTAAACAATTTATTTAAAATTACATAGCCAGTGGAAAAATAAGATGAAGAAAATCTATGAGACACATGAGTTACCATTGAGTGAACCAATATAAGCATTATAAAATTTCCAGAGGAAGCAAAGAAATGCAATCAGATAGAAAATGTATTTACAGAAGTAACAGCACAAAAATTCTCACATCTGGAACGGAAAATACCCATACCAGTGGGACCCAAATTATTGTAATTATACGTAAAGAAATCATTACTGAGGCATTTTATAGATCAATTGTCAAACACCCATGACAAAGATAATTTTGAAAGCGGGAAAAGAAATGTAATGAATGCTAAAACACATGTAGGAGGAACACACATTAGTATCCTTGTTCTATCAGACAGTAAAAGGACTAACATTTGCAACAAATTGTTACACATTTCATAATAAGATAAAGGAAGAGTTTTAAATTTCCTCACACACACAGAAATAAGTATTTGAGGGCAAGGAAATGCTATTTACTCTGATTTAATTATTATCTATTGTTTGTCTGTATAGAATTATCAAAAGGTATCCTATAAATACATAAAATTAAAACATGATTGACAAAATCCAAATCAGCTGTAATGGAATATTCACGAGATTATAAGTGATATTTAAGCAGAAATATTGCAGGCCAGGATGAATGACCAATATTCTAAATTTTGAGAGAAAGAAACAAAGAAGAAAAAAAAAACTAACAACACAGGACAAATCTATCCTTCAGAAAAGAGAAAGAAATGAGAATTTGCCTAGATAAACAGTACTGAGGGACTGCATCACCATTAGCTACTGCACACAAGGTCAACTAAAGAGCATTCTTTAAATTGAAATAAAAGAATATTCATCAGCAACATAATAAAAAAGAATGCACGGAAATCACTGCGAGGCAGGCATGGTTACGCACTTATGCAGTCCCACCACTCAGGAGGCTGAAGGAGGAGGACTGCTGCGTGTTTGAGGCCAGCACAGGCTGCAGGAATTCAAGACCAGCCTGCAGCTCACAGCAAGACCGTGACAAGACTGCCCAGGCAGAACACTACCAAAAAGAAAATAACCCCAAACAGTTCCTCACACGTGCAGCAATATCTACTCAAATTTGGAATATCTTAATGTGTGTGCATACTTAAATGTTAATAATCTACAATTCTTTAGAACATTAAAGTTAGAAGTTGATAACAGTAAAAGTAACTGTAGTTAAAACTTTTGATAATGAGAGGGCAGGGGATATAGCTCAGCAGCAAGGCAAACACAAGGTTATGAGTTTGATTCTCAGCGTCCCTTCAAAAAATCGAAAATGAATAAAGAGTTAAAAGATGCAAATTGTGTTATCAATAACAAAAAGGGAGAGCAAATGTGTAGAATACTTATATGTGATAAAACTTACTAGTTTAAAATAGATCATTACAATAAAAGATGTTTCATGTAAACCTAAAACAAAAGAATCCATATGTAAAAATAGAATAATAAAATATAAGGGATGGATTAAAAGTGTATAACTGTAAGTGATATGCTTCAATGGAAGACAGCCAGAGGGGAAAAGAGAAAAAGGCAACTACAAAACAATTGGAAAAAAATATTAAAATAATAATGGAAAGTTCTTAAATAGCAATAATTATTTTAAATATAAATGGAATAGCTTTCATCACCAAAATACACACAAAGCCAGACTAGAAAAATAAAATGGGTCCCAATTGTGTTTCCTGCCAGTGGCTCCCTCATCTATAAGGAAAATTGGAAAAGCAAGCTTCAAATGAAAAAGCAAAAACAGTTAATTTATGCAAGTTAGAATCAAAAGATAGCAGGACTAGTACTTAAAATAAGCAAAATAAACCTAAATCAAAACCTTGAAAAGCAAAAAATAAAATCATTATGCTACTAAGAATTCATTTCATCAGTGAGACACAGCAAATGTAAGTATTCACTTAACAGTGAAGTACCAGAATATGGAAAACAATAGTACCGGAACTGAGAGGAGAAATAGATAGAAAAACAAGATTTGTGAGGGATTTGTATAACTCCTTTCAACAATAAGTAGATCAAATAAAAGTAACAAAGAGTCAATTTGAACAAGATTGTGCACCATATATACTTAATAGGCATACATAGAACATTCACCAAGCAGCAATGAAATGCTCATTCTTCTCATATGTACACAGAATCATTTTGCCATTTAGGTCATATATTGGCTTATAAAATAAATCTTAAAAAATTCAACATGAGTGAATTTTTTTTGGGGGGGGGGTCTTTTTCCTTTTTATCGGTACCGGGGATCGAACCCACGACTGCCTGCTTGCACCACAGGCGCTTATGCCGCTGAGCTAAATCCCCAGCCCCTTACATTAATGAATTTTATACTTTTGCATACTTTCTGGTTTTTAAGAATAAGGGAAACAGGAGACATGGTAACTGATATGGAAGAAATTTAAAGGATTGAAAAAAACCTACTGTGAATAATTATATATAAGCAAACTGGTTAAACCTGTAGAAAGGGTAAATCTTTTAAAACACAACTTATTAAGATTGTCATACGAAAAAGCAGAAAACTTGAATAAACATCTATGGAGAATGAATTAGTAATCAAATACACCAAATAAAATCTAGGACCAGATATTTGCACTGGAAAATTGTACAAATCACCTAAGGAGGAATTAACAATCCTTTGAAAAAACTTTCCAAAAAATCAGATAGAAGGAATATTTCCTACTCTTTTTGAAAGGCTCCTATTATCTGAAGTGAAACCCAAAGAAGAAAATTACAGATTAATATCTGTGTTGATAGTAGAAGCAGTCTGTCTACCATCAAAAGCTGACCACTAGTAAATAACAAAAGCTGAAGTTCGCAGCATATCCAAAAGAGACTGTGCTTCAGACACAAAGTTCTTATAATCAATAATGCAATACAATAAATTAAGAGAATGAAGGATAAGCATCATAATTCCCTCAACAATTATAAGAAAATATATTTTACAGGACTCAACACTAATTCAGGATAAAGGTCAACAAATTTTGTAAAAATAACAAAATTCAGCTGGGCTTAATGACATGCATTTCTAATCTCACGTACTCAGGGAGCAGTAGGATCACAAATTCAAAGGAAGTCTATGTGACTTATCACATTTTGACTCAAAATGAGCTAATAAATAAAAAGATATAGAGATGTAGCTCAGTGGTAGAGTGCTTATCTAGCCCTGGCTTGAATCTTAGCACTGGAAAACAAGAAACAAACAAACAGAAAAAAAAAATAAAATAAAAAGAATGAACAATAGAAGAAGGAAGGAAGGCAGGATAAAAGGAAACAATCTAGATCAAGAGAAACAAGTTGGAGACATCACGGGGTCTGACTTTAAAATGCACTACACATCTATAATTAGCCAAACTGTATGGTACCGAAATAAACTAAGTCCCTTAGATGGGTAGAAGAGAATAAATAACTCAGTTGTACTAGGCACATATGGCAGATGGATCTTTTGCAGAGACCTAATTATAAACAATGGTGAAAGAATATTCTTCAATAAATGTTCTGGGAATAGGTACATGAAAAAGAATAAAGGCAGACACACACACACACACACACACACACACACACACACACACACACTAACCACAAAATGAGTTAAAAATATAAGCAATAGCCCAGAGTAAAACTACTAGAAATAAACATAAAAGCTGTTCTCTTGCTAATACAAGAGGCCACAACTGCATTATTTATGAAGAAAATCTTATGTCTTGCTGTTCTGAAGACTGAGAATACCAAAACGATCTCCTGGCAGTCATGATTTCAGGTGTTATTATTCAGATCTGAAATGTTCTTCCAAACTTTCATGTATCCAGGTGTGGGGCTTTGGAAGGTGATTGGATCACAAGGATGTTGCGTTCATCCGTGGATTAGTCCACTCATCAGTTCATAGCTGAATGTGCTGTGAGTGGTTGGAAGAGGTGAGTCTTTGTAGATGTCACCTGGAAATGTGTCTCTCTCTTCCAGGATGCCCCTTCACCCTCTCAGCTCCCTTTCTGGAATGAATTAAGTAAGATTTCCATCTCCATCTCCTTTTGCCATCCTCATGCTACTTGGAGTCAGTCAATGAAGGACTCAAAACATGAGGCAAAACAAACCTCTCCTCCTTAAGATGGGCATCAGGTGTTTCGCCTCAGTAACTAAGAGATCTGGGGAGGTGCAGTCTATCCCTCAAACAGTATTTTTTCATTACATTCTCTGCTGTGGAGGGGTAATGTGTCCTCACAAAGTAAAGAGGAAAGGTGTGAAAAGGAAATGAACTATCTCTGGTCACTATATATATATATATATGTGTGTGTGTGTGTGTGTGTGTGTGTGTGTGTGTGTGTGTGTATACATATATATATATATATATAGAGAGAGAGAGAGAGAGAGAGAGAGAGAAAGAGACAGTAACAAAAACACTGAAGCGTATCCAAATGCTGACTCATAATATTATTTCTAGAATAACTTAAATCAAGTTAAATAAGTGGGAATTTTTCCTCTTTTCTTTTTAGTAATTTCAATTTATTTTATTAACCAATATATATACACGAATTCACACATAAGGGTGACAAGGATTTTTGAAATTGATCTTGGCAATAATTTTAATAAAGAGCAGTATAACACAGTTAAACTCATATTACCGTAGACACTGCCATTAAACTGTTTCTTCCCCAACTACTGTGCATTTGCATATGATTTCTCTTTTTAATAATGTTAAATATTTTTTTTACGTATATCCATCTTTTGGGGATCTGCATTTTCATAGTAATTATCTCTTGCAACTGACTTCTTTTCAAACTAGTAAATTATGTCCCTGCCAAAACAGGCATTTAAATTCTTGAACTTTTGCTACATGTAACGAAAATTAAGTAAATGTCTTGATTTATAACTGCCAGGAATTATTAGACATGTACATTTATTCTATAACATCTGTCTTTCTAATGGTAATGGAAATCATTTATTATTGCAGGAAATTTCCCTGCACAGCAGTAAGCAGAAAGGAGTAACAATATTGTTTGTTTTAACTGATTCTATCTATTTGTCAAAGGTGAGATTAGTTGAAAAGTAAAGTATCTCAATTTAATTTTATTTAAAAGCACATATTTTTACTTCCATAATATATCAATGATATATTTTTAAAAGCTCTTGGATCACAAAATACTTTTGATGGTTGATTTTTTTTTCTTGTAAAGATAATATAATGGGAACTTGTTTAAATAGAAGTCTGCGGCTGACTAAGCCAAGAAAGACTTATAATTTTTTAGTTTCTTTTTTTGGCCCAGGATTAATGTACAAAAAGGAAATATTTTAGTGACTGAGGATTGGATAACATGTAGGAATTTTTACATGCCTTAAGAGAACAATTTCTAATTAAAAGAGCCTTCTATTTGGTCTCAAACTCTTTGTCGTAGGTGTCAAATGAGTCCCAGGAGAGTTACTGGGCATCTGTCATTTCTCACCTTTTTTACACTTTGAGGAGTTTTAGCTCCAAAAGTTGCTGAATTCACTTCCCTGCTTAACTGCTTGGAAATAAAAGATAAACAGGGCAGCAGAGATTCTTCTGCTCCCTGGTTCCAACCACGGAAACACGCTGCATGCACAGCTCTTGTAGAATTCAGAGGCACTGAGGATGTAGTCTCAATTCTTCAAACAAGAAATTTTCATCTATGCACTTACTCTTAATTAACCTAGAATAGCAGTGCTTCCTCTATTTCATTGGGTCAATTACTACTAAGTGTTATTTTTGACCCTGGAAGACATCTAATTCATCATGTTCTTCTCCCTTCCTCCAATTCCTTAATCTATTTTCAATTCCATGATCCAACACATCCACCACTATTGTACCAACAGTGTAAAACCCCCTCAGTATCTCCAAAAGCTAAAGGCTCAAAAACAACTTCACATCTAAACAGTCAATTTGTCTCCCTGGAAATTATGCATTCCAACTCCTATGTAAATTTTGCTGCTCAATCCTGGATATATACACATCTGTTTTTAAAGAAAGGAAATAGAATCTGTATCCTTGTTTCCATTTGTCCAAAAGACCCTTTCACATGGCTACCACAATGACAGCTTCCACTGTTTTTGATGAACTATTTAGTTACCTTAATTCCTGTATTAGTCACTTTCCTGTCCCTGGAATATAATGCTGACACCCAAAGTTTAAAGGAGGAAAGGCTTATTTTGACTTATGTTTTAGTTGAGACAGTAGATGCTGCCCCAAGGCAGCAATGCTATGATAGAAGGGTATGGAAGAGGAAGACTCCACAAACTCAGGCAGCCAGGAAGCAAAGAAAAGCAAAGAGCCCAGGACAATAATCCTCCCTTCAGTACTGTGCCCCCTTGACAGGCATTCTCTGACCAGACACCAACTCCTAACAGTCGGTTGAGCGGCTGAAATCATCAATGGAGGAATCCACTGATGAGCGCAGCATTCCCATGTTTCATTCACCCTCCCAACCCATGAGATATTCGGGGAACATTTTAGATATAAATATAATATTCTGCCACCAACCCCTAAGAGGGTCAATGCTCATCTCATTATTTAAAAAGTATTTAGTCCAGCTGCAAAAATCACAATAGTCTTTAAAAAATCCAGCATTCCTGAAAATAAATTCCAGTTCAAAGTTTCTTCAAGACTCAGTGCAAACTCTTACCTGATAGTCTCTGTTAAAAAGCAAAAAACAGAAGCAAACAAAAAAAAAAAAATAAAAAAAAAAACCCAACTAAACGGTAAATATTTCAATACACAATAGTACAGGGTGAATATTCCCTTTTCAAAATAGAGGAATAGGGAGCTAGAAAGGAGTTGGAACAAACAAGCCCAAACCCCAGCAGAAAATATATTAAATCCTGTGATTTCATGTTTAATGTACCTGGAGAATTTTGATGAGATGTGAGCTCCAGAGGGCTTGGGCAGCCCACCCTAATGGCCTTGCCAGTTGCAACCCACGTGGCCTTTCTTTGGCTGGTTCTACTGATTGCCTGTGAGTTTTCTTGGCAGACACCCATGTCCCTGGCATCTCCAAATTCCTGAGGTCTTCATTGCAGTCTCCACTTCACTATCACAGCTTCAAACACCACCCTCTCAGAGACTCCTTGCAGGGGCTATGACTCGGTCAAATACTTTTGCCTGGCATTCCTGACTTTATTCTGAAATGTGTATGAAAGCCTCTATTATTCCACAACTCTTGCATTCTGTATGCATTAAAAAACCAGCTGCAAGAGGATGACATGAAACTTGCCTGCTGGCCCAAGCAGTAGCCAGGTACCTTTGGGCCAGAGCTACAGCTGCCTCTGAGTGCCTGGGTAATGGAACTTTGGAACATAGTTCTTCAGGTGGCCATGAATAAGATTGAAATGTGAATGAGGATTTCACTGGGAAATCCTTCTCAAATCAACAGAGGGTTCTCTTCTCAGAACAAACTCAGTTAAAGAATTTTTCATTTTAAAACCATTAGCTTGTCAAGAATGGGGTCTGATCAGTTCTTAAGATGTGTTCAAATCATCTCTCTCATTTCACCTATGCCAGGAAATTTAATTCTTTTTAATTCTAACTCTTCCAACAACAATGCTCTGCTCAACCTAACTTTGTAGATGTTTCCTTTTGGGTGATACTGGTAACTTCTCAGAGTAGTGGAGCCTACCAGAGAGGAAAGTGTGAGAAACACATACAGAGATCAAGGTCAGGCCTCCATGACCCACTCAAACAGATCAATAGATGTGGTCCACTAATCATCAGCATGATCCCAAAACCAATCAGTTCAATTATCTACCTTCACCTTCACTTCTGCCACTAATCACACAAACATATCACCTTCCACCATATGTAATCCCCAAGTAAACCTAGCAAGATAGTGCTATCTTGTATACAACCAACAACAATAATCTCTACCCCAGTCTCAGACTTTACAACACTGTTCAAAGCTCAAGTTTCAACAGCATAGAGTAAGCGTAACCCTTTCAAAAAGGAAGAATGGGGCATAGAAAAAGATTTGGATCAAACAATAGCATATCCCACCAACAAAACCATTAGGACTGGACCTTCACCATCGGTATATATAGTCACAAAGTGGTGAAATTTTCATTCTAAAGGGTGGTTTGCTGCTATCTCCAGGGCTTTGTTGGATGCAGCCCATGGCCTCTCACTAGTGTTAACTCTACCCACAGCCTTTTGCATTCTTGGGTGTATGTTTTATGTTCTTGGCACTTCTGAGTTCCTGGGGACTCCTTAGCACCTTTGGTTTCATTCCAATAGCTTCTCACACTTTCCTCTCAGGAGTCCTTGCCTGACTTCCCAGATATTTGTTTGAAATCTGAGCAAATGCTTCCCCACAACACAACTCCTGTATCTCGAAGCTGATAAAACCAGCTGCCATGTGAACAACTTCATTGTCTGCAGTCGCTGAGGGCTGTAGCCAGACCCCCTCACAGTGAAATGAATTTCTTTTTGACTAGCTTTTGGAGAAAGGTGCTTTTCAAATGAGACATTTATATTTCTGTACTCTCAAGCATTTGATGGTTAGGGGCTTGCTGATTTCTGAGATGCCCTCATTACTCTCATCCCTTTAGACAAGACTTTTTGTTGTCCCCATATGACACTCACCTTTGCAGCAACCACACTACTTTTGACCTCAGCTTCATGCATGCATGCTCACATGGGCCAAAATTTAAGTTTTATAAAACATTTTACTCTGCTTTCCCTCACAAAGCTTACTCTAAATTTGTCTAAAATCATCAAGCAGTACTTATGCCATGGCTAAATGTTTGGAAGCCTTTTAATTTTATTTACCTGATAAATTAGCCCACCACCCTTAATTCCAGCTTCCCACAAAATCTCAGGACATGGACAAAATATAGACAAACTTATTTCCTGAGTACAGCACACAGTGAAAATTCCCAGTGAAATCCTCATTCACAATTGAAACCTTCACAAAAGTCTGTCCTTTGCTATCTATATTTCTGTCAGTATTCTGATTTTCTCAATTCCAACCAGAATCATTTACCAAATTCTTCAGTCCTAAGGTTTCTTTAACTCAATTCTCCAAATGCTTCCAAATTCCTCCCACAAACTAGCTTCAAGGCTTCTTAACCACATGATGCTGTATGGTCACAGAAATCACCATGTTCCAGATACCAATTTTCCATATTGGTCAAGTATTCTGTTGCTAGGACACAAAATCCAACATCTACAATTTAAAAGAAGAGATATTGAATTTACCTCAGTGTTCCAGGGGATTCCAAGAAAGAAATATCACATCAGAAGGGTGTGGGAGAATAAAACAGCTTAACATTTTGTGGCTGGGATGCAGAGCATGAATAGACACCAGAGAGGAGTGGGTAGGGAACAGATACATTCCCCAAGGTCAAGCCTTCATCTCCCACACAGACATTCCCAAAGCTCTACTACGTCAGTCCCCTAGGGAGATACCAATGCCAATCAAGTCGGCACTCCACCTCCACTCCACCTCAGCTGTCAGACCACTGGTACCTGAAATGCTCACACCTATCGTAACTTATTTTAGGTCACTTCAGAATTTCCAGGAGGAGCTGTATTTCAAGATTGCATACCAAATAGACATTTCCATATTTGTATTTATATGTATCATCCTGTTCATTTTCCAGAATCATAAGATTCCATTGTTATGTTTTGTGTTACAGTCTTGCCCTAAAATTTAGTCCGTGCTCTCTGTATAATCATTTAATTAATGAATTGTGACATTGGAGTTTGGCGAGAGATCATAATCTTTTGTCTTTCTATAATAAATATGAAAACTGAAAACAAAGCAGCTTTTGTATAGAGTTAAGAATACTCATCAATTAAGAAAATTACAAACATTTTGACTGAGTTGTATATATTTATTGCTTCTCTGCAACAAAATTGCTTGTTTTCAACAATATTTAGCACTGTTTGGCAGTCTACAAGAAAAGAAACCTATTGCTCCGTACAGTTCTTAAAGGCATTAGAGAAAACATATTCATGACTAGAAATCCTTTCTAAAGGTCTCCTTCTCCCATAAACATACTCAGCCACATAAACCTCCACACTGTGCTACATCTGTTTTCTAGGTGAGCAGAAGTGTGACCCAGAATCAATCCAGTCTTTCTGTGTTAATCCTTTTATAAATGTATCCCTAAGTTGCTCAGGGAGCACATTAATTTGAATTTTAAAGTCTTTTTCCTAGCAACTGAGCTTTGAATATGGAAGGTCACGATAATGTTATTTCAATTGAATTTTTTTCTTTGTAGCTTGGTGAGAACAATAGAAAAATCAGATTATCATAACCTCAAACATAATATTAATACAAGAGTCCTGATCCCTATTCAAATCTAGCCATTCTTCACAAGAAAGGTTAATGTGAAGAAATAAGGAATAAGAATGGCCAGTAACCAACCTATAACTATGGCAGACTTCTAAGCAATGAGTGAATAAACAGTTATGACAGTCATCAGTGTCTGAAGTGAGCAACCCTCATGAGTGCTAATTGTAGCCGATTCCTATTTAATGACCTAATAACAGAAGTGGAGAAATGGTCGCAATCTCAAGGAAGTTAGTCAACTGGTCACTTCCTCTCTCCCTCCACTGCCACCTCAACTGTATCAATGTGGTCTTATACCTTCTCATATCATGGCAACACAACACCTATAAAGAATACATCTTTTATAGACAATATTTTTACTGTAAATGCAAGTCAGGATCATTGCATTAAATATAACATATGACACTTGTTTTGTATATTATTTACTTGATTTACATTCAATTAACTTTCTATGCATACAAAGGTTTAGTTGAATTAGTTAAAGAAAAGTTCTGTTTTCCACATAAAACCTGAATCATACAGAATCTAAATTATATGAGGCCTTGCATAACATATGATCCAAACCAATATCGTAAATAGTGTGTAATATTTCTGATTAATTTTCTATCATAAAATATATGAAATATTATGCATAAAATTATTTCTTTTTGACTGTTGTATTCAGGAGAAGTATTAAACACTTACTTTGAAGTCTATTAAGGAGGAAAAATCTGATAACTTTTAAAATGCTTTCAGGTTTTATCGGAACAATAATTTAAATATTAATTTAGATTAAGATATGTACATGTATCAACTTCCAAAGTTAAGAAATTCATATGTACTGCAAACAAGTACTGATATAAATTAAAAGGACAGAAATAAAATAAAAAATAAAAGAAGGTAACTTTATAATACATCAGATGAAACAAAAAATATTTTCTATGTCCATTAATACCGGAAAATAATTATTCACATTTTTGTATCAGTACAAATACGATTACATTGTCACTTTAATGAATGTAGTTGGAATGAACATTAAATAGCTACTTGGAATTTCTGAAACAATGTTGTTTAGTAACCTCCAAGTTTTAGCAGTTTCATGGTAGCAGTGAACTGTGCTTATTCTTGTGTTGTCTTTGCTTAGCTTCAAGCTCCAGGTGAGGTTTTTGTCTTCTCTGTGTACCTTTCCTTCAGCAAACCAGTCACCATTTCTCAAGGAAGACGATGGTAGATGAACAAATAAAAGGACAAATGATCAACACCTACGCTCCTGGGAGAAAGTGATTAAAATTTGTGTTATATTAAAATCTTTCCAAATGAGCAGTATTGATAATATTTATTCTGATCTTATGCAATAAATAGTGTTTAAGAGGAAAAGACAGAGATACATGAATAACCTCTCTCATATATCAGGTCATTAAATAATGGTAGTATAGTCATCAAAGCAGACGATACAGAGGAGATATAATGTGTTACGGTTGGCTTATTGTGTCAACTAGAGTTTACAAGCTTAACTAAAGGATTTTGCAGTTCTACATGTTAAAGCATAGAGGATATGCCCTAGGGGTGCTAATTATGCCTTAGGATATTGTGATGATGATTCATTGCATCCACTTTAGAAGTTTAGAAGTTTAATTGACTTAACAATTCTACCTCCTAGGGAGAAAGGGACCTGCCCTCAGTGGCAATGTATAGCCCAGAATGAAGAGGATCCACTCTAGAGTGGTTTGTACCTACATGATATAAAAGGAAAATGAGGAAAGGAGTGCTTGCTGGTTTTTCGCGGAGCTCCAATCTTTGCCTTCAGCTGAAGGTCATCTTCTGGCTCCTAGCACAGACCGCTCAGCTTTTGTGTGGAACTCTTCAGCCTTCCAGCGTAGACTCTTTAGCCTTCTGGTGCAGATCCATCAGCCGCCTGACATGGACTTGCACGGAAGACTGCAGCGAGCTTCAGACTTTGAACCCTTCAGATTCCAGTGTGCAGACATCCTCTGCGTAATTCCTCAGGCTTCCTCATCCAATCTGTGGTTGATCATTGTGAGCCAGTCTTATAATTTCGTATGTATTTCTATATCTAGTGTTATGTCTGTAACCCTACTAAACCCTGAGTGATACAGAATTAGTTAGGTCAAAGTTTGTAAAGCTGTAGATGTGCAAGGCGAATCAATCTAGAAACCTGAAATAAATGTGAGGTTTTGTGTTATAACGTAGTAGATAGCTCTTGACAGACTAGGTTTTAAGCATTCTTACCACACATACATACACACAGCAAAACCTGTCTCTTGAAAGTTACTTACTTATTATAATCATTTAGCTCCATTTCTGCTTATAAAACATACTTTCGTATTATTAAATTTATATGATAATAAAATAAGTCATCTGGTTAAATAGATAGATTAAAGAATGGATGCAGAAGAACAGATCAGGTCAATTGAGACCTAGCAAAGCTCCTCCGTGAGCACAGAGAAAGGTGACACACAGAGATGGTGGCACATTGCAGGTTCTAGGGAAAAGTGAACACGGCTGAGATTCAGTTGTTTACCTGAGCATGTGCTACAGACATCGGGAGGTAGATGAATCCTGAGCTCCTCTGACTGCTTGTGCCCATGTCTGAGGGAATAAAAGCAAGGGGAGCCCGATGCCCGCGGCTCCTCTGCCCACTGGCTGTTGCATTCGAAATTAACTCTGTGGCTGTTTGTCTTTCATCCTCATTTGGCGCTGCATCAGGGGAACAAACTAGCAGAGTTCCTGTCAGTGGTGCCTGGGAGGAAGACCAGAGTAGGCTGCTTTGCCACAAATAGATATCAAATTAAAATTAAAAAATGGCTCATTAATTTTTTCACTCAATTGCTTAGGGATGATTGAAAAGTATGTGTAAAGCAGGTTTCAAATGATATGAATAAAATGGAGAGACATAATGGATACAGTCTTTATTATCCTAAAGCAGTCAGAGGAATAATACAATAATTTTTAAAATGAACACCCAGTTATGGACACAGATAAGGACTCTGAAGGGAATTAAGACAACTGTATGAGAATATGAGATTGCTACATGCAGACTGGAAACACTCTATACACCTTCCCAGAGAAGTGAATCTTTAGGCAAGAATTTATAACAGATTAATGAAGGGAGGGAGAGTTTTAAGCAGTACCAAAAGGCTGGTTGTGAAAGCAACAGAATAGCATATGATCAGGCTGTGGAGGAGCGAAGAAGAATGCTTAGTCTATGCATTTTGATGTTTGATGTCTTCTCAGTGTGATGTTACAGTCCCTCACGTGGGCCATAGTCTGAGGCTGCCCGAGTGTTTGTGTTGTAATATGGCTTCTCAGTCAAGTGTCCATCTTTATACACAGATAGCTGACATGCTTCACAGTAAATATAAAATAGCCATGGCATCTATAATATAGTTATTCTCATAACCTATATTCTAAATAATTTGAATGTATAAATATTTTGGGTAAAAAGTATTAGAAACATAATTTTAATTAAGTTTATTAGTATATTTAAGTGTGTTTAATAATCACACCCCTCATAGCAGATTTGTACATGTACATGATTTATCTTGTTTCTTTTTTCCCCAACTGCATACCGTTCCTTCAATCCACCTCCCCCACCACTGACAAAAACTTTGTTTCCATTTTTTCCTTTTCCTTCCTTCCTTTTTCTTAGCCTCCAACCCAGCTCCCTTTCCCATTTGAGCATTTTCTTTCTCCTTCACAGTATCTATTAAATGTTTTGGTCTTTATTTAAACTTTGTATTTCTCACATCAGAGAAACTATGCATTACTTACAAATATGTGTTATTTATTCACTTGACTATGTTCTGAAGGTGCATTCATCTATCTAGAAATGTCTCAAAATTATCCTTCTTTATGACTGAGTAGTACTCTGCTGTTAAAATTACCACATCTTTTTTATCCATGCATCATTTGATGGACTCTTGTTTTTGAGATTTAACTATTACATGCTGTGCCATAATAAACAGGGGTGAGCATATATTGCTGTGGTAGGTATGAAGCTTTTTAATTCTTTTAGGAAGATACCCTAAAGCTGCTCCAATGGGACTTCAGTCCGCATTCATTTCCACAGTGGTTGAACGAGGCTAAGTCCCACCAACACTGTAGTGTCCCTTTCTCCCCATAGCCCCGCCACCATGTGTTCTTGGCTTATATCTTAATGATAGCTATTTCCTGGAGTGAGACAGACTCTCAGCATAGTTTCAACTTGCATCTCGCAAATGACCAGTGATGTTGAACAATGTTTTCAAATACATATTCACTGTTTCTATTTCTTCATCTGAGACATGTCTCTTTATGTGAGATGTCCATTTTTGGATTGGGTCTTTAAATCTGGGGATCTGATTTTGTGTGTGTGTGTGTGTGTGTGTGTGTGTGTGTGTGGGTGTTATTTATATTTTCATTTGTTGAGGAACAATTGGCCAAAATTACTCATAAATCCTTGCCTGCACCAGTATCTTTAAGTCCATAATGCACTCCTGGAAGCAAGTGTTACCCTGATAGCAAACACAAGTTACCATCCCTTGCCTGATGCTGGGTGCAGTTGTCAGCCTGGTAATATGCGTCTATGTCTACAGTCTTGTGAGAGGTTAGTGGCTCCCGTGAACTCCACAGTGCCTGCCTAGGCAGGGAATGCTGCCGCCAGTGGAAATTCTGGGGTTTCTGGCATGGCAGATGCTCAACTGCTGCTCCAACAGAGCCGAAGGCTGTGGCTCCCAAAGCCCTATAAATTGGAGCCTTGTCTGCCAAGAGCCTCCATGTTATGGCAATCAGCAAACCCTGGGTGTCAGGGGACTTAAAGGACTGTGTACTGAAGCCTGGCAGGCAGCCACTTGGGTTTAGAACTGATGGTGTATTATTGCAGGATTAAAGAAATACCCACATGTTCCCATTGTGAAAGCCGTTTCATCAGCCATGTTTCTTTTCAAAATATGCTTTGTCAGAAAGGTTTAATAATAGAGATACCAAAGAACTAAGAATAGTTTGGTTTTTATAAAGACAGTTTAAAAAAAAAAAACTAGTTCAGTTCTCCTAAAAGTCATCTTTTTCTAAGAAAGAAAGAGAACTAAGGATAGAATCACAAATATAATTCCTATCTACAAAAATAGCAGTGAAACATGAACATATTATCACGGATTGAATCAATGCTATATACTACATGTTTGGCTTTGTGTTCTTTTAAAGATAACGTTTCTGTCTGTTCTTACTCAGTTTGACTTTCTCCCAAGAATTCCTTTGTGGCTAATTTCATACCTGTGAACTCACAGTGATGCTAAGTATAAATTTATTGCCTAATGGATGGATAATTTTATTTTACTTCAAAGTTATTGCATTAATTACTGACATTTCATAAAAGTGTTTTTGGTTTATATCTCTTTGTTCATTTTTTCCATCAGGAATTCATTAGAGGAAAATTGGTCACTGTTAAAAATAACCTCTCATTTTGTATGGAATTTAAAAGGTATGTTGGAAATATAATTATTTAACCACATCTTAAAAACTCAAAGTAGTACCCTGAGCATTTGGAGTTAAAATTAAAGACAACAGGAAGTTAAAATGTACTGTTTTTTTCCTTCTTTTTCACCTTTTATTCTCTTTTGAATTATCGGTAACATTTTGTGTAATATTGAGAAGGATTGAAATTATTGATCTAGCAGTTGTATAAGGCTACCAGGAGATATGTCTATGTAGAAATTTATTTCAAATTTTATAAGCTACATACTTTTATTTCTCCCTGTTATCTTACACTTGTACCATTTTGAAGACAGTGGAAATCACTGTGGGTAAACATGCTTACAGGCCAATAGAGTAAAATACAGCTGGGTAAAGCTAAATGCAACAGATGAACATGCAAATAATTCCGACTATGAAAATATAAGTGCGTTCAATGGATTTAAAAATATGCTTTTATTAAAAGCAAGCTAGAGCTAATAGATAAGTTCTAATTCATGTTTAACAAGTTGAAATCTTTAAGTGAGAAGTTTATTCTTATAAATTTAAAATACACTTTAAAATAAAGGATGAAAATTATTTAATATTGTGTTCAGTGACATAACATTTTACTTAACATATGTATCTCTGATTTTGGAATTCAATTCATATGATACTTTGTTTTAACTTTCTTGACTTGTAATAAAAATAAAGAAAATTGAATAGAAATTGCCCGTATTACTGAATTTTCCTCTGTTATGGATTCAGAACTGGTGGTCAACTTAACGCCAGCTGGATTATATCAGCATGGCACTGAGTGAAGATGCTCCACCTGAGGAAAGTTGCCAGCATAAATAGGTGGAGGAGAAGGTTGTTGAGGGGTTAATGAATTGTTGCATTGAGGCATTGTGGGTTCTCCTACGAGTTGCTGTTTGAGCTGTTGGTTCTTCTGGAGAAGCTTTAGTCCTCACATCAAGCATTGCTTCCTGGATCTGGAGGGAAAGACGTGTGCAGATTTGTCTCCAGGATGAACTCATTATGCTGGCTTCCTGGCGTGTACCCAACTGTGCTTGTCATTGGAGGAGTTCGGGCCTCTGAGGATGGCTGTGGTGCTTTTCAGGACAGCCCTGGTCTTTGTTGTGTGTGTGACTTCTCAGCTCCAGCATAGAACTCTCATCCCACCAGCACAACTTCTTCACCCCACTGGCATGGACTTTCTGGTTTCCACTGCTGACCTGGCACTCTCTTCCTGGCACGGATCCGTAAGAGAGACTGGCGTGAGTCCTTCTTGTGGGCTCTGGACCTCCAGTTGGACTTGTGGGAGGCGTTGTCATGAGCTCTGGGCTTTTATCTGGACTCGTGTGGGACATTGCTGTGGGATTTAGGCCCTTGACTAAATATTCTATGTCTTTGGTGTCACAGATAGATTTTCTGCATTTTTTTTGTGTTAACTCCTGGTGACCATTATAAAAATAATATTATAAAATGCATGTCCTGATTCTAATTGTTCTCTGTACAACCCCTGGCTACAAAATCCTCTATTTGTCAAATATTCTTTTTAGCTGAGCCTAATTAAGTATCATCTAAACTGAATTTGTGATCTCAAAAATCCAAGCATGTTTAAGTGAATAGAACAAGATTCCATAAAGGAAGAGTAAGTGGTAGGGACACTTCAGAAGAAAATAATACATTTAATTAAAAGCACTCAAGATTTACGCAAAGACACACAAATACAAACACAGAATCAGGATTAACACAACCATACTTCAAGACTTATATCTGGCAAGAAGATAGAAAAAATAATTCTTTTACCATTCAAGGAGAAAGTCATACAGTTACCAAGTTTCTCACTATGATAATAAAACGCAGTCATTCAAGACAGCATGTGTGGAATATTCAGTCAAACTTAGAAGCAAAGAGGGCAAATAGGTCATATATATTTTTCCATATTTTTTTTCTACAAATAAGTTTGCATGATTTCTATCACAATGATACATTTTGGTACACAATTGAATGGAAAAAGCAGTTCTGCGTCTCTGTACTTTAAACTGATAGTTAATCAACACCAGGGGTACAAGCACACGGCACCCACGTGGGGAAGTCATTCTGAAGGTCCATGACCATCCCTGTGTGCTCTGCGCCTGTGGTTATTACCTGGGGCACACCTTGCGGAAAGGTTAGGAACACGTTAAGCGTCTGGTTATCACAGTGAAATAATGTTTCTTGCACTGAGCCAGCCGGGTAGGAGACCTCCGTATCTGCAGTGAGCCGATGGGTTACTTACCTCTGGTGCACGGTTTTTCATTCCAATGTGTCTGTTTGCGAATCATTGCTCTGGATCTCTTCATTTTTAATGAGAGAACCATGCCCATAAATTTTTATTACAATCGTCCCACTGCTTGACCTCAGCTTTCTATTTGGTAAATCATTTAATGCCATTAGTGCATGTGAGCTTCAAAGGAGTCAGCATCTCAGCTTTATGATGCCATGGCTTTCTCTTTTCCTTCAAATGTTTCCCTGTGTGTTTTATTCTCTTTATCTTTACCACCTTTCATTTCAACACTGAAATCCATCCCTTCCATCCCTTCACTCCCTGTTTCGCTTCCTTAACCACATTCTGGAGGCAAAATGCAATCCTTTTTTAAACCGTTTCATCTTTTTTCAGATTCCCTGACTTCAGTGGAACCATTACATGTGGTATGTGTACAGAAGATAATGCAAATAAACTGTCACTTTTTATTCCACTCTCTCAGATTTCAAGTTGGTCTTCTGTACTGTGGTGCTGATAACACCACAACATTCCTGTAAGAAATAAATGATTTCAGGTGCTGGGAATTTAGCTCAGCGGCATAAGCGCCTGCCTTGCAAGCAGGTGGTCGAGAGTTCGATCCCCGGTACCAATTATAAAAATAAAAAATCAAAAAGAAATAAATGCACTCCCCAACAAGTGCATTTTAAGTGTGTTTTCTTGATAATTTTCAATGTCAGTAGACTTGTATCTCTCAGGTTATGTGTTTTGGCATGTATTTAGAAGGGAAAATGATCAGAAAAGATATTGCTTAATCTTTTTACCTAAAAGGTACATCTGTGTGCCTCTCTACATTAATCTATTTTCTCTGGTTTAATTTGACCGGTAGTTTTTGCTGTCTCCAAGCATAAATTCTACTTTATCCCAGGTCTGACTCCAGTTAATATAGGGTTACTTTGTTTAAAAAAAAAAAAAAAGTCAGAGTCTTTACGTTTATGTTTTACTCTCATTGTCTTATAACTTGTTCTTTACACAATAAGGAATTCATTACAAGAATGCTACCAAGCAAAATTCTTTAAAAATCTTTTTATCACGTTTAGAATGAAAGTTAAACTTTTACATTGATTTCTCGAAAGAACTGACCTAAAATGTTATGTCTTTACTATTACTTTCAATAACTGGAGTCAAGGTTATTCCAGTCCCAAAAATTAATTACAAAATGCTTTGTCTTTTTTTCCAACTTATTTAATTAATATTTTTTCTTACTGTTAATCCATAAGAAATGTCTTTGGGGCTTAGGCTTGTATTTTGAAAAAAACTACACTGGAAAAACATTTCTTTGCATTACAGATGTCTAACATGTATTCCATAACTCAAAATGAAAAAGACAAAAAAAAAAATAAAACATAACTCCAACAAGAAGAATAAGAAGTAAATTTTTAATTCCTATTTTGGTCTGTTGGGGAGATTCATTCAGGTATTTTCATTTTTCATATCTTGAGTTAATCCATGTAGCTTTCTCCACATTATTTCTGTCACGTGAAGGATCTATAAGGTGTCCACTTTTATACAGCACAGTTTATTATATTTTTGTTTAAAATAAAAATAATTTTAGACGTGGCATTGCCAATTCTCTGTTGTGTATACATTTCTAATCCTTTTGCTTTTATACTTATTTTTAATATTTCCTCCTATTTTGAAGGCAATATAGTTTATTTTTCCTAACTTCTTGAAATATAAGTTTAGATCATTTATTTTCAGGTTTTTAAATCAATGAATCCACTTAATATCCATATATGCCATATAGTGTATGTATATTGTAAGTATGATCTTGCTTTCATTTCATTAATTTTGATGTGTTGTGATACACAAGCACTGGGCCAATATACAACTATATTCCTAGCTGTATATTTATAAATTTATTACTTTTATAATATATAAAAATAAGTCACAATTCAAATTTCAATATATATTTGTATGTATATGTCTTATTCATATATATTTAAATTTTTATTAATTTTTAAACTTTAATTTCAGTATTTTGAAATATATTACTTAACATGGAAATATCTGTGGATTTTCAACACATACACTTTTTCAAATATCAGCATTTGATCAATGATTGTCATCTTTTGTAAAATCATAAAAACTTGAATATAATTCTTTATGTATATATGTATATGTATTTTTAAAGTGATGTTCTAACCTTCTGTATCTCTCTCATTATTTTTGCTGGTTCTATCAACTTTTAAAAGATGCATAAATTTTCTACTATTAAGCTAATTTTTTTTCTTACTAATTCCTAATTTTTGCTTCATAAAATTTGAAACTGCATTATGAATTGTTCTTGTCTTCTATATTATAGACTTCTAAAATTTTACAAGTGCAGTCTAACTTCATCATTCTTTGTAACCCTTATTGCTTTAATATGTAGTCTGTTTTATGTTTGTATAATGATAGTGCCTTAAATTTGTCTAATATTTCATGTTTGTCTTAGTAAGTTGTGAATCTCATAATTATGTTTTTCCTCTATTATAAACAATGTACTCTTTTTAGAAAATTATTAGAGTTTCTGTTTTATTGAAATACCTGGTGTACTTGTATTTGCCACTGAATAAGAAGTTTTACTGATATTAGATTGTTATTTGTTTTTGTTTTTATTTTTTTGTATCATATTTTCATTTTGTTTTTGTCTCTTGCATTTTTGATTCTATTGGATTAGCAAGATATTTCTGTTACCTTTTTTTTCATTTTTCTCATCTATCAGATTTTAGTTATATTTTAATATTCCCCCAGAAGTTACAAAGGAAATTGCAACCTACATTCTTGACATATTAACAATTACTATAATTTATGATTTGTAATATATCTAAAGATACAAAAGCCTTAGAATGATTAACAATTATTTGGCTTTTCAATAAGCAGTAAGCAAGTCAACTTGATTGTACATATTTCAGGCCTCACTAGATCTTTAAATTACTCTTTCATTTTGTAAACTTTAAAAATTTAATTCTTTAGTTTAATCTTTGTAAGAATGCTTATTTCCTTCTTTATTTTCGTGTTTTTTCTAAGATAATTTTCCTGTAAATACCCTTTTTTAATTTTTTTGTGGAGTGGAATATATTTTGTGGATTTTTGTTTTATTTTTACCCAAAAAAATTATATTTACTTCAGTTGTCACACAAAAGGCAGCTTTCACACATGACAACAGCATGTTCTACAATCGAATATTGTTGACACTGACATTATATGTTTTTTGCTTTCCTGGTCTTTTTGTAGGACACTTTTGATATTTTGCTGTTTTTGCTGTTTTGTCAGGAAGTTCTTATTATGCAGTATGCAGTAAGCAGGAGCATAAAATACCAGTAAAATAAAATCTTTCATCCTTAATATGTATTACACAGCTATGTACTTGCTTACAAAATCCAAGAGATACTATCAGAAATAAAAAGCTATGTGAACAAAAGTCTAACATAGAAGTAATCTTTGCCTTAAGTGTTGCACTAAGGGCAGAGAACTGTACTGTATAATTCTATTTTGAAATTGCAGCATCTCATATGGAATTTCTGCTTTGTATCCATGCGCAGTTCCTACACTGATGAACTTGTGCTCTGGTAGCAAGTATAATGTCAATTGGAAATTGACGAACCAGTTGCTGAATGTCACATTCTGATTAGTTTGAGAGGTAAGAGTAACAAGTCTGTTCACAACATCATTGTGTTCATTGCTATATGAATAAGGATTTGACAGCTGAGTTCTAGGGTAAGTTTCTAAACTGAAAACATCACAATTCTTCACATACACAAGGGCAGAAATTTTTATGTCATTCTTTGACCCATTACTTTTCCATAAGTCTTTTACGCTCCTACAATTATCATGAGAATGAATGCTTTCAGTTCAGTCATTGAGGTGTCATAATAAATACAGTTTTAAATATGGCTATTGGTCCACACAGAATATTTTGCTTGTGTTTCAGCCTCTGTTTGTTTCACAGATTGTTGTACTATTTCATCTGTTACAGTTTCCAACAGTGAATGGCAGTGGTGGCATTCTGTCCACCACTTGTCATGCCACCAAAAAACTCATTGTATTTTTGTACCTAGTTCTAACATTGGATTGTTCCATTTGGCTGTGTGACCATTTTTGCAACATTTTGACTCATCCAGTATGTACTCACATCGCTATGTTCTTCCTCATCTGACTTAAGGAGATCTGAATTCCCTGTGTCTGTATCATTTGATTCTTGCCCCATATCACTGTCACAGGAACTTTGCCTCATAAGATCAACTTGAACATCACCATCATTGTCATCACTGTCATCGTCATCATCATCATCATCATTATCATCCACATTCATGCACACCTCTCTTCTGTTATGAAAGCAGGTAGTTTACCATAACGGATCATCCATGCATGAGTAATCTTATGATTCACTTTTGGCCTCCTTTAAAACTCCAAAATCTGTTTTTTCATGTTCCATTGTAGTGAATTTAGGGACTTCTACCAGAAAAATCAAAGGAAAACTGTTTTCCAGAAAAATTCTTACAGTGATGTGGCTATATTTACCTTCTGTGATGCTGAGGTAACCAGACCAAACCTATTAGATGAACATCATGTTGGTGAAAATCCTGGTTTGACACTTTTGCACACAAGAGTACACCCTGTGTTTCATTTTACAAAATGTGTAAACACAAAGATTGCTCCTGCTGTTACTCAGGCAAAGGTACTGACACAACTGAATACTATTAGGTAAAGTAAGACTTTACAGTAGAAAAGTAAGGGTGTGTTTGTGGAATCCAGTGTTATGCTCTCAAGCTTTAAAGAGATAGCAGAATTTGTAATGGGAGAGGGATGTCACGGTTGACACTTAAGCTGTATGTCCTACAAAAGAGAGCAATCAAGCAACCCCATATGTAGTCAGCAAACACTGAAGCAGGGCAAGAGGCCTCACTAGATCTAGGTCCATAGTGGGAGTGGGGTGTAAAGGGGAGCCAAGGGAAGTGAAGTAGAGGGTTACGACAACCCCCTGAGCTCCGTGCACAAGGGAGAATCAGGTGCTTATCCTGTCTCAGAATGACATCTGAATGATAAAGACGTTATGAAGACAGCTTTCGGAAAAGCTGAAAGACTGTACAGTCTACAGATATAGCTAAGTACATGAAAACAACTTTTGAGTTAGCTGGGTCTTAAATGCTTTTGGTAGACTCTTAAGTAGAATGCAAGCCGGGTGACAGTACGAGGCCTGGGCGAGGGTTTGCGGGTGGTTCTTTAATACTGGGTATTTCTACTTTGCTGAACATTTTTTAAAGGAGTATATAGAACAGTAAAGAGAAACGAAACAGAACAGTAGGAAACCCACAATTGTTACTATATTGCATAATCTTCTCCTCTAATTAGTTGCTCAGGCCCAGGCTGGCAAAGTCAATCAAACATCTTAAATGTCAAATGTCCTTACTTCAGTTATTATCACCGTCGCCTAATCGGCGTCCTGTTGTTTACGGGAGAGGGAGGAAGGAGGTGGCTTCCTTGAGGGTTCTCGCTGGCCAGCAGAGCTTCCACCAACACACAGGGAGGCCACACAGGTTCCTTAGTACTTCTCTCCAGCCAGCAGGGCTTCTGCCAGCACACGGAGAGGTTACCCCATGTCCTTGCGGCTTTCCCGATTGGTGGAGCATCCACCAGCATGTGGGGTGCGGGCCTGCGTTCCCCACTTGCTCTGTCTCTCCCCCAGTCCACAGAGGGTGGGCGCTGCGCGGCTTCCTTGCCTTTCCGTGCTGCAGGTGGGGCCTCCACTGTGCAGGGGTGCGGAGACCGAGTTGCTTCGATGCAGTTTCTCCCCGTCCAGCAGGGCCACCCCTCAGCTTTTGTGGTTTTTACAGGATTCCTGAATTTTATCTCTCTCCATGAGCTTCAAGTCTCAGTTCAGATCCCTCTAGGGGACCCAGCTAGCTTCTCTGTCTCCTCTTCATATTTCTGTATTCCAGGGTCTACATACCAAACTTGGAGAGGTTCTTGGTCTGCTATTTACTGTGCCAACTTCTTTCTGGAAGTTGTCTTGTTTTTTTTTTTATTATTATTATTTTTTGATAAGCTATTTGCAGGAAATTCTCTCAATTGTTGTTTGCCAGTAAATGTTTATTTTTCATCTTAATTTTGAAATGTTATTTAATTAAGCAAAGAATTCTATAACAGCGTTTCTTTTAGAATTCTAAAATCTATTTCAATATTTCTAACTTTATTTTGTGGAAAAGTCATTCTGTATATCTTTTTTGCCATATCTTTGTGCACTTTTAGGATTTACTTTTGATTTTCAGGTAATTGCTAATAATATATATGTTTTTCTTCCTGAATTTGCACGTGTGTGTGTGTGTGTGTGTGTGTGTGTGATATGGATATGCAGTTGTCGAGAATTCTATATCACTTTTGTTCTTACTACTTTTCTTTCATTTCTGTGGTCTCAGTAACCCTTACTGGCATGTCTTTCAGTCACTAGCATGTCTTGCATTTGTCTTTTCTGTTATTAAATCTTATATTTTGAGTACTACATTCCATTGTTTCCTTGGCCTATTAACAGTATTCCACAATGACATATATTTTCTTCAATGTATTAAAAACTGATATTTTAGTACCACTATTATAAAATGTGGATGTCTATATTTTCCATGAGTCTGTTTCAAATACATCACCTTTATTTCCTTTGGTTCCAAACATTTCTTTCTGCTTTTTATCACACCTTGTAATTTTGTTTGTATATTAGGCATCACATATTATTTACTGGTGTGTTTTCTGCCTTATGTATATTGTTAAGTGATGAAATTGATTTAAATCGTGTAGAAAGTTGGAGACAAATAGATCATCTTCATCCATATCACACAGTTTCTTAATGCCAAGGATGGGCAACATTTTCAAGGACATCAACAATTTCAGGCTCTCGAGAGGCTCTGTGAGACAGAGAAATCTGGGTACTGAATATGATTTCCAAATTCTACATCCATGCATGAGATGGGCACAATCTATCCAAGTAATTTTTAAATTAGTGTTCTTTATTTATTTTTTGGAAATTCCATTCAAATCTGGAGAAAGTTCTCTCAGGAATAATATTTTTTTTATTACAGCAGACACACAAATTTTAATATATTTATCTTTATAATCATTGTCTCTTGCTAAATTCCAAACCTCTTTCATGACATGCAGTATTCTCCTTAAAGGGGAATTCTACATCTCAGAAATTAATTCAATTTGTAAAACCCATTTATAAGCAGAATAGTCAACACATTATCATTTAGAATATAAATATTGAACTACTGCTCGGTGTGTCAGCAGCAATTAGGACTTTTCCCAACAATGGATTTTACTTTGAAAAGTGAGAAGATGGACAGACATTGGCAGTACAAATTTTCCTGAATCAAAATTTCTCTAGTGTGCAGAAGGCCAAGGATATAAAAGAGAGTATTTCAATGCATGTTGTCTTCGCAAAGCTGAAATGTGGGCAGACAGCTTATTGCTGTTTTAATGGCACCTTGCGAGATGAAATTAACATTTGATTTACATGAGTGTCCTTGGGCACAGCCAATTGTGACGACTCATATCTACTGATAGGTGCTGAATGAATTTTAACCTCTCAAAGAAATAATCTGGAAGCCATAATGAAAAGCTAAACGCAGATGTCCAGTTAATATACAGTGATACTTCAAGCAGTAAGAAAGAGATTGCAAAGTGACAGTATTTTATACCTATTAAATAGCTGTCCTCTAAAGAGTCAAAGGAATTTATACCATTTTCAGATATGATAAGCTACTCAAGGAATGAGAAGGTATCATTTCTAAGGCCATTTGTAAGGACACAGAAGACCACACAATTAGAAAACTGGGGCCACTAGTTAGACTTCAGGAGTCACTGGTGACCTAAAAATGATGTAGTCAACTAAACATTTTACAAATAATAAGTACTGTGATTTCCTAGAAAGCATAGATCTTATCTAAAAGCAAAAAGGTTCATTGTTATGAATTACCTTGATAGCAAAATAAAATATGCACTAAGAAAAATTGAATCTAAGTCTACTGATTTTCTGTCAACAACTCAGATTTTTTTATTTTTTTTTTTAACGTATGTCACACAATTTTTAAATTGGCAGGAAAGTCACCCAAGCTCAACAAGAGATTCCCTAAAAAGAAGTAAAAATTGTTCTTATTCCAATATTATTAAATCACTAAACCACTTTAGTACAGAATAGTTATATAAATTTCTGTTTTGAAATTTACACGATCTGAGGCAAATTTACTGTGTTTGGGGTTATCTATCATGTTTTATGATAGGTTATAAGCACTAAAATTTAGTGACTTCCTAATGCAGGCTACAGTATTGCATAACATATTGAGTACCATATCCCATGAGGATCACATACTTTGGTACATTTCCATATTCTCTGAACTATCCTAGAAAAATTTCTGTTTCTAAACCAACATTTTTGGTACTTAGTTATGGCAGCCCAAGAAGAGTAATACACAGAGGAAAGACATACTTTTATTTTACTGGAGAAAATACTGAATATAGGGGGCTGGAGGTTTAGCTCAGTGGCATAAACGCCTGCCTTGCAAGCAGGCAGTCGTGAGTTTGATCCCTGGTACCGATAAAAAGGATAAAGACCAAAAGAAAAAAAAAAAAAAAAGAAGAACATTCTGAATATAAATGTTATAGTAATCCTCATACTTACCTCAGAAATCTGAGTGCAGGTCCAAAATTCCTTTAATTTATTTTAAAATATCAAATTTTTATGTTTAAAGGGACATATTTACATTGATTGCAAAACTGTCTTCTTTAGTTTTAAGGTTGAATGACATTTCTTTCCAGGTTGAAGGACATTTCCAGGAATATTAGTGACTGTTTTTTTTTTTTAATGAAATCATTTATATTTCCAACATCTTAAAATCCACATAATCCAAATCGTGATCTTATTCGATTATTGTGTACATCGATAAGCAAAGGCCAAACTACCTTACCCTATATTTTCAAACCCTTAGTATTTGGGCTAGTAAGGGGAGAATAATAGGGACAACTATTATAGAATCTCCATCAAGACAAGTGACAGGGCCTTTGGGTTTTGAAATATAGGTGTTCAAGTTCTAGATGAGCTGATATTTGGCCAATGATCATTTCACCTAAAAATGGTGATTGCAATACAGAAAAATTTAAAGTATTCAGAGAAAGATAACAGGTATGAGAAGTGTGTAATATTTTCAGTAAAAAAAGAAAAAAAAGTAAATAGGTACGATGATCATACATAAAAACCGAATATAGCAAAACAATCTTGGCCGATAGTCTAATTTATATCCCAATTGAAAAATAAATAATTGTGTTCAGTATAGGACTTCAGTAACATTAAAATGAAGACAGTAAATATTGCATTGTCATTACATGAAATAGGCTTATAAGATTTGTTAAAATACACACAAAGGCAAATATTCCACATTCTCATGCCTCATCTAAGGTTTATTAAAGGATGACTGACCACCATGCTAAAAGTAACATTGACTCATTTGTTAAATGTCTTCCTTGAGTGAATCTCTTGGTTTTTTTAGTTACTAACTTTTACCAAACTAGTCTCTATGGTATATATTTTCACTAAAAACTTACATTTGCATTCAAATCTTTCCAGACATGGGAAGTGCCTGAGAAAAAGTGAATTGGGTCATCTCTCAGTAGTAAATGTTTTTCAAATTGGTTAACAATTAATGATGATGATGACATTGGCCTTCATTAATTAAATCTGTGTGTTAGTAATGTTTCTGAACACCTTACTTATATAAATGATTTTCATTATCACAATAATGTTAACAAATATTTGAGATATTCCATTATTATAACATCCATATAGCATGTTACAATAAATCTTTCAGAGGCTCGAAAATATATATGAAATGCATAGAATAAGTGATTTCCAGACTGCTGTTGGAAAAATATGTAAGCAAGAGACCAAGAAGCAGGAGGCACAAGCACAAGGTTTATCATATGAGACTTTGATTATTCTGTGAGTTGAGATGTTTCTGAGTGTCCCTCATAAAAGAAGTATGTCAAAGGCTACAGCACAGGCTTGCTACGCAGAAGGGGAAAGGACACGGACTGTCCTTTGAAAGAACAGTAGTGAAGAAAGAGTTTATGTGCTATATTTCAGCAGAACTGTAGGATGTCTGGGAGACAGAAATCTGAACCCTAAGGTTTATAAAAGAATGGCTCACCAAGAAGGCTTCATGGGGCAGACAAGATAAGCACATTCTACTGACTTAACATTGCTTGTGTGCACTGTTTTGAAAGAAGTTGTTGTATTAGTCAGCTTTACATCACTATAATGAACTACCTTACACAGACTAAGAAGTAAAACAATGTAAATTTTGGCTGTGAAGTTCAGTTCAACATGAGTCATCCTTTCTGCTGTGTGACTCTAGTGAGGGTAAAATATTGTGGGAACACTTCATGTCGGGTGAGTGCTCGCATCTTGATCCAGGAAGCAGAGAAAGTCTGGGATCCCACAATTTTGTTTGAAAACATGACCCTTTTGACTTGAGTAACTCTCATGGGGCCTATCTTTAGAAGGCTCTAAGAGCATCCCAATTCAGGAATAAAGACATCTACTGTGTACTTTTGGAAATACTTATCCAAACCACTGAAGCTGGGAGTATAAAAATTTGAATTTGATTCACTAGGTTTTGAGTTGATTATAATCCATTATAAAGGCATAATGAACTTAATGCTCAACACAGAGGCCACTGTTTTTTCTCATTTATGTCACAATCTTATAATAGCATTGATTATTATATTACCAGTTTCCATAAAATATATTTATGAAAGAGTCATAGGTGAAATTTAGGAATGTACAGTACTTATCATATTGTTCTTTTAATCAATGAGATTATGATCTATGGCTTAAATTTTAAATATTCCTCGATTGAAATTTTGAACAAAGTTAAATTGATCTTAAATAAATTTCCAGACAGTTCTTTCTGCTGTAAGTTAGAGTTCAATATTGACACATCATTAACCTTTTAGAGAAATTTACATTTTATCATTAGCTTAATGGTAACACATTCTACAAGACAAAGGTTAATTATCAGATTGTATATCATTACTTGGTGATGTTTGAAGTCACATGTTGGTTTATCTACATACTACTTTGTCTCATGTCCATATACAAATTTAAGAATAAATGTCAACTAAATACACATGTGGTCTTTGATTTATTCAGTATTTTGATTGAATGTAAAAACCTCAGTTAGTTGACTAATGTAAATACTGAAAAATAACCAGTGGAATATATTAACTGATGGGAATGTTTCAAAAAGAAATAAAGGCAAAAACCATGTTGATTACAATGACAGCAATCATAAGGAATACAACATCCCATAAGCTATGAAATACAATAAAGCATATCTTGTTGGTAACAATCTCTCTTTATTCTGTTTCTACCCTGTCTTAAATTGTGGATTTATAACCTTTCAAAAATTTAATTACGTCATTTCTTTACCCGTATATCAACATCAAAAATACTAATTTTGTGTCAGCTTTCTTTTTAGTCTAAGTAGGTTTTTCAGCCACATCCTCCACATTCGCATGATAGTACTTAATTGTGAAATCAAGTCTTTACAGAAGAATGAAAAGAAATAAAGATAAATATGACATTGTCGTGTTGTCACTAGTGGGCAATTATAGTAGTACCCAGCTGTGACATCAAATTATCTCTCTTGATTTATCAGTAACAATGATGCCTAATCATGTACCTGTAAGCAAGTTCTAATAGTTCCTAATGGTCACTCCCTAATCTATACAGGGAGAACAGTATTACCTGCCTGAGATATTCATTTGGAAAATTTAAAGATTATTCAGGCAAATTTTTTTAGATCTATGCTTATGGCATATTGCTTGTTACTGTGATGATTTGATGAATCATTTTCCAAGAAAGGAGAATAAAAGTTGATTGCAATATTACATAGCTGGTAGCACCATTAACAAAGTGTAAGAACACACATTAACAATAATTAAATCTTGTATGTTTTAATAGACATTAATAGTAAACTAATTTGACTATGACTCACTAGGTGAGCCATACTGGAAGGCATGGAGACAGTCTCAACTATTGTTGCCCGTGACATCCATGTGAACTGCACAGGAAGGCTCAGAGACCAAAAGAAAGGCCAGCAAAGCAGTAGGATCCTGAATAGGTGCACAGGCTCGACAGAGTGGATAGACTGTACTAGTGGCATAGAAAAGTCCAAAACAACAGTAACAACAGTAACAATCTGAGCCAATATGTGGTAAGTTAGATGAACCAATGTTGTTGGGGACAAAGACATGGCATAGAAGCAGACAGGTGGGGCTGCTACTTTTTTGTTTTTTCCTTTTTACTTTATTTTTCTTTCTTTCTTTTTTCTTATCTGTTTTTTTTTTGTTTGTTTGTTTGTTTTTTCTAAACAGCTGGAGAGAAATCCAGACACTGTAAACTAATCTCATCCCTCAAACCCAAATACCAAGTTCAGGTAATTCCTTCCTCACTCTTTCATTTCTTTCTGCCCTCTTCTCTAGTTTTCCAAAGCTTGCATGATCATCTTTGTCCTCCAGCCTTATATATACTTTCTTCTCAGTTATCTTTGTTTTTTCCCCTATGCTTCTTAAATTTCCCCAAAACAAGGTAAAACCATTCTATGAAGAGATAGAATTTTACATAGAAGCTCTCAACTTATGCTTGATTCTGATATACAATTTTAGACTTTGCTTCCATAGTTTGAATCACTAATTATTACCATAGTTTCTAAACTGTGTTTGCTACTGATATTGTTAATCATACTACTTTTGCAAGTGTTATAGTCAGGGGTTGTGAGGAGAACAATTAAAAACAGGACATGAAGTTTATTTTAATATTATAATGGTCACCCAGAGATAACACAAAAAACTGCAGGTAATCTATCCACAACACCAAAGACATACAATACTCACCCAACGGCTTGAATCCCACAGCAATGTCTTGTATGAGTCCAGATGAAGACCCAGAGCTCATGACAATGCCTCCCAAAGTTCGGCTGGAGGTCTAGAGCCCATATAGGACTCATGACAGTCTCTTTTATGGATTCATACTGCGAAGACCCAAAGGTCAATGGTAAAAGCTAGAAAGTGTATGTCAGCAGGGTGAAGGAGCTGTGCTGATAGGTTGCAGTTTTTATGCTGGTGCCGAGAAGTCATGCTCAAAACAAGAACCAGGACTGCCCTGAAAAGTACCACAGTCACTCTCTGTGACATGGAGGCTCTGAACTCTTCCTATGATAAGCACAGTTGAGTACATGCCAGGAAGCCAGCATGATGAGTTTGTTCTGGACATTAAGTGGCACATGTCTTCCTCTCCACAGCCCAAAGGTAAAGCTCCATTTAAGGAACAGAGCTCCTCTAGGAAAATCGACAGCTCAAACAGCAACCCACAATGCCTCAAAACCTCAATGCCTCTCTTCCCCTTCTCCCCGTCTCTATTTATGCTGAGAACATTCCACAGGTAGAAAATCCATGCTTAGTACAATGATGATTTAACTCTGCTGGCATTAAATTAACCACTAGTTTTAATCTATAACAGCAAGGATGTCTTATCCGTGTACTCAAGTGTTCTCATTTCTGTAAGAATACTTGGAAGATTTAGTAACCTCACCAATGCGCAGCATCACAGTACTGAAGATTGAACTAAACAGATACACAAATACCACTATTAGTTAATTGGGAAGGTAGGATCTTGGAACAGACACAAACGGAACCATCTACACATGAAAGACGTCCCCAGAGATTGCCATTGATACTATCGAGAAAGTTACCTACTACAAAAACGTTCAAAGATTAACAGAGAAAAGACAATAAAAATTTTTGAAGTAGAAAAGCAAGACACTGAAGCAAAATCAACCTCAGACCTCCTGAATACCCAGAACAAGTCCAGGAGACAGTGAGACAGGAGAAAATGGCAGAAACACAGCTGACATATCTGAAATGATAACAACTGAAGCAAAGAAACAACGCCATGAGGGTATAGAGGAAATCAAAACAGATGAGTCTCAAGTTAAAAAAAAAGAAATGTAAACATTTGTAAAGGAATTGCTGTAGAGATTCACAAACACAAATAGGTGATGATAGAAAGCAGATAGAAAGTGTGAATGATTGATATATGAAAGAAATGAAATACATGGAATGGATTCAAATAAATATCCAGAAAAGTAAGAATTCCATTGACATCTGACAAAACTACTTGAATGAAACGGATGACATTCACATCTTGAAGACAGGATCATGACTAGCAATGGTGAAGGGAAAGACCTATTAAAAATAAGAAATATTAAACACTTACAAGACTATACAAAGAAAGACAACATAAGATTAATAGGAATCAATGAAAAACCAAGAGCTAACACAAATGACATAAAAAGACTATTTGCAGAAATAATAGCAGAAAATCTCCCAAATATCGAAACAGAATCTGGCAAAAAGAAAAATGAGGTATGCAGCACTCCAGTAAGATATGACAAAAATAAACCTACACTAAGACATATAATAATCAAGATCCCAGAAATGCTGTGTAAGAATTGATTGTTAAAAGCTGTTAGAGAAAAGAAACATCAAAATTAAAAAAAAAAAAAAACATCAGAATCACAGCACATTTCTCAACACAACCCCTCAAGTAAAGAAGAGTTTGAAGTAAAGTTATTCAAGTCTTGAAAGAAAATAAACTCCAATGCAGATTGACATAACCTAAAAAATAATCTATCTAAATTAATGGAGAAATGAGATACAGTTATGACAAAGAATAACTGAAAAAATACATGACTATCAAACCAGCCCTACCAATAATACTGAAAGACATTGAGGTACAGACAAATTGAACAAAACTCCAAAATCAACAATGGAAAGGGACCATCAGCCAGGGCAAGCAATTAAACAGAAGAAAAAGGCATTGAACCAAATCATGAAAATACCATGACAAACATAAGCAAATGCATATGAGTTATAATCATCAATGTAAATGGCTTAAATACACCAATCAAATAAGCAGGGTGAAAAACGGATCAAAAAACATGATCCAACAATATGCTGTATACAGGAAACACATCTGACTCAAAATAAATTCATAGGCTGAAAGTCAAAGGGTGTAAAACAATATTCTATGCAATAGGAATCCATAAAAAAGCAGGGGTAGCTATTCTGTTGGCAGATAATGTGAACTTCAGACCAAAATTGAAGAAAAGAAATAAAGAAGGTCACCACACCCTTGTCAGGGGAAAACTTCAAGAACAGGAGATAACAATCATAAACATGTATGCTTCAGATATGGGAGCACCTTATTATACAAAACAAATATTAATAAAGGAGAAAAATCAAAAAATCAGTGACACAATTGTAACAGAAGACCATAATGCCCTATTGTCAAAAAGGTATAGTTCAAACAGACAAAAAACTATCAGCCAGGAAATATCAGATTTGATAAAACCTGTGAACAAATAGACTTAATAGATATTTACAATGTTCCACCAAACAATATCTAAATAATATTCTTCTCAGATGCATATGGAACATTCTCTAAAATAGAGCATATAGTAGCCCATAGAACATGCTTAAGTAAATGTAAAGGAATTGAAATTACCCCATGCATACTATCTGATCGTAGTCCAAAGAAATGGGAAAATAATGGCAAAAGAAACCTCAGTGGATTCACTGCTGAATTTTACAAGACATTTAGATAAGATTCAATGCCAATAACTCTTCAAGCTCTTTAATGAAATTGAAATGGAAATAACAGTTCCTACATATTTCTGGAGTCAAGTATCACCCTAGCACCAAAATCAGAGAAAGATAAGACTAAAAAAAGAGAAGCAAAGCCCAATTTCCTTAACGAACATAGATAAAATATCTCTAATAAGATATTAAGAAACAACATGCAGCAAATCATCAAAAAGATTATATACATCATGGTCAAGTGGGATTCATTCTAAGAATACAGAAACAGTTCAACATACACAAATCAATAAAAGTAATACTCCATATCAACAATGTAAAAGATGAAAATCACATAACCTCGATAGATGCACAAAAAGTTTTGTCACAGTCCAACACTCATTTGTGATAAAAATTCTACAGAAAATCAGAATAGATTGTCTTTACTTCAGTTGATAAAAGTCACCTGTGTCAAAACAATAACCAACATCATACTGAAAAGAAAAAAAATGTAATGTTTCTCTCTAAAATCAAGTAAAAGAAAAGGATATCCTGTATCACCACTGCAATTAAACCTACGCCTAAAAATATATGAAATACTTAGGAATCAGCCTCACAAAGTAAGTAAAAAAAATCTATATGTTAAATATCACAGTGCTCTGAAAAAGGAGAATAAATTGGATATTGGGAAATGGAAAGATAATGGTTCTTTGCTCATGGATAGGAAGAACCAACATATTGCAAATGGCTTAAGTTCTAAAGTTGTTATACAGATTTATAGCAATCTTGATTAAAATGCTATTAACATACCTCAAAGAACTAAAGAAAACATTCCTAAAGTTCATTTGGAACCATAAGAGACCTAGAATAGAAAAAGCAATCCTAGACAATTGAGGCAAGGCAGTAAATGTCGCAATCTCGGATTTGAAATTATACTGCAATGCTAACGTGATAAACTCAACAGGATGATGGAACAAATGCATGCCTGAGGATCAGTGGAACAGAACAGAAAATGTGGACACAACTGCAAAACACTCAGCCACCTTTTCTTTTCCTTGACAAGGGAGCCAAGTGTGTTCACTTAGAAGAAAGACAACGTCTTCAATGAATGGTACTTCCAAACAGGAACACAGCTCAATAGTATAAGCACCTGCAAGGTGAGTGCGAGGTCATGAGTTTGATCCCAAGTACAAAAAAAAAGTGCTTCATGGCCTTTGAGAAAAAGGAATCCTTCTCCACTGTTGGTTGGAAGTGCTGAATTATGCACCCACTCTGGAATAAGTATGAAGATTTCTCAAAACCTAGGATTACAGGTTCCATTCGACCCAGCTATTCCCTTCGGGTTTCTTCCCAGAAGAATTAAAAATCATCATTCCCCAGGGATATATGTGAAGCTCTGTTTATAGTAGCACAGTTTATAATGAATCTTGAAAACAACCCAAATGTGCAACACCTGCAGAATGGATGAAAAAATGTGGCATTTTTATACAGTGGAGTGTTATTCAGCCATAAAGGAGGATAAACTTGAGACTTTTATAAGGAAACTGATACAATTGGAGAGCATGGTCATAAGTAAAATAAATCAGAGTCATATGTTAAAAATCATAATGTCTTCTTGGTGTAGGAAATTGAAAGAGTAAATAAGGTCTCTATTGTGAAATTGGAAGAAATTATTTAAAAGGAAAATGGACCTGTGAATGGGAAAAGGGAAAAGGAAAAAAAAATGTAAGGTAGTGTCACTTACTTCACAGAAAAAGGTTTGGGCCAATATTGATTGGACAATTGTTTATGCTTATATCATGTACTTTGAGTACAATCTACTTTAAAGTTAATAATATTCAATGTATTAACTATTGTTATTCTCTTACCTTCTGGTATAATATTTTATTTCCTTTTTACCCATAAAATGAAAAAAAAAAAAGTAAACCAACTGAATAGATTTTCTTGAGATACAACTTGCTAAAAAATCAAAATATGTAAAATCTGTATCGGAAACATTGTACTATGTTAAACACTGACATGCTAGAATGAATTCATGAAGGGCCAGGGGTTTAGATCAGTGGCACAAGTTCCTGCTGGCAAGCACAACCTCGTGAGCTAGATCCCCTCTAACCATGCCCCAAAAAAGAACACATGAATGAACACAAAACTAGAAATAAAGAAACATAACACTGCCTGTAATATATTGTATAACTTTTGAAGCAATTTCCTTGCAAATGAAAATACTATATTATCTTTGAGATCTCTTCAATTTCTAAAATTTTATAATTATTTATCAGCAATTTCTATCTTTTGTAATAATCTTGAACATCTTTTCTTAACTCACAGAACTGTTACTTGTGCTATAATATGAAGCTCACATTAATATAGTGTTACCATGATTGTGGTTCATTCACTTAGGACTATGAAAATTACTGCTTAGAGGATCACTTATTTTTAAGATATCAATCTGTTTGCTAAGAGGTTTGTAGAATTTAGTTAAAAGTTATTTGGAACTAAATTATGTAGAGGGGTCATTAATGTTAGCCTAAATTTGAAAAATAAAGGTGGTGATTGGGACATGGTTTGGGATTACATTTTAATTTTACTATTCTGAATGGATAGTTACTTCAACAATGAAGCTGGGGGGCTTTTTCATTCAAATTATTATTATTATTATTATTATTATTATTATTATTATTTTGGCGGTACTGGAGATCGAACTAACAACCTCACGCTTGCCAGGCAGGCGCTCATGCCACTGAGCTAAATCCTCAGTCCTAGCTCAGCGGCATAAGCGCCTGCCTGACAAGCACGAGGTTGTGAGTTCGATCCCCGGTTCCTGCCAAAAAGAAAAATGTTTAATCAATGAATAATACATAAATAAAAAAGAAACTGATACTGCCATTCAAATTATTTTATGTTTAAAGATCACCAGAGTCATATAATTATACACCTGAGCTAAACAATGATCTCTTAAGTTATACAAGTGAAACAAATTGATAAATACTGAAAATAATTGATAAATTTATACTCAGCTTACCACCAAAGAAAGATTTTTCCTCATCTTATATAATCTTTTCTAATTGTAAATAAAATAGAGTTCTGAAAGCTCAAAAACATGGAAATTGAATCATTTGAGCTTATGACAGTATGGTATAACCTATAGAAATAAGAAATTATATAATCTAAATTTAAAGATGTTGATTTAACCTTGACATGATAAAAAAATTAATATTAGGTTGAAAAATATGTAAAATATTTTATAAGTGGACATATAGGTGTAGAATTACTAAAAATAGAAAACGTTTGGAAATATTTTTAATTAGGGTGATTATATTTTTCAGTGTATCTTAATATGATTCCCAAATTTTATGAGAACTCTCTTCCTTTATACATTTACTCACTGACATCTTATAATGTAATTTTGAACTACAGTAAAAGATATTTAAAAGTTTAAGTAACAGTGCAAAAGAAGCTAGTAGATTTTTAAATGTATTATTAAAAGACTTTGCTATGTTTTAGCACAATACTTTTTAGCAAACTGTCTAATTTTAATGTTTCTGCTCGTTTTTGTTTATTTTCTTTCAGATTGACTGCAAACATAACTGTTAGAAGTAAGCTGACAGGCTCGTGCACATGCACACACTCACACACACTCAAAAACACCAACAAGTAAAGGAAAACCCTTGTTTCTCATTTATAATATGAAGTAAAAATAGCTTTAACTGCTGTCTTTTCAACCCTGCTGTTTATATGCTCTTAATCAAAGATAAATCTGTAAATCCCACCAAAAATTCAGTCAAAAGTTCCACTGAGATGTGATTCTAACTAAAACAGACCACAAACCCAGATACTTGTATGTTCCACTTATATACATATGTTCCTATTTAAATATAATTTCAGTATATTTACAAGGTAATTTAATGTGTTTCTGGGTATATAAAATGGTAAAGAAGAGACAAAACTGGTCTTTTGTAAGCTCATACTTTAGCAAAGCAGACAGGAACTAACTTGGTCACTATTTATCTTTACAGTAAATTATATGACTAAAAGTATTTGAGTAGTTCATGAAAATCTTCTAGGAGAATAACTTTACATTACTATAATTTTACATATTCAGTTTGATTTTATAATCTCCATTTTTTACAAAGGTTATATATGAAAGCTATAAAACTCTGCTTATTTCTGTTATGACAAGGTTTTGTTTTGTATTGTTTCTGAAGAAACAACTACCAGAAAATTCCTTTAAAAATTATCACTGGAATACACTCAACATTGCTAAAGCCCATCTTGCCCACACTTCTGTAATTTTCATGCATCTGTAGACCACTTATTTCAACTTAGAAAAATCACAACATTCTTTTGAATAATAACTTAATCCCTGACTGAAGTTTGTAAAATGGTAACCACTATAAAACACACTCAGAAAAAATAATACAAGAACAGGAACATGTACATTGATTTTGTTCAGTCTTATCACTGTCATTTAGGGTTGTCAGTGAGTTGGTAGTGCAGACTCAAAAGGTCATTGCACATTTGTGCAGAGGTAGCATGATAGACTTGTATTATTTTAGTACATGTTAAACAGGTAGTCAGTGCTGTTTAAGTACAACATGCCCTAAAATAATGCTTGCTATTCTTTGAAAACTTTGGCTAGTGTATCTAAGTAATCTTGAAACAAAATTCATTTCACTGAAAAATTTCATTACTTGATACAATATAAAGAATCCGTTTAAACATAGTGAAAATAACTCCTGTGTGACAAAGTTCTCCTTATATATGCAATCAAAGCATATACAGTAATGTTTTAATAATTTAAAAATGTATAAAAATTACAAGCCTGTTGATTAATATGTTAGTGAAATGGACAGTTATTTCTACCGAATGTAATAAAGCATATATAAATCTAATGTATACACTTAATAATAACTCAGCCCCCTGACTGAAATTTGTAAAGAGTGGTAACCATTGTAAAACACACACAGAAAAGTAATTATCTATGTGAAGAAGACAGGCATACTTAGTCTTGGTATATTCTTTAATAAAAATATTTTAAGGTCTGAATACTCCATTGACTTCTAAAAAAGAAGAGGAACTTAATATTTAGTGTTTGCAGCATTTTATTTTCTTAAAAAATAAACAGTAATTCTTAAAAATTTTATGAACTAGTAAAATTATAAAATTCTATTTCTGGACATATTAAATATCGATCTGTGTAATAGTTTGAATACATTATGAACTACTACACAAAACATAACAGGTTGAAATTTGCAAACTTTTAGATCATGTTCTGTTTCAGTACATGTAGGAAATACATAACATTTACACTCCTTGGGTAGAGTTGAGTCTAAAACATTTTTGTCAGTTTCAAACTGTTACGTCAAGTAGTAATTAAAACAGAAACACTAAATCTATTGTGTTGCTTACTTTTCTCTCATTGCTGGAACAAAATACCCAACACCCAAAAAGGAAGAAGGAAAAGTTTGCTTAGTTTAGGGCTTTTGGAGGTTTCATTCCATAATCATCTGGCTCCAAAGCAGAGGGGCGTGGCAGAGGGGCATCAGGGCAACACTTGAAGGCAGAAGCCAGCAAAAGCAGCCAGCACAAAAGAAGAGGTAAGAGCAAGCCTCTTTTCCTTCCTTATATTTTTGTGGGCCACTCCTCACTTCCAGGGAAGATGTAGCTCTCACAAAATCTCTGTGCCTGCTTCTGCACAGGCTCAAGATCCTTACAAACTAAGGATCCTGTCTCCCTGCTGAGTCTCTCTGTTAAACCCCCAAGCTCCTAAAGTTGACACAAGGTATCAGCCATAACACATAACACACCTTCACTCCTTTGTTAGTCCCCTTTCTCTTCCACTCTCCTTTCCCCATCAATGTCTTGGTCCTTTCCTTTTCCTTTTTATGTGTGTGCAGGACATGATGTTTACACTTTTTTGTGTGGAGTAGGTTAAGTATAAAACATATCTTATTCCTGATTTCATCTTCTTCCTTGTCTTTTCTCTATCAACCTCTTGATTCTCTTTTCCTTTAAAAAGATCTTCTTGTTTTATTATCTATTTTGTATTATGCTCTTTATTATGGTTTATGTTTCTCAAATAACACAAACCATGAAATATTTTAGAATGTGTTTCTGATTTAAATTACATAGTGTTACAGTTTCAGGATGCATCAATTTCCTACAGATGACTTGAGTCTGTCTTTCTTTATGGCAGATTAAAATTCCTTTGTATGTTATCCTGACCCATGCTTCTGTTGATATACATATAGGTTGCTTCCAAGAATTTGCTATTATTAATTGCAATGCTAGAAACATAGGTATGCATATTTCTCTGTAATATATTGGCTTTTCACTCCTTCAAGACAATGCATAGGAAATTAGGATTGCTCAATTAACTGTTATTAACATTAATATACATTGATATTACATTACATTACATTACATTACATTAACATTAATATACATTAATACAGCATTAATTAGAACTGCTCAATTAACAGTTCAATAATAACCTAATAAAATAATAGCAAGCAAAGAGCTTCATTTTTTATGTAGAAGTTGTGTAGGCTGAACACTGATACCTCCAGAAAGTGAAACTCGTGAAATTTCCATATACTTGTCAAATTTTTATGTTTCTGGTAATTTTGTTAGTCACATTTCCATGTCTATCACAAAACACCTGAGGCATACCACTTACAAAGAAGAAAGGTTTATTTTGGCTCATGGTTTCAAGTTTCACTCCATGGTTGATTGTTTCCATTGCTTTGCACTGAAGATAGGGCGGAAGTAAGGTAGCAAGAGTGTAGCAGAAATCTGCTCACTCATGGCAGCCAGTAAGCAGAGAGATGGGAAAAGGACATGTGCTGGAGAAGAGTGTTCAATGCTGGTGGGCCAGAGGCAGAGAGAAAGCTAAGTAACTAGAGAAAAAAGGACCAGAGCCAAGCTACAGCTCCTGACAACATGCCTTTAACCCACTCCCTTCAACTATGCCAAGTATCTAGGTCACACATTCAGTTATGAACACATTAATAGATGAATATTTTGAGAGAATTAGCATTCTTATCATTCAATCACTATCTAACAGCCCATAAATTGACCATAATTGACCTGTGTGTGTGTGTGTGTGTGTGTGTGTGTGTGTATACACATATATGTATAGTGGAATAACAGTATATAGAATGGGTAGACTGCATATAGTTATTATTTGATTTGTTCCTCTAAAGGGAAGAACACATTATTTTAATTATTAATAGCACTGACTTCAAGACCTGTTAGTAACAGAAAAAAATACATACTACTTAGAAGAAGAAAAAGGTGTATCAAATGATTCCAGGAAAGAAACAACCTATATACATGTAAGTAATGTTCTGTTGAGTCACTAGGGGAGTCATGATCAGTGTACAGAAAAGTAGCTCTGGAATCTAAAGATAAACTAGTCTAGTAGTAAATCCTTTGTAACAAAGACTTAGTAACTATGTGGGTGCTTCAACACCATTACACATGGGTGTGCGTCACACCTCAAAAAAGAAATATTTTTTCCTCAGGCATATGTTCATGTTATGGCCATGTGATGGTATCTCTATTTGAAGGAAAGAAGAAATACTATTTATCAAAATATTCTAATGTACATTCAGTAATGTACACTATTCTTCAGCACAGAGGAGGAATGTAAGACGGTATCAGAGAAAATGTTATAATTTCTGGCTCAGTTTTTTATCTCATCCTGTTTACACTTTTGTATATTACATGTTTACATGTAATATACAAAGTGATTAGCATGCATGTAATATGCAAAGTGATTAACATGCATACAATGTCTCCAGTTTAGTTGTAGCGAAGTTGGTGTGAGTGTTCAACTGTAGGTATTACACTCTAAAAAAAGGGAAACATTATGTAAGAAGCTTGAAATTTTCTCCTTTCATACTTCATTGTGCAAGTGTATACTATTGGGTAGATGACTATTGGGTATGTTACATGTACAATAACTTTGCTTTGAACATCACTGGCTATAGTATAGGATACTATAACCAATGTGACATCTTTCTTCATTGTACTAACTTCACCTCAATGTTCTCTCATAGAATTGATTCTCCCTCAATAAATGTAGAATTGCGTGGCTATTTTCTACTTTTATTGCCTTGTTGGCTAGAAGGTGATTATGCAACCAATGTTCATCAATTATAATACCTGGTCTATGTGAATGAATGTAGATATCAAACTTTTAATAAGCCGAAAGATAGACACAACTGATCCATTCAGATGGCTGCATACTGAAAATCTTAACAGTGATTAGTTTATGCAATACATGTCTTCTGCAATATAACTCATCTAGATTGGATTGAATTACGTATTTGTGCCATAAAATATAAAATAAATGTAAGTGGTGAAAAAATATTTGATCAGTCCACATCCATAACCTTTGAGAAGGAGGGGGTAGTGATTTCTCTGAATATATTCCTTTTAATGGACTGATTTTAAAAAAATTCTTTCAATTTACCTATTTGTTCACTAACCTATATCATATTTTCTTGAAAATTAAATAAGATAACAAAGAAAATAAATAACCAATGGCAATGATATGAGGCTCTTTCAAATGATATTAAGTATTTATTAGTATTTTGGTTCCTAACAAAAGAGGCTGACATTTATCATAGAACTGCTCCTTGCCAAACACAGTTTGAATTTTGTGACTGTATTAAGTTATTTGTTCTTCATAATAAGCTTGTGAATTAGCTATAATAACATCCTCATTATATCCACAAGGACATTGAGGAAACCACTGTATTTATAAAAAGGTCATGCAGCTAGGAAGATAGTAGAGAACGTGAATAGCTCAGGCACGATGCACACTACATCCGCCCTCTCTTTGTTGCACATTGTCTGTCATATGTCACTGAAAGTTAAACTTTGCAGAGGTTACTTACTAGTAAAAACAATTCAACTAATTTGGATTGTCATTACTTAGTCCTTTATTCATCTTTTTAGCAACACAAGTCAAACAAAGCAAGATTGGCATGTGTAAAGTAAAGATTTAATTCAAGATACCACAGTTGTCCAAACTCCATGAATAAAAAAGAATTTTACCCATTGCCCAGAGCCTGGCGTTTACTTCTTAGTCTTTGGAATGTCCTGAGAAGGCACTTGTTTCCCTGAGGAGGAGGGTCATGTCACAGTATTTCATACTAACAACATGATTGATTATGGAGTCATAAGCCATATATTGAGATCTTTGGAGGAGAATAGACACTGAATTTCTCAAATTAGCCATGCCTATTAATCAATAATCTAAATATCTGAACAATGCAATTTTAGGTTTATTGTCTGAGCTTCCCTGGTTAGCAGTACTTTATTGCCAAATCTTGTATCAGGTTATTAGTATTGTTCACAAGATTTCACTAGGAAAGGGCAAAAGAAGCCTGAACGTGCTCCCTTAGACTCTGTTCTACGTGCCTGTTACATTTGATGATCTTTGTAGGTATCCTCTCAGAGAAATTAACCATACTTAGGAGTTGAACAGCTTTCCTGACATCTGTGAACGCTTCTTCTAAATCACTCAGCCTAAGGGAATCTTGGATACTATTATATACCATGCTGTTGTAGTCAAGGTTTACAAGGGAATAGATTTAATAGGAGATAAACGCTTTATAGGATTACTTTGTAATATTCAGCCCAAAAGTCAAATGCAGAAGGGTACAAGACATCTGGTCACGCACCAGAGATACAAAGAATCCAGCCGAGCATTGTATCCCACAGCAGTGTTCTGCCAGAGTCCATCTGAAGATCTAGAGCCCATAAACTTCTTCTCCATGAGTCCATCTGGAGTCCTAGACCCACGACAATGTCTCCTGCAAGTCTGCATGAAAGATCTGCACTGGGAAAGCCCAAAGGCCAGAGACAGAAGCTAGAAAATGTGGGTGATGGATCTATGCATCTCTACTGGAACCAGGAAGCAATGCTCCAGGTAAGGACCAGTGTTCCTCTAATGAGTACAGAGAGGACCCCAGCTCCTCCCACAATAACATTTGAATTCAGGTCAGGAAAACCAGCATGACAAATTTCTCCAAGAGAATCAGCAGCACACCATCATCCCCTTCAGTTCTTCTTTTATATTGTTGGCAACAATCCTCAGGTGGGTCGTACACACCCAGAACCATGCTGATTCAGTTCAACGAGGCATTAAAAATTGACGGTTAGTTAATCTACCACACATTACACACTATCTTTTTAACTTTAAAAAAAATGCCATCCACAGAAAATGACATCAAAACCTGTAAAGGAAAACAAAAGAAATGTTAAAGTGTATTAAGAAAGACAAACTTACCTGCAAATGTGAAATATCTTGAACTTCATGCATTTTATTTTAGTCCATAAACTCATTTTGTATCATAGATATTGTCTATGGCATCTCATAAACTGAAATGGAAAAATACCAAAAAGTGTGAGGACATGTGTGTGATGTGTTCTAATGTAGAGAATCTCAAAGAGGCAAAATCACTGTCTTTTTTTTTTCTAAGAAAACTCTATGTCAAACACATTTCTCAATATTTTATTAGATCTATATCGAATGTTTTAAAATAAAATTATTTAAGAAGTCAGCCTTTCTTGGATGTAGTCCACCAACATAAGATTTCAGAAGACCTCAACTCAAACAGAAAATAACTAATATAACTGATCAGTTGACTAGGGTTTTTTGCACCAGGTACCATTGGTGGTCACCAAATTTTTAAATTAGCTTTTCAACCAAAACTTCTGTAGAACCTCTTCACTTATCTTCAGACACCACGCTTTGCCCTACACACACATAGTAACACTCAGAAACACACACACACACACACACACACACACACACACACACACACACACCAGCTCTAGACAATTTAAACTTGCAAGAGATTTTTGAAGTCTGGTCTGGTACTTCTAGTCTGATAAGCCACTCAAGTCAGTGTTTTTTGGTATTATAGCTTCTCGAGGCAGGATTGTGAAGGCGACAGTAGAGAGCTAAAATCAGCACTATTTGTCAATGTTTTCAGGAAACGTAAATATTCGTAATTTATAAACATTTATGTGTATAAACTTTTATGAATAAAATTATGATAGCTTACTTTTTGTATTTTCTCCAATTAGCAACATGCAAAATATTCCTTATATTCTTCTATAAAAGTTTCTCAGTGACCAGTTAATAGTCTCAATTGAATGAACAATGTTGAATTATGAATGTTTTGCTGTCCTTTATTCTTTAATAATAGGAAAAATACTCTGAAGATACAGATTGTCCCAAATAAATGTTTTGCAATTCTTTCATTAACATATGCAGTAATATTTTGAGTAACATTTAGAGAACATTTCTATGTTTAGAACTATATTTCAGTAAATTAACATATCTTGTTTATTCTTTTACTGATATCTTAAGAGATTTTTCAGTAACCCCAAAATAGTTTGTTCCCTATAATTTTTATTTTTTTTAAATGTTGGTTTTTGGTTTGTTTGTGGATTTTTTTTTGGAACGAGGAATTGAACTCAAGATCTTGCACTTGCCAGGCAGGCACCATTCTAATAAACTATATCACCAGCACTTTTTATAATTTTTAATGCTTTCATTTATAAAATCCTTTTGCGTGAAACTCTATAGGTTAATATAGCCTAATTTAAATTTGGTAGGTTCCTATATGTCAACTGACATAAAATATTTTAATAAAGTTGTTATTTTTCAAGTTATCTTGCAGAAACAATGAATTCAAAACCTCCCCAACATAGTTGGGATTAATTCTTAAAATCTAGTTGCCATAATACATGACAAAGTGTTAGATAATCAGGTTAATAAGTACACAAAATTTATTATATATATACTGGATATATTTTATTTGAATGAAAAACACCATACCACAGCAACATATGCCCAACTGTGTTTAAAGAAGCACAGTTTTTAAGAATTAAATCTTGAAAAACAGTCCAAATGGCCATCAACCAATGGATGGATAAAGAAGTTGTGAGGGTTTTTTTTTTTTTTTTTTACTATAATGAAATATTACTGTGCTATAGAGGAGGATAAGTTTGAGACATTTCTAGCTAAATGAATGCATCATGAGACCATACCTTTAAGTAAAATAAATTGGATACATGTATTTAGATACTATGTGGTTTCTCTGTTAAGAGAATCCAGAAGTGTAATTAAGGACCAAAATGTATAATATGCATTGGGAAATGGGAAGAAAATGTTCAAATGAAAAGGGCTCTAGGGAGGGAGGAGGGAAAGGAAAGAAGAGACAAGAAAAAAGAATAGAAGGAAACAATGAAACAGAAGCTTTTGTAAATAAGGAGGAGAAGAGAGGTTGAGGGGAGGGGAGAGGGATGGAAAAAAGAAGGAAGATACGTAATATAAAGGAACAAATTCTCCATGATGTACATTATCATTATGCTGTTTGAAATACAGAAATGAAATTTTAAAATGCTAAAAATAAGTACCAGTTAATAATGTTAGTTTTATACTTACAATGTCACAGTATCTTCCTGCTTATAAGTATTAGTATATAGCAAAATATATTGTATATAATATATAATTACAATGCAGTATATTATGTATACTGTATACTATATAAATGTATTTCATGAAATAGTATTTTGTTTTCTGTTATGGAATGGGTAAGAAACTAGGTTAGGAAGCAATTTTTACATCAAATCCTGCTACTTAATACCTTTGTCATACTAAGCAAACAAATTAGTTTCTTTGGATTTTATTCTCTATAAAGAAAAGTGATGCTGTATTACATCACCTTATTCTATATGGTCCTTCTAGATTCAAAGTGCCTTTGAATAAATTACTCAACAGATGTTTTAAATTTTAACTTAGCTTTTCTCACTGTGGTGTGATGAGCTGAGACAAGAATCAGTCATTTTCAGTGTGATTTTATTTAAACATAAATAGAGAATTAGAGGAACTTATAACCTCTGAAATATGTAACTTGGAAATCATTACAGAGGGGATTCAAATCCTTTTCAACTTGCAATCTTATTTAAAAGTATAGGTCATTCATTTTATCATCCTTTATGCCTCCAAAACGAGCTAATTTAACATGCATTTAAAGTTTTACATGCAATTACCACAGGTTAAAATGTAGAAGAGATAGTTTTGTTTCAGAGTGAAATCATAAAAATACCCATTTACCTATTTCCAAAAATAGTTCAAGTGTTTTCTTCCATTTCAACCCTTTTCATTGTGATAATTGTAATATGCATTTTAGTTCTTTCTTCCTAATTTGTTTCTGGATTAGTCTTACTGATCACAATGCTAAATAATATTTATTAAATGCATGAATCAGTCATTGCGTTATATTTATTCAATGATTTATTCTTTTTATAATTTATATCAGGTACACAACATGCGATTGATAACAATGGCTTGACTCATGTTTTTCCAGCTTTTAACTCTTCTGATGATTCCAGTCATAGTCCTTTTTAAACAAAGTGATGTTTGAAATAAAGTGATACTAACAGCTTATTTTTTCTCAACATAAGGCATTAAACATGACAAGAAAATTACCTAGAATACAATTATTGAGACAGACACATCAATATTTGGACAAGATGTAAATAGTAAAGTCTATGCACTATATTACATGAATAATTATATCATCGTGATGTTTCACCAGCAAAATAAGTAAATTTTACTATAAGCGGAATAAATAACAATACTGATTTGCTTTGTTCTCCATCAGCTCAGAATTAAGACAAAAAAGTTATGAAGCCACATGCCTTTGTTATGTTCTGTATATTTTGAAACTATGAAGCAGAAATCATCAATTTGTATTTATTTTTTACATAAAAATAATCAAATAAAGTGGACTCTATTTTTACTTACTATGTTTTTGTTTTTAAAATTTACTTTTGTTTTATTTTATATGTGACATTTTCAGGGATCTCCTCTTGACCATAATATTTGTGAGATGCAACACAAAGGTGAAAATTATGAATTTCATTTACAAAAGTGACATCAACTACACCATAGTTTCTATCTAAAATTTTGACTTGTGCTATTAAGAGACTGCCCAAATTATATCTTTTTTCTCTTACAAATATTTGTTTACTCTGGACTCTTGAAAACTAATTTATACTTGTTCAGTTTAAATTTTTGACAAGTCCTCCTGGAAAAGTATAAATATCTTTTTTTAAAAAAGAGATTGTGAACAAAGTTATCATTTATTATTCATGGTCACTTACCCTTGTAGTTTGTTGTGATCACTTTGCAGAAAACTCATTGGCAATTTGAAAATCTTCATTTATTTAATTTTTTAGATACTTTAACTTATATATGCAACCATTTATATTTGAAAGAATTTGTTTCAGAATATTAATAAAAAGCCATTTACACAAACAAGTAATTTCATTAATAGAAGCTTAGAATAAATGAAAAGCAAAATCAAATTTGAAAATACAGAATTGTATTCTTCTAAATTTATGAGAATTAAATCTGATTTCTTTGGATTATATAAAGTTATATCTTTTTCATCAATTCTTTTGTAAATAAGAATAAAAACTTTGAAATTGAGTTTTGCCATGAAATTACGAACTAGTGCTAATTTACTTGCGTAAAACAGTTAAGATCATTTTGCATAGCCTGGTGGAGATGGTATTTTTATAAAATTCCCAAATTTCACGTTAGTCATCAATTCTCCAACAAAAGTCATATCCATAAGCTGCCAAATAGGACAAAGACAAATTCTGCTCTGAAGAAGAAACAACAAGGAAAGAGGAAATAGATCTCATTTCTGGTGAATTAATGACAGAGACATCTCCTTCCCCACTCTCATTTCATTTATTTCAACAGATTTATTATTACTAATAGTCACTTCAGAATTAATAATAATCTTATAGAGCACCAAAGAGTTGAAATGAACTCTAAGAAATGACTGTCTTTAATGTCTATGATAGGCAATTTAAATGGACTTTTTTATGATTAAAAAAGAGGGATGAATACTCAAACTCTCATCTATTTTAAAGACCCTGAAATGTGCCACCACAATTTGAAGAGCTGTCACATAAAATGCATCTAAAATATCTACCGAAATGCTGTCTACAAAACATGAAACCTTTAAACACACCAAAAAGAAATTACTATCTTACGTGAACATAAATTTACTGTGTGGGTTTCAGTTTGTAATTTGAAGAAGACTGTAAGTAATAATCACCTCAAATATTTACTGGAAACAATGGTATGTTGCTCTAAAACAACAAACTTTTGATTGCTTCAGAGATCAGTTTAAGTATTTTAAAATAGCTTATTGTTAGTGCTAATTAATACGAAAATATATTTATGCATCATCTACATATTTTAAGACTTCTTTGGGGTGTTTTTCATAACTAGTATTGGATTCCTTGTAAATAAGAAAGCAATGGTAAGAAAGCATAATTGGGTTATATGTTCATAAATAATGTTGTGCCACCTGAGGAATAAGCTTCCCACTGCATTGATTCTGTCTCAGCACAAATAACTGCAAAATATTATACACTTGCCAGGGCTTTGGAAATAAAGTGTCCAATAACTAGACTCATTAATGCTAATGGTAAATCAGTGAGATTAAATATTTCTATAAATCATTTCATTAATAAAATAGAGGGCTATTAAAGAACTATTGAACTGTTAAGATATAATATTTCAGGATCAGCATTTTATAAACATTTCAATTAACACAGGTTGACAACACCCGTAAAAGGCACAACACATCAGTGCCGTAGGATAGAAAAGCATTTGCTAGCCAAGTATATAGCATCCAAAGCAGTATTAGTTAGGGCTTTGCAATGTAGAGCAACATTATATACACATATAATAGGTGTGTGTGTGTGTGTGTGTGTGTGTGTGTGTGTGTGTGTGTCTGTAACCACACTCTGTCTCTTGTAGCTTTCAAGAGGCATATGAAGGATGGTAAGTTCCATTCAGTAGAACTCTGTATGATTTACTATTACCTTTAGATTGGTCATAGACAACTTGAATGAGGTTTGAAGAGTTGAGCATAAGAAGAAGAGAGTACTTAAACTTAAAACTAATGCAACAGCCTACTGTAACCCTCAGTGAGAGTTTTCAACACATATAAGAGTTAAAGGACAAGAGTGGAGAGAAAGCTTTACGAGTGCTACCAAGATACAAAATGGAATGATCTCAGACTAAGTATCACCTGAAAGTACAGAGTGTTTCTCACCTCTCAAACAAGAAAACTTTACTTTTTATGTAGTTCTTATTTTGTCTTTTAACCAAGAGCCAAATTCATTCATTCGTGTGTGTGTGTGTGTGTGTGTGTGTGTGTGTGTGTGTGTGCCTCCAACTTCACGTTTTGATGAACAAGGAATAAAATCAGTTGGTAGAGTTAATTTGACCCTTCAGCCTTGATCTCTGCTTCAGCTCTGAATACTTCTGATTTGCCAGGGAGTGCATATTGGCTTGAGGGAGGTGAGTAATTAAAGTGCCAACGAAATAGCAGATCTCCAGGCAGAGGACTGAGACAAACAAGGAGACTCATGATTCAGAAAAGCTGGCTAAATAGCTAAATGCAAATCTCTTGTTTATTTATTTATTTATTCATTTTGGTGGTGAGAAAACAAGTCATGTGGCTTGGGTTTTATGCATCAGAGAAAGAAAATCAGGTGACTTTTTTGCCAGACTATTATTTGTACTGACATTTAGTAATTAAGATTTTGAACCTTTCTCATTAGAAAGTGTATGGTGAGCCATTTCTTAATTAAAACAGTGCAGATTAGCAACAGAAAAAACAAAAGATATGAGACTTCTAAAATGAAAAGAAATGAGACTTCTCAAAAATAAATCTTTTTAACAACTATGTATATGAAAATTTTGCTATAAATCCTTTAATTCTATCTCCACAAAGAGGTCATGGTCTCTGTTTTCCCTCATTCCTAAAATCTGTGCTGCATTAGGACTGCTTCTAACCAAAGTGTGAGGCAGAAAGGACGTGGGGCTGTATAATTCTCAGGACTGGCAGGATTCACATTCACCTTAAGTTTCAGGAGTAATATGCCGCTAATGAAAAATCCAAACATAAGAAAGTTTCAGTGTCCTGAGGACACTGGTCCATGGAAGACTGGAGGATCAACCATTTACCTCCTAGAAAATGAAAAAATGTGAAGAAGACACCGGAAAGCAGGAATGGAAGTAGATTTTCTGATCAGGGACCACCAAAGTGTCCAGACAAAAATTTCTCAAATGTCTAAACCATGAAATCAGGGGTAAAAATGATTGTTTTCAAACATATGATTTTAGAGTAGTCCTGTGTCACACAACAATAGATAGACAAGTAATGTAACATGTGATCCCTCAGCTTTCTAAAATGCTGAATTTAATTTTCAAAAAATGTGTTATTTTTCTCTTCTTCCTGATACATTTCTTGTTTTCAAAAATTATCATTCAATGTAGTAAGACACCCAAACCACGTGAATAGTTTTTATAATAAATAAATCATGTAGACTGACATTTATGCTAGTATACATTCCTTGGGGAGAAATTTTTACAGCTAGAAAAATTCCATCATGTCTATCTACTAAGTGCTTTAAAAGATAAGCCTAAAATATGTTTTTATCATAGGAAATATTTTAGTAAAATATATTTTTCTTTAGATATTGTAATCTTTTTAAATAAATTACAATTTTAAAAGATAATGTGCTTCTAAAGATAATATATTTATCTGAAGATAAGCTGTTTCATCAAGGTTTATCAATTATATTTCAAAATGGATAGATATTTCTTTAAGAATGTTGTGGATATTGGTAATACTATTCATCTTATTTAGAATATTTGTGCTCAATGAAATATTTATGTCTTTTACTATCACATTAGCTAATTATACACACACAGTGTATTTCAAAATAGATCAAGTTATTAGGGAGGGAAAAATTGTGGGACAGATCACAAAGGCTCTGTTGTGTTTCTACTGTTGTTGAGGATTTACCATCTGAAAACATACTAGAACTAATTATGAAACTTTAATAACTGCTACAGGAGAAAAATGATAGGAAAAGAGATTAACAAAATGAAAGGATGACATAGGTAAGACAAATACAGAGATTGTGTCAAATGTCCTGAATATAAAAGTTATATCTTCAATCTTTGTATTCATCATTGTACTAATTTTGTCAATAAAGATTTACTACACATTTTCTTACAATTCTTGAGCAACTTTTCCTAAACTTAAAGTTTCAAAGATCTTAGAAAATATTATCTAAATATTTATGCCAAAATAAGTAACATTAAAACATGTTTTTACCAATACTTAAGATAGATCGCTTCTTTCAAAATTGAATGTGATGATCAGTATGACAGCGTTATTAGTTTAGTTAGAAAGAAATCTTCCAGCAGGAGAACAAAGAAGCCAATCCCTGTGAGCCAGCAAGCACATGGGCTGAGCGACAGAAACAATTGAGCTCGCCTCATCCCCAAAGAACTGGCTAATTCAGAGGAACACAGGATGAGATGATAGATACCTAACTAAAAAAAAAAAAAAAAAAAAAAAAAAAAATTTAATGGTTGTATGGCTTGATTGCCTTGCAGGCCTAAAGCCAGTAGTCTGAGCATCTAATTAGAGGATAACAATATGCAATATAGCAACTATGGGTGTTTCTTTCTGTCTTATTTTTCAAATCCAATATTATTCTTGCTATTTTGTTTAGTTCTGTTTTTTTTTTGTTTTATTCCCTTGAAAATAAAAAAAATAGATGAATGCAACAAGTTAAAAAAAAGAAAGAAATCTTAAGGTAGAACACATTGAAAACAAATTTCTTAAGTACTGATTGCATTGCTTCTTAGCTAAGACATTTTTTTAAAAACTTATACAACATCTCTCTGTGTCCTCAACTGTAAAGTAAGTTTTCCAGTAGTTCCTCATAGAGTTACTATGGGAAATAAGCAAGTTAGCACTTTTAAAACACTTAAATCTTATTCCTGGGAAATAGTACTGCTTTTGTAAATACTGGCTATCATGCTTTTCCTCGTTACTATTACAGATGGCACGGGTAGGTCACAACCAGCATGACTCTTACTCACAAGCGCAGCAGAGGTGCCACTTGTCTCAGAAGCCCGTGTGAGGGACACTCAGTGGCTCCTGCCTTAAGTCACACTCTTGCCTAAAATTCTTTTAGTAGCAGGCACAACAAAATTTTGAAGGGATATTTCTGATATCTCAGACGTTCAGCTACAGTCCTACAAGTGGAAAAAAGAAATCGCTATATTTGAGAAAAGAAGAAAGATGACTCCTACACGAATTGCTAGCAGATAACCAAATTCACTATGCGTAACACTCCTACACACAACCCCACAGCCACGTGAGCACCCTGGGCAACACGGAGAATTTCAGGACATTCCAGGGCACGGAGTCATGAGTTAGGGCGTCTTCTTCTTTTGAGGTTTGTAGAGAAGACCAGCCTGATAGAGAAGGCACATGAAAAAGTGTAGAGCTCAGCACCTGATGGGGGAACCCCAACAGAAGAGGACTCCAAGGGAAGCCTTACAGAAACTGGAGCTACCTGCTAGGAAGGGAAGCTGGCATCTTCCCCTTCTTTTATAAGTGGGCACTGCTATTTTACCTACGGTTCCTAGTTGAGCACAAGGATACTAAGTAATGGAGGAGGTGTCAAAGAGCAGTTTACAGGAGAGAACAGACTGTAATGGGAAACTTCCTTCTATGCTTATGTGTCAGCCCTGCTTGGTGATTTCCTGTGCGCCAACAGAAAACTATGGAGTATGCTTGAGGGTGGCTGAACCAAGGGGACTGCAGAAGAGGAAGGGGGACCAAAGAAAGGAGGACTGGTACTCCCACAAAGCATGCTCCAGCACCTCTATGCTATTCCTATATGTGGTCCAAAACAGAGTCTCCCGTTCTGTTTGTCCAAAACGAAGGAATTACCACTAGGTTGCTGACAGAAACACTCTATACAGGATAAAGTTAACTTGTACTACACCAAGCTCAGAAATAGAAAACAAAATTGTATGAATGAAATTATTTGTTTTAATCATTCATTTGAAGTATTAATATATTACAAAGTTTTTAAACAATACATAAAATTACGCACGTTTATTGGACAAAAGATGACTTTTCAATATGTGCAAATGTTTGTGACGTTCAAATCACAGGGTAACATGTCTACATCCTCAATGAATTATCATTTCTTTATAGTTAAAAGTTTCAAAGTTGTTCTGACTTGTTAAAAAATTGTACTAGAAATTTTTTTTAAAATTTAAATTAAAGTTCATTTTTAAAGTGATACAGAAACACAGGAAAATAGGTGTAGTGTGGAAATGTGATGTTTCATTGTGTAATAGTTAAGGTTATTCATATATATATCCTAAAACATTGTCTCTTTGTAGTAAAGACTCTCAACATTCTTTCCATTAGCTTTTTGAAATACATGGTTCATTATTATTACTTATAGTAAGCCTGCTGTTCAGAAGAACACTACAGTTTCTTTCTCTTATCTATTGTTCAAGTATAACATAGTACTCAGTGTTGAATCTTCCCTATCTCTCTAGCTCTACAGCTCTTCCCAGCCTCTGGTAGCTACCATAGTTTTCTCAACTTCCACGCAATTTAATTTTGGGAGATTTCATCCATGTGTGAGATCCTATGATACTTACCGTACCCAATTTATTTCATTTAACATAATTCTCTCCCTTCTCTCCCTGTCGCCAATGACATGATTTCCAACTTTTGATGAATGAGAAGTATATTGCATACATGTAACATATATTATTCCTCTCATTAATCAGTTGTTAAACACGTGAGTTGTTTCTATTTCTTGGCTGTGATGAATAGTGCTGCGATACTCATAAAAGGCAGAAGGCCTTCCCACGGACTGATTAAATTTCCTTTGGATATATAACCTGTAGTGGGATCCCTGAATCATATGGTAATTTTACTTAAAAGTTTATGGTAGTTCTATTTCTGCTTTTTGGGGGGAATATTCTTACTATTTTCTGTAATGGTTTTATTCATTTATACATCCACCAAAAGTGTGTTTCCTTTTCTCCAGATCCTCTTCATAATCGCCATTACTATGGAAGGCATAATATCTCATTGTGATTTGATTTGCATTTCTTTGACTAGTAATGTGGAGCTTTTTTCTAATGAACTTGTAGACTATTTGTATGATCTATCTTGTTTTGAGACTTTCTGTTCTGATCTATTGTCTATTTTTATATTATCTATTTCTTGTTACTGAGGTTTTAGAGTTCCTAATATTACCTTTGTGAAATGTATAGTTTTCATTTTCTCCTATTTTCGGAGTTACCTTCTCACTTAAAGAAGTTTATTTGTTGTTTTTTGGTTTGGTTTTTAGTTTACTGAAATCCCGTTTGTCAACTTTGGATTTAAATTTTTACTTTTATAATTTTTTTAGTAACATTTTTATAATATCTCATAAAATTGTTACCACTATTTCACTTGTTTGAACTTTGGACCAAAAAAGTAAGTACTCTATTTTTCTCTGAGTAATAATTAATTTCAAAATGCATCTTACGTCTTTAATCCAGGCTCAGCCATTGATAGCTACCATTTAATTAGTAGAATGGCCCATGTGAGATTTACAGTCAGTCAATGAAGTTCTGGGAGGACTGTGAAACTGCCAAGGGAAAATAATTTTTCCAGGTATGGGAAACCAAGAAATAAAAGAACGATATTGGTCTCCAGAAACATTTACATTAGGATATACTAAAAATATTGTCAATAGACAACAAAGATAGAAGTCATTCTCCTGTATTTTAATTTTCCTGGAATTGCAGAATAAAATTAACTTTCCTAATATGTAAAAGCCTTTTTCTTTTTCAATCTAAAGTCCTCAGCCCTGGAATTAAGAATGCCAAAAACAGGAGTGGCAACTAACGGATGATCCAGTAAATCATCGATGATGCAAGCAAGCCTCTTGTCCATAGTTCTTATCTAACAGTTAGACACAAATTTTCATGTGACTATTGAGTTCTCCTTGGAAATGTGGGCAACCATATGTCCCAAGTTTTTAAGTGTGAACTGAACGATATAAAATAGCTTTGTAAAATACTTCTTTATTTTGTCATTTTGCATATAAATATCTAAGGACAAATATTTAACAATGAAAAAACTTGGCAAGGAATATTCAAATATTAAACTGATATACTGTTTGCTAGAAAAAGTCAATTTCCACTTATAAATGGAAAAATGCACATACACAAAAGTTTTTTAATTAGTGCTTATATATGTGTCATATATAAAAAATAAGAAAGGAGAGGGAAAGACAGGGACATATATTATAAATTTTTAAAAAAAGATCTAAATGGTGAGAAGGCTTTCAAATTATTAAAGATCTGGAAAAAGTGAACCATAAAAACTTGTGAGAAATTCTGATGTTGAAATCATGGGAGTACAACTGGCCAATGTGAAACCAAGGAAATCTACTTCTTTGAACTGTTTTCTATATATTCACGTGAACAGATGAAAACAAGTGTTTTCCAATGTGGCTCTTTTCTCAAGGGAATTATGTGAAAGAAAGCTTTGAGAATCTGGCACCCAAATGACAAATGAAATTGAGAAGATGGCAGTTTCAATGTATAAAATGTGTCATTAAACATTCAGCACGAAACCATTAAAATGCATGATGTTATTTAAGAGGAAGAGACTAGTCAACTGCAACTGAGTTCTGCTATCACATTCCAACTGCCAAATCAGCTGCCACCTGGCTTTGATTCTTTCCCAGATCTGAGTAGTTTTGTATGAAACAGTTGTGGTCCTGTAGATCCAACTCTTCTGCTGACCCACATTTTCTATCCTTGGAATCATAATCCACATTTATTCTTTCCAGAGACTGAAACATCCATTAAAATTTTGTCTTCAATGCCAGTAATACATATACACCAGCATGAAAGACAGGGTGGACAACTCTGCGTGGTTAAATATTCAGTAACTGAAATGTTCAGAAATGGGATACTATGATTAATTTATTAACGGGTCTTGTTAGCATCCTGTGGAACACACTGTGCTTATTTGGACATAACTCCTAGAATTTGATTTTATTTTGGTAACTCATCTTATCCTCACAAAATCCCTAGGGGTGCAGGACAATCATTTCTATTTGTGGATAAAGAAACCAAGCAAAGAGAAATTAGTAATCTGTCCAAGTTCCGTAAAAAACAGAAGCAAGAAGCAAAAAAATGCAATCTGGCTCTAAAATTGGCCTTTAACTATATGAATTTCACCACCTTTCAGTACCGCCAAAGGTCTTCTCAAGTACTGAGTTTGTTTATTTACTGATATAATAAGTCAATGAACCATTTAATTCTATTTAATGATCTTGATAAGCAAGCAGTAGTTTTGGGCCATTATCCTGACTATGAATTCTCATTAGATCATTGAATGGAAAAGAAAATACAGGATAATGAACACTCATTTATTCAGGTTGTCAATAAACTTTCAGTTTTAGCATTTATGATAGAACATTACATTACAAAATCATAATTATAAACAAGTACACATTTTGAAAACATTGGAATATATGCACATCTTTAAAATATTGGAACATAAATTCTATTAGAATAATAAATAAAGCATGAAACAAACTATAGCAAATGAGTAGATGGGGGTTGATGAGAAAAGATTTCAGAAGGATACATTTGAATTGTCTGAAAGAATAGGTATTCTCCAAAGGCTAGGTAACACAGAGAACAATTTAAATGAAATTCCCACTAAACGATCAATCAACAGATATCTGATTAATCTAGCATAATAAAAGATTGCTAATATGCAAGTCATTTTTTTCTTAAAATATAACTTTTTATATTAAGAATCAAATTACTGATTCAAAAAATGGCATTGAAAATACAATGCCTTAATTAATATAATTTTACTCCATTTTCCTTGAACATTGAGTATAATTAAACAAAACATATGAAATAACTATTATGAATACAGCACTATTTTATATCATACTTAAAGAAGGCACAAGCTTCGTTTTGTGAGATCTGGAAGATTCACCCAGGTAGTAGATACATACAAGGAGCCATGATTAAAAGTTAAACTCTAGTAAATCCCTTCCCAAAGCTCTGGAATAGTACTATATGAGGTTGAGGAAAGCAGAAAACAATTCTAAATATTTGGCTTGTTAATTAAGGCGATATTTCTAAACAGAGAGCATAGCAATTGCTAAGATTTATAAGAGTTCATATTATAAGAACATATTTATCTTCATAACATTGTGATACAATTTCTGCAAAAAAATCTCTGTTTTGCTGATGTGAAAATCCTAACAGGGAAGTTCTGATAGCTTATCTGAATTCCTCAGAGTACAGGAGACCTGGGAACTCTTGTGACAATGCCTACTACAGCTTTAATATATCTCTAATGCAATACAAGCAAGATGCATGCAGAACATATTCAGACTCAGCAAGAGAAAAATAATCATGCCAACATGGTAATAATGATGAGCAGAAAAATATAATGATTAAGTCCACTATTGTAACATATTAAAAAGCAATGAAGGCATGAAATGCATTTTTAAAAAAATAAATTCATTGAAATATAACATTACGGATAGCTATGTGGTTCAATAGATTGATGAGAACAAAGTTGTAAGGCCAGAGCTATAGCTCAGAGGTACAGTGCTTTCCTGGAAAGCATGAGGTCCTGAGTTCAATTCCTGGTACCAAACAAAAAAGAGTTATCAAAAACCAGGGCATTTCACACTATTAAGGAAGGTATTAGGAGATCCAAGCATGCAAAAAGGAAGAAATTGCTGTCACTATTCTGATGCAAAGAATGAGTAAAGAATTCAGTTATAATTCACGAGACTCATGTTCATGTCAGTAAAAGCCACATGAAAATAAAATATTGCTAACTGGGAGTAAAGTAGAATAATGTTCATTTCAGCTAACTCCATCTGAATGGGAGTTTCCCTGTGGATTTATGAGGGTTTTAAGTAAAGGAAGTCAATGAAATCACATGGATAATGATTACATAGTGAAGTAAGGGGTGAAAAAAATACGTGCTGGACTCTTGAAAATCCTGAGTATTGCAAACTTTTCCATTTCCAAAAAATATATTTGAAAGTAGTGCTTTCATAAACCACTTGGTCTTATCTATTCCACTAAGCAGCGTCAGCCACTGAAGGAAGTTGCTCAACGAAGATAATTTTTTCAATATGAATTCCAGTAAGATGAGCAACTGGCTGCCTTCCTACTTGGTCTTTGCAGGTCTACAATGGGAAAAAAAAATCTCTTTACCTAAAAGAGTTCAGATAGATAGGCATGAAGTCTAGAGAGTGTAGTGAAGGTGCTGGAGGATTTACAGCTTTTCATCCCAGCACTGATTTCGTTCATTGGTAGTCATAGCCTTTTATTTTAGCCCATGCATACCTAGAACAAAGACTCAGTTTCTAAATTCAGTTTCAATTACATAGCTTTATACCTGAGAGCTAACTGAATAGAGGTGAAGGAGTAAATGTTATATGACACCAGTATTCTCTTTTCTAAATGTCTTTTCTACTTGGAACATAGATTGTACCACTTCCGTTTCAATTTTGACAATGTGAATGAAGGCCACAGTTAACAAAATACAGCACTAAAAAATGCTCATATGCTCAAGGATATTAATGCAAAGCTATCATTTCCACATCTGAATACTTACCTTAGGAACTGTACATGAAAGAGAAATAAATTTTCGAGTCTTCTTTCAATCTCTGTTAAATTGATCCCCCTCTTTTGATGAAAATAGTCCTGATTCAGTTGTGTATATGTTAATGGTAGAAATAAAATTTTGTCAACTTATTTTTCCTATTATTCCCTGACATTACAATGTTTCAAAAAATGAATATTTGCATGTTAACATGGAGGATCAAACATTAGACTTTAATAGGCAATCAATACACTAAGATAAAAAAATAATAGGGAATGGCCGTTTGAACTGCAGAAGTATAATATAAAGATTGGCATATTTTTTGAGTTCAGAAAAATAAAGGAAAACTTCAGGCTAATACCACTATTGAATATTGTACTTAGTCAGATTTCCCGTAATTGAAACAAAATATCTGACACACATAAGTTGGTGGAAGAAGGTTGTATTTTGGCTCATGGTTTTAGAGGTGTGGTTGGCTGGCTTCAAGCCACAAACATCATAGCACATGATGGTGAAAAACTGGCTCACTATGGTCGGGCAGAGAAGGATGGAGAGCTGGAACAAGAGACATATCCTCCAAGCCACATCACCAGTGCCCAGTGTCCCACAATTAGTCTGTCTCTTATCAGAACATTCAGCTGAGAGGATTAACCCACAGAAGATTTCAGTCCCCCAGACAGTCACCTTCCAAAAATCCTGAACACATGGGCCTTTTAGGGGACATTTTATATCTAAAACATAACCAAAACATATACAAAAAAATCTTTTTGTATACAAAAATCTTTAACAAAATATTAGTAACAAATTGTATTCAACAATACATAAAAGAGACAAAACCTCATGATCAAAGGAGATCTATCCATAGTGTATAACAATAGTTTAACACAAACACATCAATAAATATGTTTCACTGTATTAAGAATGAAACTCAAAACTTCAAAGACTTTTGATGAATTCAGCATTCTTTCATGATAAATTAGAAAACAAAAGAAATGTTTATCAATGTAAAGAAGACAACATATGAAAAGTCCCCAGTGAAAATATTGCAAAATGGTGAAAATGTAGGCTTTGCCAGAAAATTAGGAACAAAACAAGATAATCACTCTTCAAATTCATTTCATCATAGTACTAGAAGTACTAGTTGGCATAATTAACAAAAGGAAGAATTAAAGGCATTCAAATAGGAATAGAAAAATGAAATTGTCTCTGCTTGCTGATGACTCTATCTCATATTCAGAAAAATCTTAAAGATTATGCAAAAGACTATTGAAAGAGTATATAAATTCAATAAAATCACAAGACACAAAATAAACTTACAAACTCAGCAGTATTTCTATATACTAACAGCAAACATTCTAAAAAATAAATCAAGAATATAATCACACTTACAATCATATATTTTTAGAGTAAATTTAACTAAGGAAGTGGAAAATCTGTAAATGAAACACAGTAAAATATTGTTGAAAGAAATTCAAAGAGACATAAGGGAAAAGCAATGAGTCTCATTTTCATCAGTGAAATAATATTGTTAAAATGTTCATACTATCCAAAACAATCTACCTAATGCAATCCTGATCAAAACATCTGTGCAGTTTTACATAAAAATTATTTGAAAAATCCTGAAATACAAAAACAAAAATGACTCTGAAGAGTAAAAGCTATCTTGACCCTAAAAATGGCTGGAGATACTATATTTCCAGATTTCAAAACAAACTGAAAAACTATGATAAGTAAAATAGCATGGTACTGGTACAAAAACAAATTATCATTAGAATAGAATAAAAAAGCTTGAAATTAGATCTTCACTTATAGTAGAGGAGTTGATTTCAACAGTGTCAGGAAAGATTGCATAACTGAGAAAGGTCAGTCTCTTCTATAAAAGGAGTTAAATTCACTGGATAGCCACTATAGGAATAGTGAAAGTAAACTCTAGTTCTTTTTCTAAGAATCAAAGCCAACAGAGTGACATGTGCTTGTATCCTACACTTGAGAGTGTGAGCTATGTGGATTACTTGAACCTACATATCTGAGATAAGCCTGGGCAACACACATGACCTTCTCTCAAAACCAAAACCCAACACAATAAGGTCATTAGTTCAAAATAAAGTAAAGATTGAGATATAAGATCTTAAACTCTAAAATTCTTAGAAGACAGGCATGGTGGTGCACACCTGTAATCCCAGCATTCTTATGGCTGAGGCAGAAAGGTCACTGCAAGTTTGAGGCCAGCCTGGGCTATGAATGATTTCAATGGCAGCCTGAACCATATAGTAAAACCATGCCTCAGAAAAAAATTCCTAAAAAACAAAACAGAAGAAAAATCTTATGAGTGTCTCATCAATAATTTTTTGGATACTTCACCTAAAGTATAGACAATAAAAGCAAATATAAACAAACCATATTTTATCAAATTAAAAATTTTCTACATGTAAATACAGGAAAATAGAATGAAGATAAAAATCAATAAATTTGGGGAAATACTGTCAATCAAACATTAGATGAGGGATTAATATTGAAACTGTTCCTGAAACGCAAAATATTCAGGAAGAAAAAAAAAACCCTACCACGAAAAAGGAAAAGGACTTGAATAAAAAAATGGCACACATATGAACAACAGATACATGAAAAATTCAAGATTGTTAATCATCAGAGAAATGCATATTTAAGATGTATCAAATGATGCATGTTAAACTGGTCATCAAGATTAAAGATAAATTCTTGGTAAGGATATGGAGAAGAGGGAATACTTATACACCATTAGTGACATTATAAACTAGTAAAAGATTTTGGAAAACAGTGTAAAGGCCCTTTAACTAAGAATATAATAATCATATAATCCAGCAGTCACAATTTTGGAATATACGGGGAAGAATTAAAGTATTAAAGAGACATCTACACTCACATGTTTACAAAGGCAAGGCCTGTAAACAGTCCATGTTCATCAACACAAGAATGGATTTTTATATACAGCACATAGACACAATGGAATGCAAATGTCTACAACTTTAGATGATTCTACTTTATGATGTGAAAGCAATTTAGTAGAAATTGTACTCTGAGTTTTGCCCTTTCCTGGATAGCAACATATTTTGTCACCATGCTGTGTACTAGCAGCAAGCTGTATTTTCCAATCAGCCATACACTTCCAAAGGTAATTACCCAATATTCTAGTGTACAGTGTTGCTCATCTGTGATGTTCAACAGGTGAGGTGTATGTTAAATACATTTTAATTTAGTTTATTGGCATGCAACCTCATAGTGCACTGAGAAGCATCTCTACTCTTCATCCTTAAAAATACAGGAAATGATACAGGCTAGTATGGGATGCATTCATGGGGAAAGAGAGATGCTGGTCAACAGACATACATTTTCAGTTAGAATGGTGTAGTAAATTTGATGCTCTATTGTTCAGTTTTGTGAATGAAGTTAATAATGTGTTGTATATTTATAATGTCTGAAGGAGAGGATTTTAAATGTTCTTGGCACAAAGAAATGATAAATATTTGAGATCATAAATATGCTTGCTTGCTAGCCTGATTTTATCATTCTACAATGTCTATATGTCTCACCACATCATGAAATTTATCAAAAATATATACAATTTTTACCTGTCAGACCAAAATAAAATTCTCTAAAATATTCTAAATATCTATTCATTTCTCCCCAAATCTTGATTTTAGTTTATTTACATTGATAATGATATTATTAATCAATAAATATAACTGGATATGCTATCATAAAAGTAATAAAGAAAAGTTTTTTCTTACAGTAGAATTTTTTCTCAGTTTTCTCTCAGACTGAATGTCATCCACCCTTACTTCAAAATCAAGCTTGTGAAACTTGCCCGGACTCTGGATGAGTGAGAGAGTGACAAGGGCTCTGTTTGTGTTCGGGATTAGTAGGTTTGGGCAAGCTTAAATGCTTAATACCCTATTTAAAATTCAAGTTTGCTATGTGTGAGAACAGTTTGCAAAAGGTAAATAACTAGGAGTTAGCTTAATTCCAAAGATATTTCCCCACAATATTGTATTTTTTACTTGTTATTCTGAGATGCCCCATGAAGGATGTCATTACTTAAGAAATAATTTTCCCTTTCAGTAAAGTTTCCCTGTAGCAGTTACATTATTTTGATTATTAATATTTTAATATATTACAGTTTTTTTAAAAAATTGGAGACTTTCAAAGATGCATGCTAAAATTTGTATTAGAAAGTCAACTTTTAAATTATTAAGCATATATGCAACTTTTAAATCAGTAAGCATGTATTTTATAGTATTAAGCATATGTAAAGAGAATATTGTATCTCTTTTAGCTTATTTATTTTTATACTAAATTAACACTTAATGGTTTTAGATAAGCACATGTCAATTGTGAACATCCACTTGGTCAATTCATTGCTCATTTGTTCATTTAACAAACGCTTACTTTTCTAAGTCCTGTGTGAAGAACCATGGAAAAGAAGAGTTAGATGTAGCTCTTACTTGTTAAGATTTTATAAGGTAGAAAGAGACAGATCCCATAGTGGAGATGGGCACACTATGCAGTGACTAGTCTCAAGAAGGAAACAATTTTTAAAAGAAGTTTTAGTTATTTGCCAGTTTCTAAGTGATGTCTGGAGGATGAGAATAAAAATTGAGGTTCAGCATGGCAGAGGTTTTGCTCTGGAAATTCCATTAAAGTGAGAGAAAGAAAAGAGGGAGGAGGACCGAGGGAAAGGGAAAGAGAATGGAAGAGAGATAGTGTGGAGAATGAAATAATAGATGCTGCCTTCAGTCATGATGTAATTCCAGTTCCAATTGTCCAGGTCAATAGATAATCTCTTCAAAAGGACACTGGATAAGATATGCAAGGGCTGAGACAGATAGAAATTATAACAGATAAATTCAACTGCATTTAAGTTTTATCAAATGTGTTTTACACATCAGGAATTGGAAAAGGAACAATAATCAGATTTTTTTTTTCTTGTGGTAAAAGATGTATATAATGCCATTTATGGAAATATAACATCAAGGAAAAGAATCACTCACATACTCATTGGAGGATGGAAATTTAATGAACTTTGGAAAAAAAATCACATGGCTTCCAGAAATGATCATTTATAAGTACATACAGATATTTTAAATAAATCCCTTACTTAAGAATGCTCCAAATATTAAATTTTATTCCCATTTCTCCAACTTAGAGTCCTGTAATTTTTTCAGTGCAAGGTTTCCTAAACAGAACTCCTCTCCTTTCCTTTATTTCATCCCTTTTCTTTGTGGTATTGCTGGAAAAAATCTTCCTTTTCCCATAATATTGTCATATGTTGCTTAACAATGAGGACACATTGTGGTAGATGTGTTAGGAAATGATTCCATCATTTTGTGAACACCATAGAGTGTGTTCACACAATTTAGCCAGTTGATGGATTGATAATTGGTGGTCCGCTTGTAACACCAGCTGAAATGAATCAGTGTGGTGCTGAGTGTGGACGGTCCACCTGAGGATTGTTGCCAAGATAAAAGGAGAAATGGAAAGGAACAGTTTAGTGTGGGGTTCTCCTTTAGTGTTTTTGGTTCTTTTGTAGTCTCCTGCTACCACTGGTTTCCTGGAGGAGCTTGTTGAGCTTTGCTAATTGACTGTTGCATCTTCAGAGGAATTTGGGACTTTCATGTCCCTGAAAAAGCCTGTGGTTCACTTTGGCGGAGCTAAAGTCTTTACATTACCACTTTCTGGTTCCAGAGGGAAAGATGGTGTGCTGATCAATCCCCAGAAGCTTGTCCTGCTGGTGTCCAGATATGAACTCAGCTCATCATTGCAGGAGCTCAGGTCCTGCCTGTCTCTGAGGATGGCTATGATACATTTTGAGGATGTCCTGGTACCTACTTTGATTGTGGCTTCCTGGCTCCAGTGCAGAACCCTCAGTCTACTGGTATAGATCCTTCATCTGACTCACATAGACTTTCTAGGTTCCACTGCTGACCTTGGGAACTTCCTAGTGTGATCCATGAAACAGACTTGGATAAATCATTATCATAGGCTCTAGGTCTCCAGTTGGAGTCAGGAGAGGCATTGTCATGAGCTCTAGGTCTTCAGATGAACTCAAGCAGGCTACTACCATGGGATCCAAGTCCTCAACTGGATTCCTTAGGTCATTAGTGTATAGACAGATTTCCTGCACTTTCTTTATATTTGACTGCTTGGGTGACCACTATAAATAATACAATGAATTATATGTCCTGTATTTGTGACTGTTTTCCTTGTCAACTCCTGACTACAACAGACAGCATAGATCAAGCACTCGTGGAGGCCAATTTTTGTAATAAAGATGCAGTGCACCAAAGTCTGTGAGACTGCTGGTAGCTTAACACAAAGATACTACTTTACAGTGATTTTTTTAAAGTAGGAGTATGTATTTAACTAAGACTATGTGTAATGTGGTTAATATCTAAAGTAGCAAAATTATCATCACTAATTATGTACTGTATACGATTGTATTTTATACGACTGGAAGCAAAGTAGTATAGTTTACACCAACATCACCCAAACATAGGGCAGACACATTAAAACACATTGTAAGAAATTTTCCTACTCCATAAAAATCACTTTACTACCACCATATGTGCAGGCTGTCATTAATCTTACAAAAGCATGAGTGAAATTAAGAACAAACTACAGACAACGCTGAGAGGCATCCAAGACTATTTCTTGTTACTTAATCACTCCAAATGAAAATTGAGCCTTTGCTCACCAGCACACTTAACATCTCCTGGTTGTCATTAAACTATTCCTGCTCCTCTGTACTCTTGTTGCATTTTAAGACATTCCTCAGCTGCTGTCTGGCTTCCCATTCTCCTCAAAGACCTACTTACTTTTTTTTTTTTTTTTTTTTTTTTTCTTTTCGGTACCGGGGATTGAACTCACAACCTCCTCCTTGCAAGACAGGTGCTTATGCCACTCAGCTAAATCCCTAGCCCCCTATTTACTTTTTTGACATGACTTTTTTTTTTCAACTTTTTATTGGTACCGGGGATCGAACTCACAACTGCCTGCTTGCAAGACAGGTGCTTATGCTGCTGAGCTAAATCCCCAGCCCACCCTATTTACTTTTTTAATGCTATTGACATGCTATCTGTAGGCATAAAACATTTATTTACACTCTATTTACTACAAGTTAAAAATCAATTCCTCCAAATGATACATAAAATCTCATATTTCCTTCCTAGATATGCCTTGTCTTTTTCTCCTAATTTGTGTCTTGAATCTATCTTTTTTATGATAATAAAAATAGAGATTTTCAAATGCTCTCATTCCTGTACCATTAGATTCACTGGAATTCCTATCCCCGGGTCATCTGGTTAACCAATGCCACCATGATTCAAGTGTAATATGGTAATCCCTGACATCCTAATACTGAGAGGGGCTGAAGCTGGCAGACTGAAGTTTATATATACCTTGGGAACAAGACTGCTCCCCCCAAAAAAAGTTGTCATCATCATCACGTTTTTATTTATCTACACGTTCCACCTTTTGATCTTCCCGGAAGAATTACTTTGTTCTATCAAAGGCTACTATAAAGTTTATCATTTTTATTTCTGTAGATTTTTATTTCTATAGAATTAGAAAGGAGCAACATCCAATTTATGTCAGTATCACTAATACCTAGCTTAGTAACTTTATAGGTTTAAATAAGTCCTAGAGATAAATAATAAGGAGCTGGATGGCATACTGATGAAAAATGTGTGAAGTAAGAAAAAAATTCATAAGACATTGTCTGAGATGAAAACCACCCTTATTGGTTTGTAAAAGGAAAAGGGAAATTTAGTGAAGAAAGTTTGTAAGAATAAAGACAACAACACAGTAACACAGTGTATCAGTCTCTTAAAGACAGATTTCAAGGTGAAAATGAACAGCAATTAAAAGTGCTGCACAGCCAGGGACTAAGCTTAGTGGCACAAACACACAGACATGCGCAAGGTTGTGAGTTTGATCTCCGGTACAAAAAACAAAATAAAACAAAAATGTATCTCATAGAGGTGACTAGAATGATTAAGCAAGATTTTTTTCAATCTTCACTAAAAATTAATACATAAAGTACTTTAAAAAGTACATTGTTAATCAATAATTTAATAAATTAATAAGATAAAATTATACGAGACATTGCCTCATTTTGGGTAAGTAGGAATTAATAATTCTAAATAATAGGCAAACATTTTATATGTGTTCTTTTATATATTATTACCACATTTAGAGAATATTTTAGGGTCAATTATTCTGAAATAACTATTTAATTACAACTCTAAAGAACCTTTCAAGTATCTACAGAAAACACACAAATATACCTGAAATGATGCTATGTGTATGTGAGACTAGAATATATGGGAAAACTCTGTACTTCCCATATTTACAGCCTCATGTACACATCTCTGTTTAATTTTTCCATAAACGCAAAACTTTCTAAAATATAATGTCTGTTATTAAAATATATTTTATTTCTTTTCTCCTTCCTCAGCTATTCCTTCAGAAAAAGGAATATTTGTCTTTATAGCTGAATTCTCATTGCCTAGAATAGAGTATAACAGTAGGATTCTAATATATATCCATTGAATGAATAAATATTCTATATTTTCTGTTTGCCTCAAAGCTTTTTTAAAAACCAATTATATCTGTGATCAAAATTGTTTAAATGAAGATATTCAGGGGGAAAGATGGCTTTGCCATAACTGATGTTGATGACTCGCTTTCATGAATAATAAAGCCCTAAAATACAAACATATGTGTGTAATACTGACCATGGTACTCAATGCAGATTCTATTTAGGCTTTGACATTCTTAGTGCTTATGGCACGAATGTCTTTGACATTTGAGAGGATATGATCCCCCCCCACACACACACAGCTAAGAATCTGAGCCACTACAATGGTGTGCATCCACTCCTACTAGCTACATCACTTACAAAGCCCTAATGCATCAGTCAGCAAAAAATTATCCTTGCATATTGTGTTAAGAAAAGTACATTATTTTGCTAATTCAAAACTCCCTACAAACTGGATGTTACCCTTACTTTGTCACCAACTAACAGTCCAGTTTGTCTTATTAAAAATGCCTTGAGGACGTAGAAATCAGCATTGGGCTATCACAAGCCGAATACCAAATTTCCACTCTTGGTCTTTGAGGTTCACTGTCATCACCTTCTTTGAGACCTGCAGTCTGTAGAACTTGTACGCTGCTGACTTAATGACTATTCTCAGTGTTGTCTACAGGGTTTGCAAAGGAATAGATTTAAATTTATGTAACTATCTTACAGTATTCACCCAAAAAGTCAAAAGCAGAACAGTACAAGAGGATTCAGTCCATGTGCTAGCAACCTGAAGAATCCAGTCAGGCCCTCTGTCTTATAGCAATGCACCGCACAAGTCCAACCAGAAGCATACGGCTCTTGGCAATGTCTTACAAAAGTCTGTAACAAGGACTGCACCAGGAAGACCAAGGGGCCCTTGATGGAAACTGGAATGCCTGTGCTGGCAGGATGGAGGATCTGGCCACAAGGCTGAAATCTGCACTGGAGCCTGGAAGCAATCAATGCTCAAGACAAAGGAGATGATCAGAGCTGCCCAATGAGAACAGAAGCCATCTACAGCAATGGCAAGGATCTGAAACCTTCCTCTGAGGAGAATAGCTGTATTAACATCAGGAAAACCAGTTGCAGAGAAGCTTTTCTGAGCAACAAGCAGCACCCAGCCTTCCCCTCCCATTGTTCTTGTATACTATTCCAGTAACGCTCATCAGGAGGGTCCTCCATGCCCAGAACCACGCCAACTCAATTCAGTTGGGTGTTCCCATTCAAGTCGGCCTTTAATTAACCTAATCTACTCCATGTTTGGATGGAATGAGAATTAAGAGCAATTTTAGAGTCAGCTACATGCTATTTTCACCTTTTGCCACAGAGATACATAAATGCACACACCCTCCCATATGTCACCAGTGTCTGAGATTTGAATTGCAGCAAATCCAAATCCCAATCCTGAAAACAAAATTCTTGTTTTCCATTACATTAAGGACATTTTAACTGAATAAATGGTAGAGATAATGCTGGTCTTCCTTTTTGACATATTAATTAGTCCCATGTGAGCACCAACTATGATAAAGCCCAGTGATCACAAAAACAAAAAACACAAGCCAGTGTACGCTGCCTGTGGTGTTGCATATGTCTAGTCCTAGCAGGCAGGAGGCCATCATTTCAAGGAGATTCCAGGCATTCAGTGTTGGACCAACACTGCATCCTTCCTCTATGATCTTGTTTTGTGACGTTCAGCTTCTTGGCCCTAGCAACTACTGGATCCTCTGGCTCTCGAGTGTACAGACAGCCAGTGTGAACTGTGTGGCCACTGGTCCACTGAGCCTATCTAATAAATTCCCTTACGGAATTGTATATGACTTCTCTAGAGAACCCTAACCACTACTCCAACAAGCACAAGTTGAAAGTTTCCTGAACCCTATTATTGATGACACTGGATTTTAATTTTTTGAGCAATTTATCCTCCAAAGGATTGTGCTCATGGACATTTTATTGTGGATTAGTAGAGTCAAGATGAACATTAATTAGAAATCCACACATCCCAGAGGGCCCTCCATGAAGCACAGCCTGTCTGGCCAATCTTTGATAAAGAGACAGTGCTTTCGTTTCATCTATAGATAGAGGAAAAGGGGGAAAAAGAGGAAGAGAATCGGGGCTTCTTGCCCTCCTCTCCATCCTCTATCTAGATGTGGGATGTTCTTCTGCACTTAAACTACGAAAAACTACGTGGACCAAGCTCCATATGGAGAAAGTTTCAAGGAATAGAATAGAGCCCTGGGTACAAGTGTATTCCAAATCTTCTCTCAATCAGTTCTAACTCTACATCAAACTTGCCTGTCTGAGGAAAACAAGGATTTTGTTTGATAACACTGCAACATTCACGAATTCAACTGAGTACTAACTTGAGCACCAGGCTGGCAAAACAGAATTTCCAGCAAAGAGATGAACACAGTACTTCAGCAGATGAACTCTGCCTCATTACCCTGGCTGACTCAACCACACACACTCATGTTCTTTTTTTTCTTTTTCTTTCACTGGCCAGCACCTCTCCACTGCAGAAGTCCTGTTGCTGACTTGCTATACTTTTGCTCCTGGTGGGCTTCCTTGGCCAGGTCCTTGTTTGGGTGACATCTGTAGAGGGCCAACCTATTAGCTTGTAGCTGACCAAGGAAGAACAAAGATGAAACACATACAGGTAACAAAGAGATGCAGAATGGCTTAAAATGTGAGGAGCCAGGGGACTTGTGTCTGTCTTTGACAAAGAACCCCAAATGACCTTGGCACAAACAATCAGAGTAACACAGTATTCATCTGTCTCCCACCATTCACAGTATATAACTGAATGAACAACAGGATCTCAGTTGAATTAATTTTCCCTGAAGCATGTCAGTGTGCATTTATAACACATTTTTTCCCAGTGCTCGGAGAAGAGATCAATTAGGGCTTAATCTTCCTCTCTGTTCTCCTAACATTTCAGCACCTGACGCCCTTAGTAACAGACACAAACACCACAGACCACACAAAGTAAAGTAAATGAACAGGAGTTAGAGTACTCACTGGGGCTTAGGGGGACAACTCATTGTTGGGAGCGCTGCAGTGATGTCAAATTGCTCCGTACAGTGAGCATGGATTCAGAACATTGCTTCCCAGATGTGCACCAGCTGTTTAAACCCTACTACCAGTTCTAGTAGCTATTAGTTTTTCTTTCCAGTGTGATTCTTTCAGTGCAAATTCCGTGAGATGGCTACCTAATAACTCAGGCATGATGTACATCCACACAAAATCAGATACAAACTTTAACAAATGAGGATAAATTTCCTCTAGTTCCCAGTTTCAGAAGTTTCACTCACGGTCAGCTGGCTCACAGGCAAGACTATGTTGGTGAAAGAATGCCATGGTGGAACAAAGCTATTGCTCTTGTGATAGCCAGGAGCCAGAGCGAAGTGGAAGAGCACCAGCAAGACTCCACAGCCTGAAACACTCCTCACTAACCCACCACCACCTGGGCCTCAACTACCGGGAACATACTCAGCTCTAAATGTCAGTGACAAATCCACTGATAAATACACATGGCCTTTATGATCCTATCACATGTCCAGGAAACTCTTGATGCAATCACGTTGACAGTTAACCGCCACATCTATGCATGACCCAGCATCACACTACCACCTACCTCGTAGCCTGAAGCAGAGATAAACTTCATGCAATTTGCCTACAGATCCATATAATGACTACTCCCTGAGTAGAATGGCATATACTTCGACAGACTATATGTTGCTTTCTGGGGCATACTGGGACATGGGGAATTTGTTATTCCCAGGTGGAGGATGCTGTTTGAGAATGAGGGGAGGGGCTCAAATGTGTGATGGGCCCCTCGTTTTTGACATAACACAAATTGCCTGAGATATTTCCTGTTATGGATCCCTGTAGATATCCTCGCATAGCCTTGTGTAGTAATATGTGGGTGTTTAAAAGGTTGCTGGTGATTGTGTGACAATGGGGCTTAAGTGTGTGGCTACAGGATTAAGGGTGACCCACCAATCAATGTAGCCTGAATGAGACAAAAGGAAGATGCAGGCTTCTGCCGTCTTTCCACTCGTTGCTTGCTGCCTCTTACCTGCCTTTCCGTGAGCTGCTTTTCCCCTGGGATGCCACTTTCCCATGCCAGCCTCCCTTGGAGCCAGCCAGCTGCGCTGAAAGATCTGTAACTGTGAACCAAATAAGCCTTCCCTCCTTTAACTTGTGGGTATCAGGTATTTTGACTCACTGATGAGAAAAGTAACCAAGACACCGCCATCAAGGGAAACACCCATCTACTCTAAGTCAGGGTCTGTATAACTGGTACACGTGTACATATTCTTAGGAAATGATTGTATGAAAGTTCTTCTTTTACTATATCAAAAATAATTGGTAGTATTAACTTATTTATTGAGAATCAACAGGACTCACTAAGATTACTTGCTAAAGTGATAATATATAACCAAGCATCCATGATCATCTGTTGGCAAAATTGGGTACAATTTGCATTATTGCTAACACCTTCACTGCACCCAGAAAAACACTCCAGATATCCTAGAGATACAAATAGAAAAGACCAGAGCAGGCATATTTGCATATAGTGGCAGTTGCCTTCTCTGACTCTCTTTAGTAACATTCTTCTGAGGCCACTGGGACCTGGCCTACATCTCTGCTCCAGGCTGGTCTAATCATCCAGTTTGTGAGAGCAGACCTACTTGGCCTAGTGAAATGTCTTTTGGAAATAGCTCCAGGATGTTGCACAGAAAACATGGCAGCCAACATAGAGCATCAGTCTGAATAAGCCTCTGTCTCTCAATCTAGGGGGATCTGTGGGCAACTGAAATGAAATAGCTTTGCTAAGGTGGAGACTCCAGGGCAGAACATGGATTATAAGTGGCCAGGCTCAGGGCCGGAACAGCACTCTCTCTTCCTCTTTTTACTGTGAATAATTATAGAATGTACTGAGAACACAATGCCCTCCAATATGGAGGAACAGTCCATTACAGCCAAGAACATGTTCCCTTTTATCCTAGAACAAAATATTTTTACAGTGCTTGATCTCAGGGATTCAAAAGACAACCAGAGTATAAAAGAGGTGAGATACATTTGGTAACCCTTAGCTACAATGGGACACAAGATACATGCAGCAAGGAACACTGGGGCAGAAGGACTTCGCCCACCTCAGCCGCTTTTCCCAGAGCTCTTACACAGATTCTAGACACTGCTTTTTTTTTTTTTTTTTTTCTTTTTTCATTCTTGTGAGTAATAAACCTTTTTCACCTGCCTTGTGCTAGGGCCTTATACTAGACCTAAGAACATTTGCAATATAATTGATTTTAAAAATACACCTGAAGATTATTTACCATCTTTAGCTAAATATTTAATCATTTTTTAATCTCTCTACCCTGTATCCGCCTAACCTATAACTTTACCTATCTATAGCTTTAAAAGATATTATTTGCTTCATCATGCATGTTACAGATTTTTTCTGTATTCAGGGGCAATTAGAAGATAGCCTTATTAATGATTCTACAGATTCTAATACCATTCAATTAAATAGGTGCTCCAGGCAAATACTGTTCTTGCTTAACAAAAGTTCTACAGACATTAATTTTCTATTAATTTCCAACCTAGTACCAGAGAAGATTAAAATTTTCTAAGTAATATATTTAAATAATTTTAATTGGAAATCTGTGACTATATTTAAGTATTTTACTAAGTAGTTTAAACTTGAAACTTAAGAGGAAATAGTTAAAAATATAATTTCTAACAGGAGTATAATTAAATATAATTATAAATATAACTCTTAACAGGAATAGTTAGAAATATAATTTTGTGCTAATTAAACATATGAAAATGTTAAAATTCTTAGAAATGCATATATCTATCCAACACTTTAACACTTTATCTCCAGGACATGAAAGTAAATCCCCTGGAAAAGAAAACACATTTCTTCAAGAATTTTCTTGGGGTTGGGGATTTAGCTCAGTGGCATAAGCGCCTGCCTTTCAAGCACACAGTTGTGAGTTGGATCCCTAGTATAAAAAAAAAAAAAAAAAAAAAAGAATTTTCTTGTATAGTTCAATCTTCATGTTTGCATTTCATATCTGAGATGTATTAATACATTGCATATACACATATATGAGAAAATTAATAGCTATTCTATGTACTCTTTTAAAGGTTGGTTGATACTGGTCATAAGACAATTGAGGATGTTTTCCTAGGGTTGTGAATTGTCAAATCTTTAATATTCTAATTGAACTGGGTTTAGATACAGTGAATTATACCTCCTTTCTAACAGCAGTTTTAGTCACAAAGGCAAAGCACCAAAAAAGCAAATCAAACAAAAATATTTTTCTTTTTCCTTTTGTTGTTTTCTCTGGCAATATGTAAGAGTTATCACTATGAAATTCCTAATGGCTTCAATTTGGCAATTATGGCCATACTGAGAGGATGAAAGGACGTCTTTCTGCGCAGTGCTCTCCTCCCTGCTTACCTCTGCAGTGACACAGCATTGTGATTCTGATTGCAGGAGCACAGGGGATTTACCTCTACGGCCTTTTCGTCTCCATTGTCCACCCTTTCCCTCTCCCTGACCTATGACAAATAGACATTGCAATAAAATATAAGATTAGTGGTAGGAAAAAGAATGAGTGTTCATGGAGGGAAGGAATAAGAGCAAACTTTTGTATAACTTTGAGATTTCATGAGTGTGTTGTTTGATGCACACACACACACATGCATCACTCATTTCTTAACTGAGGAGACACATCCTGAGAAGGGGTTGTCAGATGATTTCATTATGAGAACACCATGCACGTCATTTGTATGAGTCAGTCACTCAAAAGGATGCAACTTGATAACCAAAGAAACAGAAGCAGCTGCCTCTGTAACGTGGAATATGATTTTGCTCTGAAATAAGACTATAATAAATATCTAAACCAGCAACTCATTTATTATATTTATTATTAAATACTAAGCATAATTGCAAATCCTTTTTAAACTTTTATTTTATTTTTTCATAAAAATAAAACAAAATTTCATGGCATAATAAAACAAAGTTTTTTTTTCAAAGAACTAAGACAATAAACAGATAATAAAATAAAATGTTCTTTTCAATGAACTAAAATAAACAAATAGTATCAGTGAGAGAAATTAGCATATACATTATTTTTTAAAAAAACCTGAATATACAATTTTGGAAACTATTTGAGCTTCCTACTTTTATTTACCTGTCATATATATTAGATATGATTTCTCATATAAGAGAAACCTTGTCATATTTGAGCTTGTGTGTCTACTTATTTCATTTAACATTACGTTCTTGAATTATTTACCTATGACTGCCTCAAGTTTATCTTTCTTATACACTTACACAACTACTAATGCAGTACATTTGTTTCTACCTGCGTCACTATGAGCACAAGTCATGCATTTTGCTGTTACTTTATAATGCATATGACATTATTACACAATGGAAATTTTTGAACCTTAGTAGTCCTATTGGACTACCATTGTACATGCAGTCCATTGATTGCCAGATTATTATGCAGTGCATATTTCTTTTTAATACTCATCACAAATATCTCAGCTTTAGTTTATAGGTTGAAATAGTCAGATCTAATTAATTTTGTTATCAATAATCAAAGTTGTTTACTTTAATCAATCTTTAGGAATTTCCTCATAATAGTTCTGTGAATTAAAGATTAATATGTTCAGATACAAATCAGGTTTAATAATTCTGACCTAGAAACTTTTGTTTTATATTCATGTTTTAACTTCCAAAATTATAAGAACCGTAACAATGAGGAAGATTTATTATTCTCTCAATAATAAAGTCCCTTATCATTTTTCTGTTACTATGTGTTGATTTCTTAAAAAGATTTCAAAATTGATATTTATAAAATTCTAGTTGTTTGCAAATTATTTTGTAAATAAAGTCAACAAGATTTAGAACACTACTTAAATTACATAGACTCTTTGAAAGGGTTTGAGAATCTAAGGGTTTGAGAGGGCTACTCATTTATACAGAGATGATTGCTTAGTGTTACCATCCACATGTCTGTAAGCAATTTAGTAACCTTAAAGATCTAATGGGGAATCCTCATTCTGTTATAAAACTGTTTTAGGACAGCTTTACTTGATTATTGAAGCATTTTTTAGGTCTGGGAATCAATTATTTAGCTACCAAATTTTGTAAAGGAATAAAAGAAGGAAAGAATGGAAGAGTAAAGAAATATATTACTTTCTATTATGTATTTTTTATACCTGATAACTGTGAAGCAAGCAACCTTTGTATTTGTAGATAAGGAGATTAAAGCTCCCAAGAGAATAGCTGTCTATTATCAAATTTTACATGGCAGGAAACCAGGAGCAATCAGATGTTAAACCTGGTTGATTACCAACCCAGACTTTTAGACAAAATAGAATTGTTTTATATAGGACACTACCATATTCCATATTCCAAATTTTCAACGCCAACAAACCTGAAAGTCCTCCACTGTCAAACTGTATAGTTCTCATTAACCTGGAACTTCTCTTCTCTGGAATATAGCGATGGATGACTAAACTCAGCATGAAACCACACAGCCATTAGATCTCTTCTTTTAACATGCACATATCACCATGTCTCTCTTCTGACTTCAACATAACAATTTTAAATAGAAAAGGCAAATGCCTTATCTTTAGGATTTTGAGCGATAAGCTAACATCTATATTTCAGAAGATTTATTCTTGTCTGAAAATCTCCTTTATGCAGTCCCTTAGAAAAAATAACCTTTTTTCCTTTTCAAATAGAATAAGGCTCTGTATTTCAGTTATAATAAAAGGTTGGTGGCTTTTTGAGTGTATCTTGTTAACATTATTGATTGTGATTGTTTATACACAATTCATCATCTTACCCAACCATAACTCAATAGTGGGAACTAGGGAAACCTTAGGTACTCTTGTTCCTTTTACTTTAATTAGAGAATACTCCTGTAAAAAATAGTTCTTCATCAAAGTAAAGTAAAAATATCCCACTATACTCTGGGAAAATAATAGAAACTTTTTATTCAATTCCTGTATGCACTGATATGCTACTCACATTGAAGAAATGATTAGATATCCCTTTTAATATGCTCAACTATTCCATTTATTATAAAAATAATTAGGGAGAATATAAACAGCCATTTAATAACAGTGACTATTTACTTTGTCATTTAATTTTCATGTCAGACCATTTTGCAAATTATAGGAATAAAACTATGTCATATTAAACCTCATATTCCTAAATATTAGGAGATACTGCTCCACTGTTTTTCTCTCTATTTTTAATAAAAAGATAAAATAAAATCAGGCAGGAAGCAGTAGTGGTAGAGAATTTCTATTTAAAGGTCAACATAAAAACTTCATAGAAATATTTGGAATAAGTGGAAAAATAAAATAGATTTAGATTACGCACAATAAGTTTGGGTTTACATTGTTTGAAAGTATTCTTCAAAATCAACATTTCAATCACTATATATGATTTTGTCATGTAGCTATATCATAATATTTTCTCCATCCTCTTCTTTCTGGATCAAATATTATAATATTTCATAATTATAATTCACATGAAAGAAACATATTTGGATAAAATTTTGCCTGTATTTTTTTCTTTCGTTGATTATAATGATAATACAATATATTGAAATTTTTCAAATATATGCATATTTCCCATATATATTTTAAGTCTAGAAAAATATAGCTAAATTATTTTCCAGAGAGTGAAAATTGCACACTAAATATTTTAATGTATGTATTTATAAAATATACTGTCTTCTATAATACTTCAGACAATAGTGCTTTATTTTTAATATCACATTTCTTCAAATTTTGAAATGTCTGGTCTCATTGACTTTTTTTTAATTAAAAGGAAAAAACAGAAAAAATACAAAACAAAACAGTATCAAGGTACAAGTAATACAGAATTACAAAAAAACAGTAAGAAATCACTAGGTAATAGATTACATATTGTCAACTTAGAAATAGTTGTTCAAGTTACAGGATTAAAGCATAAAAGTGGACATTCAAACAGTGAGACTGCAAACAGTTGTGTTCAATGACCCAACAAAAACTCAGTAATATGGTCATCTATCTTAACACACCTAAACACACTTGCAGTTGTATCCTTTAGAGCACTTTTTTTCCCCTCTCTTTTTTTTTACAACAAAATTTACACATTTTGGGTTTTGTTACTCCCATAGTTCTTATTACTTTTTTTTGGAAGAGAATAAAACCAAACATGAAAAAAACAAAGCAGTCAGTCAAAACAAAGGATAGACATAGCACATGATGTAAAAACAGAGTACAAGGTTATCAACAATGGTTACCATAATGCCTCTTGCTTCCTTAAAAAGAATTGCCTATATCATTAGGTATAATAAAATTGAACAAAACAGTACAGAACAAACCAATAAAACCTAAACATTGGAAACATTACAGGACTTCAAAAGAAGATAATAGTCAAACCAGAATGGGCATCATTGTGAATCTTACTGCCTTCAAAGTAGTTGCCTATACCCGCAAACTTGATACTATCAAACGGAATGGAACAGAGTCTAATCAGTCAAAACAAGATAGTGGGAGTAATACAGGGCTTCAAATCAAGTTAATAGGAAATCCAAAAAGTTGCTATAATATATCCTGCTAATTTTTTTTTTATTTTTCCCTTAATTAAAAAATAATAAAAAAACAAAAAAAAACATTTTTTTTTTAATGAATTAGGGGGAAATTGGGATAAAAGAGGACAAAACAACATAACAATATAGGGCAAAGCATGACAATTTTAGCAACCTAGTGCTTTAGAAAATGTAAATTGTGCATGTTGGCATAGGCCTGTAATCCCAACACTTGGGAGACTAAAGTAGGAGGAGCCTTGAAAACCGGAGACCAGCCTGAGCTACAAAGTGAACTCAAGAACAATTTGAACTGCATAGCGAGACCTTGTCTCAAAAAGATCAAAGAAAAATAAATTAATACATAAATAAATAGAAAATGCACGTTACAAATGTTTACTTTTTGTCATATAACTCTGACCTTAATTTCTGATTTTGAGTGCAAGAAATATTAATCTAATATATACCCACACAACATATAGAAACAAATATATGTATGGGTATTTATTTCTAATCATTAATTATAGCATTTAATAATATTGTTATTTCTTCTCTGATCTTGTCAGTATTTTAATACCTTTTCTATTTTTATTACCTGACTATTTAAATTTTCATTCATGCATTTTGACTTTTGAATTTTTGTGTCACCTTTATTTTTATAATATGTGAATGGCATATAATTTTGTGATACTTAATTATTTAAATTTTTTTTATTTTCTCAATAAGAAAGTTTATCAATGATATGCCAAAGTGCTGTCTAATTTTACCACAAATGCATATTACTTCCTAATAAATCTTCATAGATACTTTCTTCTTTTTAAAAGAGATGTATAGAGTTTTATAATAAGTTTAAAAGTACACACTCAAACTAACAGAGTGGTGAGCCTCAAGAGAATGGCACAGTACAGCCTGGAGCTGGAAATTGTATCTTTTGGGAAGTAAAGAAATCTGTTTTTGTGAATCTATAGAAAATTTTGTCTTGGCAGGGAACTGCCCCAACTGCAACTAGAAAGATTATGGCTTGTTTTGCAGGTGAAAATAGGGGTCCATCTTACGGGGGAAAAGTAAGCAGTCCATTGCACATTTTTTAAAAGGTAGATAATCTAAAATACTTTGTTTAAAACCATTATTTAAAATCTTTGAATCTGTTTCTCTATTTTAAAATCAGATGTTTGAACTTTATCTACTAAGCTTATTTATGGGTCTAAATTGTCATCGTAGGAATTTGGGTCTGGTTGGCCTTGGAAGAAGAAGCAGAAATAAGTCTTAGAGTACAGATATGGACAAGTTTAGGGTAAATTTGATTGTGTGCTCAAGTTTTTATCTTTTTAAAAGTCTAATATTTAAATATACTTTCTACATCTTCATTTCTTCCATTCTAGCTCATTTCACAGCCGAGACTTTGATCCCTGAATCAAAAGGGATCCAGAAGGGCAAAGGGCCTGTGTTCATACGGCTGCTTCAGGCTAAGGGAGATATTGACTGCCTCACCAGGGATCAAAAGTTTCATTCTGATTGATCTACAGGAGACATAGATAGACAGGTTTCGTTGATTGATGATAAACCGTTTATGATAGTCTGGAAAAGAGGATAAGGACAATTATGAGTCACTGAACTTTAGTTTCATTTTTAACCTTGTTAAGTAAGTATAACCCCAAACTGAAAAGTAAAATATTGATGAATAATGGCTTCCAAATATAGCTGGCAGACAAAATTAGGTGGTATTTTACATTAAACTTTTATATTTAATAGTAAGTTCTGTTTGTCTAGAGATGTGAAACCAAGTAGATCAGGTGGAGTTACTTTTTCTTACAAACCTGTATTTTTATTACTAGGTATTTGTAGTACATAATGGTGACAGTGATGCACCCACATAACACATGTTAATTGTTTTTACCTCCCACTTCCCTCTCCTTTCTCTGCTTCTCTCCATCTCTTGGTCTCCTTCCTAATCAAAAGCATACAGATTCCTCCATGTTTTGACAATGAGAAGTTCAGTTTCCTAGTTCCATTATAACAATAACTGATGAAAACACTAAATAAAGATATCTACATTTTCATGTTGATACAAGAAAATGAAACTCCCGACCTACTATATGTCTGGTACAAGTTTGTGTTCTCTAAAATTGAAGAATGAATTTTAGAAACAATGGAGGTTACGAGTATAAATATTTATTGAGAGAAAGAAAGCTTCTGTCAGAGAGAGAGAGAGAGAGAGAGAGAGAGAGAGAGAGAGAGAGAGAGAGAGAGGTCTCGAATGAGTTGCCAAAAATTCTGTATTTTCTCGAGATTTTTACAGAGTAAAACCATGAAGTGAGGCAGGTCTAAACTGGGAAAAACTGGCAACTCACTATGTTTAGCCAATAAGATTAATAGCTCAGGTAAAACTGATTAAATTGGAAAGAAGTGGGGAGGCAAGCCACTTAAAAAGAGGGCATTTTTAGAGATCAGTGACTCCTCCTGTAGGGCATTGGGATGGTGACTCTTGTTTTCTAAAGGTGATCCAGATTTAATCCGTAAGGTTTATACTTTAAGGTGTAGTTGCATTTGTTTTGTTTTCTGTCCTGAGATCTGGCCTACAACAAGAGGTGTGTCTCCTCCAAGGTCATCAGACCTCTGATTCTCTGTGCCAGCTTCTTTGAGGGCCTAGCCCTGTCTGATTGCCTATAACTTGTCTAACTAGCTCAGCTTCCTGTAACAATGTGACCATTGGAGTCATTAGAATTCCTACTATAGGTCTAAAACCTGGGATCTAGCTTCTGTTTTGTAGACTAGAAGAACTTTTGCAGGGACTGACTCTAGATAATATAGAATATGAAGTAGGCAATGGAAAGTCCATGCCCCAAGATGGCAGAGCTTAGTACCTAGAATATTTATGTTAGCCTTTTTATCCTATAAGCACTCCTTTACATGAGGTGAATTCCTTACCTAATGGGAATTAAAAGTACAAAAAAATTACCATATTTGCAGTATACAGAAATCCTGGAAGGTGAAGGTAGTAATCACTAAAATAACTAAAAGAAAGATACTGAAAGTCATCTGGGATGGCAAAATGGGCAGGACATATTACCCTTTCAAGTAGCCACTTAAGATAGTTGTGATTGACTTAATTTTTTTGCATCATGAAAAATGAAGTATTCACAATTAAAACTGGATGTGCTGGCATGTGCCTGTAATCTCAACACTAAGGAGGCTGAAGTAGGAAGATCCTTGCAAATTTGAGGCCAGACTGGCTGCAAAATTAGTTCAAGGCCAGCCTGAACTGCATAATGAGGCCCTGTCTCAAAAAGACAAAAAAGAAAAACCTTAAAGCAGTACCATTAGAACAAATGAAGGCTTTCTCCTAAACTCTTTACTCAAGATCATGTTAGAATGAGCTATGTAAATTCACTGAAAAAATCACTAATGGTTTCCTGGAAACTCAAGTATCATCAGGTGGTATTCCTTAGTTTCCAGGGACACTGAGGTTTGAAAACTTCTCTTACATAATTTCATGAATGTTTCAGTGGGAACACGTGTCAGTGAAAACTGGAGGCAGCTAAGCAACACATGCACTTGAAATCAGTCTGTGTAATATCAAATCACCTGCGTTTGTCAACTCTGTCTGGGTCAGATGTTTTGATGATGGTTTTGATATATGTGATGAATCTCTACATCGAGAGAAGATTTCTACAGATAGTCTGAGAAATTCTCTTCCCATGTCTAATAAGTTAGCTGTCTTTTGGTTACAGTAACTTGAAGAAATATTACACTGCATTGTCATCCATTTCAATCATATCGAACTTGAAGGGTGATTTTAAAAGTTAGTAGCTTAAAGCAGAATCACCAACTATTGATGCTCCCAAGAGTAACTGTTCAGATCATCGTGAACCTATGACACATTTAATCATATTTTAAGTAAATTTATAAAATGCTTACAGATTATTTTAAAATTCTTCCAAAGTAAATATAAATACATTCATGTATACACTTTTTATTCCAGTTCTGATGATAAATCTGTTCTCTAAACACAACTTTCAAATCTACAAATTATTAGCTTTATGTGTAATTACAACTTCTAAATAGTAGTCATTTTCAAATAGTGAAAAACTAGTGATTGAAATAATTTTGGGTAACATCTAAAATTATATGAAAATATCCTTTAAAAATCTTAGAACACCAGAGTCATAGAAGCTACTTGTCATTACAAATTAGTCCTAAGGAATTAAACTAGCTTTCAATATTATTGATAGAGTGCTATAAATCGGATACTTTTAAAACTTAAAGAAGGGTTCCAGTGTTAGAATAGGGAAGGATATTTTAAAAAGAAAAGCATGGAAACGGGAAAAAACAAACTAAATCAGCTTAGAAAATTTTTGAAACCTAAGTAATTTGGACCCAAAAAATAATCAGTGGCTCATATCCTGTTCCAAATGTAAACTCTCCCTGTCAGCCAATTGCTTCTCTAATATTCAGTGAACTCACTGTCAAATCAGAACTGTTATTTTTTGCCAGAATTTAAATATGTTTAGCTTGAAAGCATTGCTTCAGAGTAAAATTATGGTGAGGAGAGGATTATAAAAACTTCAACATACTGCGATTTGTTTTATTACATAATGAAGAAAAGAATTTGGGGTGAAAACTTGTACTTCCTTTTACTAGTTCTTTGTCCTTAAGAAACATGCTCTCTGTTTTTTGTTTTGTTTTTTTTTTTTTTAATCTGTGAAATGGTGATAACAGCATCTTTTATAAATGATGAGATAATTAATAAAGCTAAACATATTTAATATCATAATTTACAGCAAGTATTTAGAATAGTCTCTGGCACAAAGTGAAGCTGCAGAACCATTAGATATGACTGCAGTCTACGTAGGCATGTACAGTGATATTCAGCGGGAAGGAGACTGATGCTTGGAGTTTGTATTTGTGATGTACAATGCCTTTAATTGATGTCACTGGGAAATTAAATACTTGTGAATACCTGAAGAAGTCCCTTAACATGAAGAAGTTTAATAGTTTTTTTTGTTTGTTTGTTTTTTGTTTTTCTTTTTATAATCACCATTATACTTATTTGGTACTCAAGTCACGAGAAGTCTGAAACAAGTTCCATCCAGAGGGTTGCTCCTACTTTAAGAAATCTGTGTTCCATATTATTCCATCCCAATTTACTGCTTACTTCACTAACATGTGGCCAAATATTGAGAGTCATTCTTTTTAGATAGTTCACACTGTATTTCAGCAAACCTTGTGGTATTTATTTCAGTTCCTACGTTTATTTCAAAAACATAGGAACTGATGGGTTTGGAGGACAATGGAAATGATCAGATTATAGATGATGCTTCCTAATGCAGTGAGGAGCAATGAGACCAGAAGCAATGAGATCCTGTGGCACTGGCCCAGGAATATCGATTCTCAGCAGCATCTGCCGACTGTGACAGAGCAACTCATAAACGTGAAGAAGGGTTGAAATCTTGAACTTTCACCATTGACATATGATTTTAATCCTATGCAGAAGCAACATTGGCAGTATTCAGGTGAAAATAGAAGAGCTATGTGCTTAAATTTATGTTTTTGCAAGCATCTTGATTAGAGCTAACCAGCTCTTTTGCATTACTGGTTCAGTTTACTGACATACTTTTGGAATTGCCTTTATTTTGTTTCTTTCCAATTAACTTATGATTTTTCTTAATTTATTACATTTGCTAATTTAGTTCTTATTAATGCTAATATATTTTCCTCTCGGGTGTCAAATATTCAACTTTTGATTAATATTGTCCATTTGGAGATTATAATTATCATTTTTCACTATAGCTTGTTTTTAATTCTGACTTCTCTGACAGTTGGATAACAACATTTACTAATACAAAGTATCAAAGTATATGATTCCAACTTTATTCAAGTTACTGTTTCCATATTCTGAATCTTAATCTCTAATCCCATAAATACAAGTGTATGATAAAAAGCCAACATATCTATTAAAAAATACATTTTGATATACTTAATTTCTCTCTCATCAATGAGTTATAATATTATTCATTTTTAAATCATGTTAATCACTATTTCTAGTAACTATTATAATCATGCACATGGTGTGTGTGGTTAGTGGGCACACAATCCTTTGATGTGCCAAGTGCAATTGATTGATTCTGAGGTGACGAGGTAGAATTGCTGGGGCACTTATTCATAACTGGTTGACAAATTGTGTGTAGAATAAGTTAGTTTGTGCAGGAAGTTTGATCAACAAATACAATCAATCTTTAAGGTAGATAATTACAATAAAAGACACATTGCTATTAACTCTCACAAAAATATTTCCCCCTGTTCCTAACACAATTTTCCACTCATTCCTGCCACACCCAAAAGCAGTCGACAACCCTTCTTCACGTATGCTTTTAGTTGCATGGTCCTGTCTGCCTTGACCGCTGAATATATTCATGTTTACCTTTCAGAGTCATTTTGACTTTGAGGATGAACCAGAAGTTTCATGATAGTAAATATGTTAAACAAACTCGATGAGAACATGTAATATTTTTACAAGACTGACTTTGTTCGATGGCACTCAGTAGCAGCATTTACTATATTTTTCAGTAAGATTCACAAAAACACTCATAGAAGAGGATGATCAGAACTGTTTTAGAATGTGGCTGTAATGATGGATAAGTGTGTCAGCATAAGAGGGAATATTTTAAGGGGGATAAATGAAAATGTTATTCTTTAATTTCTTAAATTTAAACATTCACTGTGTATTTTCATCAAATTTCATAAAAGAGGAATGTTTACGCTATTGAATATGACAATGTCCAAATCTTTTTTGAGTACCATCTATCTCAATCCAGATCCTTAATGTATACTTCTTTCATGTCATCCATGTCATTCATATATGAAATTTTACATTCTTATAACATTCTTTAAATTTCTATTAGTTTCTTTAAATGTGGAAACAAAAATATTTTCCACAAATGTTCTGGAGCAATTGGATCTTAACATGAAAGAATGCTGTTTCACGCATACTTATATCATACGCAAAAATAAGTTCAAGATGGGTCAAATAAGTATTTCTAAGTATTAAAACTATAAAATATTTGGAAGAAAATTCAAACATGAATCACTTACCTTGAATTATCAAAAATTGTTGCTTCAAGGGCTAGTGTCAAAAAAGTGAAGAAATTACACAGAATAGGAGCACATATTTGAAAACCATACATTCTTGTAAGTTATTATATGTAAAACATAAAAAAGAACTAAACTCATGGCTCCATAACTGAAAGATAAATAACTCAATTCATATTGAGCAAAGTCTAAGAATAAACTTATCTCTAAAAAATACATAAATGAGCAATATGCTCATGAAAAAATGCTTACCACTGTTTGTTATTAGAGAAATGAAAATTTAAACCTACATAGAACAACATTTAACACCCATTAGGATTGCTGTTATCAAAAATGTAGCAGGTATACCAAATGTCAGTCACTGTTACCTATTTAATTATGTCCTCCAAAAGAGAAATGCTAACTTAAGTCTCAGCGTATCAGAATTGGACTTATTTGGAAATAAGATCATCACAGATGTATTTAACTCAAAATGGAATCACTGACAGTGTATCCTAATGTAATATGATTTTTTTCCTTACCAACAGGGAAAATTCGGACACAGAGACTAGCATGAACACAGGGAGAATGCCATTTAAAGGAAAAGGCGGAGATAAGAGGGATTTGTCCATAGACCAAGAAACGCTGAAGATTGCCAGCAAACCAACACAACAAAGGACAGTGATATGGAACACATTCTCCCCCACGGCCTGCAGAATGAGCCATCCTCGAAGGACCTTGATCTTGGACACCCCAGAAATGTGAGAAATGTACTTCGTTTGTTTCAGAAACTAAATTTGTAATACTTCGTTACTACAAACTAATGTAATAGTACATGAAAAATTTTGGGCTTATACAGTGCTGAGAAGAAAATAAAACGACGAGTCACTGTGGAAAAGTTTGCAGTTTCTTGGAATGTGTTAATACTTTCCAAAATGTATTCATAATAACACATACTCTTAATATCTAGCCCAACAATTTCAATCCTAAGCAGAAAGCTAGGAAATTAAAGCATAAATCCTTGCAAAATCATGTACAAAATATTTATGATAGTATAATAAGCAAATGTAGAAAAAGATCAGTGTGCATCAATTAATGAATGGATGTAAATATGCATATAATAATATGCAATATAATATTATATGATATGGTAATATTATAATACTTAGCAATAAAGGGCTGTGGATATCAATAATCTTTCAAAATGAATGAAATTTGAAATGGTTATGTTAAGTGAAAGAGAATAGATTAAAAAGCCTAATATTGTATGCCTGCTTTTATTTGCCAGAATAGGCCTGTCCATAGAGCCAAAAATAGATTAGTTCTGGCCAGTCATATATGGGAGGACGCTTTGTCATTACTAAGGACATGGGTGCCTCTTTGCTGGAGTGACAACAGGTTCTGAAGTTAGATCACAGCAATAGTGGTACCAGCTTACTGATATATTACAAACACACATTGTGTACTTCAAATGCATGGATTTTATAGTAGATGAATTACATTTATCAAAACTATATCTCAAATAAGAAAACAATAAAATAGGAGACACAAATGCAAGAGTTGAGGCTACCATTCAATAATGGAGTGTTGCTTAGCATGCATAAGGATCTCAGTTCAGTCCTCAGTACAATAAAACACAAATAAATAAGTACGTAAGCAAATAAATAAAAATGGAACTAGCACTTGGTACACGTGTAGTAATAGATTAAAAAAAAACACCATTTTCCTACCAAATTTTATTTTAGCTAACTATGCTGATTTTAACGCATTAAAGAATGCTAGGAAGAGGAAAATAAGAAATGTAGATACATCTTCCAATCCACTTAATTCATTTTCCAGAGAACTTTTTCATGGAGAGAGTTTCTTTTTGATGTATTTCGTCTGGAGTTGTCTTAACTACATTTTAATTCTGGAAGCCCACCCACTACTTACCACCATTGGATTTCTTAGTATCTGAGAAAGGCGGTTTTGCGGTTTTGCTTCTTTTCTTAATGATCTATTTAATCATATTTCCTGCCTATTACACTAGACAAATTTCCATCAGGATGCTGTGGTATAAGATTTTTTTTTTTTTTTTCCTAACGGAAAGAGTATCCAGCAGTCTGTCCACGGGTGTGTTGCAGATACATTTTAGCAAATTTAGAAAATTTAACATTTGGGGAGTTTCTGAGATTTTTATGGCTATATACTGAATTTTATCAAGCACTTTTAATGAATCTAGTTTCTTCTTCATCTGCTAGTGTGGCGAGTTATCAACTAATTTTCAAATGTTGAACAGGCCTTGCATTACTCAGGTAGCTCACAGCTGGTCACAATGTATATATTTCTTGGATGTTGCTGATGTGATTTGATAATATTTTCTTGAGGATTTTGTGCAAATGTCCAAAAAAATGTTGTTCCATCAGTTTTTTTTTTTTTTTTTTTTTTTTTTTGTAATATCTTTTGTTAGTTTTGGTAACAACTAAGGCTGCCCTTATTAAATGTTTTGAAGTATTATTTCTGCTCTTATTTTCTTGAAAGATGTTTAATAGTTGGTATTTTTTCTACTTTAGTCAAAGAAAGCAGTAAAATAGTCTTGGATGGTAGTTTTATAATTTGAAAATTTAAACAATCTATTAAGAACTTTTGCACATTGTTTTAGCTTTTGTCTTTCAAAAATATTGTTTAACGTCGCATGCATAGAGCTGCTTACAGTATTGCCTTTTTTATTTCTATAGTATTTAGTGGTGATATTTCCCATTCACTACATTTATGAATGTGCCCTAAATTTTTTACTATTTGAGTATTAAAGGTTCTCATCAATGTATTGATGTATTCAAAGGAGCAACATCCTGTTTCACTTACTTTCTTCCCTACTGTGTGTCTCACATTTCATTAATGATTGCTCTGTTGTTATGTTGTTATTGTCGCCTTCATTTTGATGCCTTTGGTAATCATTTTCTCTTCTAGGTTCCTTTGGGTTTTTGTTTATTCGGTTATATTGGTTTGGTGTATTATTTAAGGCATAATCTTGCTACATACCTCAGGATGACCTCAAACTGATAGATCCTCTTGCCTCAGCCTCCCGACTACTGAAATTACAGATCTGTGCCACACTGCTTGGCTATTTGATTTCCTTTTCAGTTTTGTGAGGGGTTTTGATTGGTTTTGTTTTATTTTGTTGCTTGAGATAAGATCCCACTATGTACTTCAAACTTGTAACTGTAGCCCATACTGGACTCAAGTTTACTGTAATCCTTCTGTCTCAATCTCCTGGAATTTTAGGTATAGGTCACTACCCCTGACTCCTTTCTAGCTACTCAAGGTAGAAACCTATACTATTGCATTTAAACACTTTATGCCCTTATCTCACTCTTAGCAATACTTACATAAGCTTTTAATGCTGGATTTTTCACTCTCATTAATACAAAACTTCCCACAAATTTGAAACAATATTTTTATTGCAATTCAAAATATATACCCTTTGTTAACTGGATTTCTAAATCCAACCATGGAATATATAAAATTGTGATACTTGATTTTGCAATTATTTATTTATTTATTTTGGTATCAGGGATCCAACTCACAATGGTGTGCTTGCAAGGCAGGTGCTTATGCCGCTGAGCTAAATCCCCAGCTAAAAAATCTAAACGTCATGGTTTTTCACTTCTACTTCAATTATATTCTAATTGTAAATATACTTTGAGTGAATGTTTGGTTCAGATTTATTGAGATTTGTTGTCTGAATATGATATATATAGACTAACACTTTTATGTGAATTTTTAAATAATATACCTTTGAATGTTGTTGAATGACATTTTTATACAAACTCATTTGGCTTATTGAACAGATATAATCACTCAATTCTTCCATAATTTTTTTCATTTTCTTTTTATCTTTTGAGAGTGTGATATTTAAGGAGCCAGCCATCATCTGAGTGTGTGTTTCCTTTGTGTCCAGGCACATTTTGCTCTTTGAAGCTCTGTGGTTTGATGCAGCCCCCTCTAGAAGCTGGCTAACTTCGTGGAAGACTGACTCCTTTATCCTCAGGAATTAGCACTTCCCATTACTGGGCTCATTTTGCTTTCTGAGAAGGTAATCTTTCTTTTCTAATTTTAATGTAGACAGAAGATATGAAATTTTTCACAGATGACCCAGCTTCTGAAGACTAGTGGTAGAGAAACACTTCTTGACTCCCCTCTGCCTGATGTGGCGGTGGGACCTCTGATGCTGTTTTCATCAATCCACGGAACCTGATATTTCCTGCAAAACCCTTCCAGCTTCCAATGATTGCTTATGTTTCATTCTTAATTTCTTCTGAAACTATGAACTATTTCTCTAGTTACTTTTGTGGCTACTAACAGTTCCTTAGGGACTCATGAGAGTAAGATTTAGAATGTTGTTATGGTTGATACACTGTATCAAGTTGAGAAGTTCAGAGTTTAACTAAGAGACTCAGCAAGAAGCCAGAATCTTTATTTTGTAAAGTAGCCTCATCCTGTGCAAGAGGAGGGCAAGGAGATTTTTTGAGTGCTACATCTCTTCCCTGGAGCATAACGGGTGGCCGGTATGGGAAGGAAAAGAGGCTTGTTCTCCCCCTTTTTGCTCTGGCTCTTTTTCTGGCTGCTGCCTTGAAGTGTTGCCCAAGTGCCATGCCACCCTGCAGTGGAGCCAGATGATTGTGGATTGAAACCCCCACAAACTGTAAGGTAAATAAACATTTTATTCCTTCATTTTGGATGTCATATATTTTGTCTCAGTAACTAGAGAAAAGTGTAACCATCACAGATGTTAAAGCAGACAGCTGATAATTGATTTGAAACTTATTTATGCTTCATTTTGGTGCTGAATCTTTATTTTATGAAATGTGTTAACACTGGACATAAAGAACAAATATCAGCCACAAAACTTGACTGTAACAGTGAAACTTTTCACTCTCAGTTTCAGAAATTTGAATTTTAAAAAGTAAAAGTTTTTCAACTGTATCTTTAGATGTTTTCAAGTAATTTCATCTGAGTACCTAACCAGATTGCAAGATAGTATATGAAAATAAAGAGTATAGAACTAAAATGATAAGAGCTGTGGTTTGAGATCTACTTTTATAATTTATTAACAACTTTAAGAAAGACATTTAGTAGCCAAAAGCCTCTTCTGCTTAGCAATAAGAAATGGAGAAACCACTAATCATGCTACAAGAACACAATTACCAAAAGGCTTAGAATGAAGCACAATTAGATTTCTAGAACAAAAGCACCAAAAAATCATAAAGTTACTTGCTTTCATTATTAAATTGATTAAGTTTTAGACTGTATAAGAAAGGCTATGAGGTGAGCTAATCCAGCCACGAATTAGTTTCGAAACTATAATCACTGGTAAGGTACATGTTAATATTTTAGATAGAAAAATGAGAGCTATATTTCTATTACATATGAATATAGACATTAGTTTATTTCTTCTTTGTATAAATAGTATTAAGTAATACGTTAATAGGGATAACTTCCTAATTCCTTCTTTAGGTGTTTTGAAATGTCCTTGTCTCTCTTAAAATCTGATAATGTACAATTTGACATTGATGAGTAGAAACAAGATCAGAAAATAGCATAGTTACTTTTCTAGCAGTTTCATAACATTAGTCCCACCAGTTAATCTCTTTTCTCATTATGCTAGTGTGACTCTGTATGGTCATTTGAAATCTCTATATAAGAGTCTCTCATTTTCCTTTCTATAACAAGGAAACTCCCTGAATTTCTCCAACATCACACAGTCTTTAATCTCTTTGAATGTAATATAACACACTGTATGATTTCTTTTTTATTAATGCAAATGTTCCCTAAATGTCTAAAATTAAACATTTTCTGTCAATTTCAAGGGATGGAGTTCAGTTCAAATAATAATAACACTGCTACAAACCATGTTTTAATTGCAGCAATATAGTCTACGAATTTGAAATACCCTGGAGACTCAGCTACATAAAATATCTTTTAGCTACATGGCTGTAGAATTTATAGTAAGTGTTGGAAATGAGAATATATATCTGAAACTCAGTGGAAGGGTATCATTGTCCTTAGGATATTTGACAACCTATTCTTTAAAATGTAACAGTGACAACATTAAAAGAGAATAAAAGAAGAATGGATCACCTATAACTTTGGGTACTCATACATACATGCACATAGTTTTAAGGGGAATAAATAATATTATCAGTTATTTTTCAAAAAGTAAAATATCATATAAAAACAATCATCACACTATTTACATTGTCTAAATGTTTTGATTAATCATAAGTTTAAAAGTGAAGTGTCACTTAATGTAGCATTAGCATTTCTATTTAGCATACATTTATGTTAAAACATGCTCAAGAATAGCAAACTATGGTTATTTGAGAACATAATCCTGTAACATACATGTAAACATTTATCTAAGTTTGAGGAAAAAATCTGTTCTCAAAATTCATACATTATGAATCTGAACAGGTGATCCTTGCTTTCTGGCCTTTTTGCATTTCATTCATAGTTAAACTGATGGAAATTCCATTCTGTATTCAATCAACAGATTATAGACTAAAGTCAGCACATTTCAGCAATAACAACAATATAGCATATAGTATGGATTTCTTTGTCTGTTGAATCATGCTAAAGATAATTATTGAAACCAATATAGGACCAATAAGAAAACGGTGCATTTATCTTTTTTTTTTCCTTAGTCGTAATAGGAGTAGGTGTTCTTTAAATTTACTGCACGGGACAGGATGAAAGGCATAAGAAAGAGTACAAGTCATTGGGTGCATGTTTTAATTGGCTACTGTGCATTATTCCTTCTCTGATGACTTAATTTTAAACTGTTTTTGCTGAGAAATCTTTTGAAAAGGAACAAGCAACTTTCAAAGAAAAGTTGTGAAACAAGCTGATCAAAGTGCCCCTCGACTAGAGTAACATTTAACTGTGAGTGACCTGCAAATTCTCCTAACGAAGCCTAGTCACATGAAACGGAAAAGCAAAATGAATAGCAAGCATAAACACAATGAGACAGCCCACTTTGCCAATCAAGCAAGCTGTATCTCAATGCTTTAGAGAAACAATACCAATCAGAGTGCCAACGGGAAGTCTAACCTGACATTTGTGCTGGATTCCTTACTACATGAAGAGGTTTGAAAATAAAGGACTGACACTGCAATAAAGTAAAAGTAGACCTATTATCATCAAGACCTTCTTCATACTGAGGTTTATGTTGACACACAAAGTCAGAAAAATAAGGTTGATACACTAAGCATAATACATAGATTGTAACTGTTAAATCTTTGTCACAAATTGACATAAAGATGGCAATCAGTCTAGTTGGTTTATCCTTACTTTACACTATTTCTAAAACAATTCACAGGTTTGTAGGACTGTATTCTCTGTTTTCCAATTTGTTTTGTGTGGTTTTTTTTTGAGGAAGTTTCACATTTAAAGACATTATTTATGAAAAATTAAGAGCTTTACTGCTGACTAATATACGCCTAAGGAAATTTCTATCACAACCACTAAAGACCAAATCTGTCATCCAAATCCCACAAACTCAATAAGACAAGTTTTCTAATTTATCACTCCTAGTATATATCCTATTAAATCACTTCTATGACAAAATTCTACTTGAATTTCTGTGTCTTATGTACAGAACATTACTTTGCACTGCATAGAACAACATATCTGACTGACACAATCTACAGTGTAATGGATTCTGCAGAAATGCTGCCCATATGTTTTTATTTCTCTGCTTAATCGAAGTACTGAAACTAAATAATTTTTAAAAGCAAAATACATCTGATTTGTACTATCTGACATGTACATAAACAAAATTACAGGGAAAAGTTGGTTTCAATCTAAAAGGTAGATGTTTTACTGAAACAAAAATAAAGTTGTGATGCTTTCCATAGATTTGGATATTAACAGTCACATTGAATTGCTGAAAGTTTTACAAGCATTTACAGATTTCTGGTCATTCCACTGCTGGGTGTTAAGTAGAAGGCCGTGTTACCACACTGACACATTTGACATTTCTGCCAGGGAATCTACACTATCAGGACACAGAGATTTGGTGAATGTAGATTCTGACTTAATTTTTAACTGATAATGAGAAACAAAAAACAAAAAAAATTGTGCCCTGGTGATTGATTGAGTTGGATATATAAAATTAAATGAGTTATTTAAATAGGCAAAATAGTTCTCAGTAATTATTAGTGTATTTTATTAATTCAAAAATTCAGAGGATGAGACTGATTTTAAATAAAGTTTAAGTAAGTGTGTCAGCACTCTGTCCATTTGGAAAATGAACTTGGTTTTTAATATGACACATGAAAATGTAATTAATAAGAATATTGTTTAAATTCCTTCTCATCACAAGGAAATTTTACTTTTTGTCTTTAAGGAAAAATGAAAAATAAAATGAAAGAAAAAAGCACTGATTTGACCAATTCTTTAGAGGAAAAGCAGTCTGGTATGTAAGAAAACTGGGATTCCAACCCACAGTGACTGTGTTTTATTTCAGCTGGATTTTCTTTTTTTATGAAGGGAATCTTTTTGGTATTTTATACTCCAAGACCAGAGAAATCATGTTTGTGGTAAAGCCATAGCAGTGGGAAGTAGTTTATGTTCTCTACTTACCATAAAATTAACAAATCAATACCAGACATATGTTTGGTTTCAAAAGTAGGATTTGTTATAAGGGATTTACTTAATATTTGAAATACTGAAGTGCTATTAGTGTGGAGTTTGGAGAAGAATAAAGTGAGCATGTTATATTTTTGGCTAGGTATTTTTAATCAGTCAGTGTTTACTAGAGAAACAGATATAATACAAGATATACAAATGTATAAGAAATTACATGATCAGGGCTGGGGAACTAGCTCAGTGGTATAAGTGCCTGCCTGACAAGCACAAGTTTCTAAGTTTGATTCCCAGTACTATATATATATATGGGGGTTTTGAATATATATTCAAAACCCCCAAGAAATTAAAAAATTACAAAAGCGGTTGATGATGGTCAGCCACAGTGTCAGATGAGGAAGTATGCAGCAGCTGTCTGCACATGGGAGGCAGAAGGGTCAGTTCGAGGTCTGGAGCTCAGTGCAGTGCCCATGTTGAGCCTGTTGCAGGATGCTGATTGGTCTGTGAGAGAAGACTGGAGAGTGCATGCCAGCAGGCTGAAGGAGCATCTGCTCTGGAAGCCAAGTGATGACTTCACGTGTGAAGTTCAAGACTGGAATTGCTCCAAAGATACAGAAACAAGCCCATCCTTCCTCTTTCCCCTTTATACCATCTAGGCAAGTAGTCGCCCTAAGGTGGGTCTTGTACGCTACAGGGTGTGGAATTGCTGAACCAATGTAGTTAAATTTCTTTTACTCAGATTGGTACAATCAATCATTACAGTTCTGATTTACATTCTACTGATAAACTCTTTATTTTATATTTTTTCTACATTCATAGGAATCTAAATCATAAATATCAAGTTATAGGACAAATGATGAATATAGGATACTGCAAGTCTGAATTTCCAAGAAAATTCTCATTTAATTCAGTTCAGAGACGAAGATGCTCATTTTTTTTTCCCTCAACAGAGTCTCACTGTGTAATTGAGGACAGACTTGAATTCACTGCGTAGCCCAGGTTGGCCTGGAACTCTTGGTGATTCCTCTGCCTCAATTTCCTAAATGCTAGGGTTACATTCTCACTCCTCCCCACTGCTCTTGAGACCAAGATAATCTTGAAACTATAAGTTTATTCTAGGCATAATTAAATTTAGTAGCATCTTGCTTAAAAAGTCTCCCATGTTATTTAGATAAAAATCTGATGTTTCAAATCCACATAGATTTACACAATTTATATTATTGGCTTCAAAGTAAAGCAAATTCCCCAAATAAACTTTATCTTCTATAAATTTAAAAATTAAACAATTTAGAGAATATGGAAAGCTTTGTCTTCTGTTCTACCAATGTTAATAATTTTATTATAGATTAGATTATTATGTTGCCTATCCTTTTCTCTTAGTATCCCCCCTTTTCTTTTTGGAATAATTTCCTAAACAAATTAAGAACAGAATCATTTGATAAAATTGCTTAAATAAATTTCACTTTGTTTTCTTTTCTGCATAAATTCTATTTTGTATAATCTATTTTTTCATATAAGTAAAGTATTGAAGAATTATTTCTCCTTATATAAGTCATTTGATTCTGTCAAGTGAAATGAGATGAGCATAATATTTGTGTTATTTTGATTGAATGAAAAATGCTATAATCACATGTATTTCTCCTGTGGGAATGTGTTTCCTGTCATGAAAATGCTACCAGCTTGGTCTTATAAGTTGGATTGGAAAATCCAATTTGGAAATGAACTTCATTGATCTTCTTCTTGCTGTGGCTAAAAAACAGCACCCATCTGTCAGTACTGACTCTGGTGTGAAATTTTATCACTGTGTGCAAGTTTTAATGTAGGAGGACTAGGTCTGGTGTTCAAATGTTTTTGCCACTTACATGCTGCGTACTAATATTACTGAACATGTAATCTAGAGTCATGAGTATAAATCACTGGCAGAGATTTTACATTACATGTGAGGAGCCATGGGGTTGAAAACTTAGCAAGGGGGAAAAAATCACAAGTCATCAAATTTCTGACAAGTCTTTTACTATCAGTGAACAATGTTAATAAACATGATCTAAAATTATTAAAGTAGTTAATTTTCATTTAGTTGTCTTTAAGATAATTAAATTTTTGATCAATTCAATTATAATGAATAAATGTAAGACATTAAAGTATTTGCAAATGTAATATTTCATTTATAAAAATTATACTAACAGAATCACATTAAATAAAAGAAAAATTATACTGGGTTTAATCTAACCAACTGAAAATAATACAACACTGTTGAAAGAAAAGAAATTTATGGTTTATTAATTCTAGATTAGCAACATTTAATCCAAATATTTTTAAAAGATACTGTTCACTAATAAGTATTCATTGTGTGCAATAATTTAAATTTTAAAATACCTTAAAATGATCTATTATTGTATACAAACAAAGTGATATAGTATATTAAAATTTCTCATTCTTTATACTTTTTTATTTAGAGAAGAATTCATAATCTGGCTACATTATCATTGAACTGAAAATATAAAATTACCTGTTGTTTGTCTAATGCTGCAACAAATTCTTAAGAATGGTACTATAAGATAAACTGTGAAATATCTTTATAAACATTTTAATGAGGTACTTTATAAAACTTTGGTAATTTCTTTCCAATGCCTCACAAACTTGCATGCAACACAATTTGTTTTTGAACACATAACTTAAATTTTTAAAAAATGACCTAGATATATAATATCTGAAAAAATAGTTGTGTGTAATTGAAGGTTGATAAGTTGACTTACGCTTCATAAATTATTTATTTATTTTAATTTTTTTCATATTTTTCATAAATTATTTAAAATCTATTATATTGCATATATCTTCATGAGTTATAACTATAGTTTTCTCTTAAATAAGTAAGTTCATTACTACTTATGTGAAATAACATATTCATAGTCTGATTTAAACTTGTATTTTAAGACCACCTGTTGAATACTTTATTTAATTTTCCCAAACTCTATGGTGATTTTTTTTTTTTTTGTCTTTTTCATTTTTATCGGGACCTGGGATCGAACTTACGACTGCCTGCTTGCAAGGCAGGTGCTTATGCCACTGAGCTAAATCCCCAGCCCCTTCTATGGTGATTCTTAAGAATGCAAATCATATGGTATCTGGGAAGGCATAGATTTATAGAATGCTATTTCAGATTCCACAGAGATTTATGCATGTGATTACATGGAAAGAGAAGTTGTTATGATAAAAAATATTAACCTTCAATTTTTACAGACCATTTTCAGTGTCCTGAATATTTTTTAAACTCATATTTTACTTATCTACAGAGCATAAATCATCTCATTTTCATTGTAAAGGAGCAGATCAAAGTTTGCAATTTTGTTTGTTTATTTTGAAAGAAGTACAATATTAAGGTAAAAGTAATACAAAATTAAAAGCAAATTTTTATGTAAATATTCAGAAAATCTTGTATACTATGAAATGGATACTGCACCTATAAACTAGGTGATTTATAGTTACAAGGCAAACATCATTTAATTTTAATGTCTATACTTGTTTTTATAAGATAATTTCAAGTGCCAGAAATAAAAATTTAAAAGCTGTGATAAACATTGCAATTTTATGCTATTTTTAAGACTTAAAAAATACAGGACTAAAATAATGTGAAATTATCAACAGGAAGGAAGTTTATTCAGCTATAATCTAAGTTTTAATTAAAGTCATGATTGATGACAAATGCCATCTAGCAATGTGACCTCCAGTAAGATCTACAGCTGGTGAATCAATTGAGAAGATGATCTTCACTGTTTTCATCATAAAGCACAAGGAAGATAAATCATGTTTAGAACTGCTAATCACGTGAATGTTACATTAATGATTTGGAAATCTGAAGACAGCCCAAAAGTAATCCGGAAAAATGAAGTAAATATACAGAAATGAACATTGGGGATGCCTGATTAAGAAGCCATAATTTCCAGATTATTAACTTAATCATTTAAAAAGAACTTTTCACTGCATTAATCCCATTTAAATTTAAAATGGAAACATTGAATAGAAATGAAGCACTATTAGCTGCACAATGTGAACCAAATGAGACTTGGGACAAGCTAGAAATCAAGGAGGGAAGTAAGCACATTTCCAAAAGACATCTTTAGCCAGTGAACATCCAGCCCAAAGACACTGGTATTAGAGGCTTGCTTAGCCACCCAGGGCAGTGTGTTCTTCTCACCTGATTATGTGGGTAAACAGAGTGAGTGATTGCAAGTGATTCCCATAAAAAGGGAAATAAATACCAAGAACTGCCCTTAGTGTTTCTAGGTTATTTATAAAGAAGGAGGGGAGGCCTTGAAATGCTTTTCTTTTCTTTTTTTTTTTTTATTTTTTATTTTTTAAAATGGAGTTTAAAGAAAGGTCTGCTAGAAAATCCAGCAAAACCTAGGTCAGCCCTCCTAAACTTCCTGATCTGAGTCCATTAATAAAAGGAAAAAGGACTCAGTGCCAAAAAGAAAAGTAATGATAACTACATTGCTGAAAAATAAATATTTTTTGATGTTAAAAGCATGTGAATTACATAGTTTGAAGATGTATTTTTAGTATCTCCTTTTAAGTATAGGAAATTCAGTTATTTAGACATCACTATGTGTTCTCAAGAAGCCAAGCAAAAGGCAACAAGCTTAAATAGCACTGAGTGGGATTTATGCCATAAAAAAGATGAGATTTCCTGCACAGGGTGTTGTTAAATCCAGGAATAAGTGACAGAGGAAAAGCTGTACTTTCCTTTGAAGAGGTGGAGAATTAAGGTAGCGACTCATCTGTCAGGGAAGTTTAAGGCAGGGTGAATGGATTAGGTGACCTTTCAAAATTACTTCCATACCAGGATTTATGATGTCAATATAAACCAGCAACCCCAAATGGAAACCTGGCTAGAAAGCACTGACTTTTGCACTTGTTTTCTGCTCTTTCTTAAATACAGGTAGTCAAGTATCTTGCTAAAAGCTCTGCTCATCAGTATCACAAACTCTAAATCAGGTTCCACTATTCTCTGATTGAGGTTCTGAAGCCCCCATATGGGTTAGTAAATGGCATTTGCATCCCTGGACCATTGAGGAAATGAAATGAAATAAGGTGTGTAAAGTCCCTGGCATGAAGTCCAAGCATGACTCTCAGACTGTTTTGCTCTCACATTAACTATTGTGGCATCGCATGATGTCTTGCCAGTGACAACCTTGCTCTTCTTTCTTTTGTATTTCTATTTTAAGACTGCTTTTAGAATAATTCTATGGCTACAGAAAATGAGAAGAACTTAGAAATACCCCATCGGTACCCTGTTACCATGTATGTGTCAAATCCCATTAGTAATATCCTCCACCGGTGTGATTCATTTGTTATAATTGATGAGCTACACTGGCACATCAAGCTCCCAGAATTCAGAGTTTACCTTAGGGTTCACTCTGGGTGTTGCACATTTTGAGTTTGGGCACCCTATGGCATGCATCCTCTAATACAGCATCATACAGAAGAATTTCATCACTCAGAAATCCACTGTTGCCTCTTAACTCATCTTTTGTGGTCCCTTTTATATTTTCTTTCTTATCCACTTCTACCCTCAGTAGGAAAGTACAAGATTTATTAAAAGACACCTTTAAGTACAAGTTTCTATCACCATACACTAATGAACTGGTCGCTACCTGTTATAAATAATTGAAACCACCAAATATCAGTAAATGATGATTCAGTGTGGATAAAGTTTTACAAATGTTTAAATTTGTTGCACTCTCAGCAGGTAAAATTAGGCCCAAATTTATGCATAGAATATTGTAAAACATAAATCTGAAGACAGCAAATTTTGGGAGAATATAGCCCTTCAAAATATTCCAGCATTTAACTGTTTTCCAGGAGGTGATCTGAACTTTTGTTTTTTTTCTAATTTTGATGATTTGATTATCAGAGAAGTATTCGTTTATGTTTTAAACAATGTAGCTTTATTTCTATCCCTTTTAAATAATGTTTTCAAAAGCTATCCTTTATTAGTTCTAGATAATTGTTGAAGTTCAGTTTTGACATTTCTTTTTCCATTGAAAGCATGGAGATGTAATGATTTTTAAAATGTTTTATAAAAATATTTACAAATACATATGTGAATATTATCTGCAAATGGCATGCCTGATATCAAAGGTAAAGTGATTCTAAATCTCACTTTGATTTTATCAGATTTTATTATAGCAAATTTATTAAAATCAAATCTACATTTCCCTCCTTATTTTACTTTTGGCTAAAATCTAACTTAGAGTTCATTCAAGATGTTGCAACTCAATGATACATTATCAAATAAATTAGTATCAAATAAATCAATATCAGTAACTGATATAGGTACATATAACACATATAAAAATTCTACAAATAATGCTAAAATATTTTTATTACACAGAGATATGTGGTGTTATTCTAAATAAAACATACATATTTCTCCCCAGGTCAATATTTTTAAAATTACATGTTTCTATATAGAAGTTCATTAATAAAATTTTATTCTCATCCACACTTTTGATCTATGTAAATTTCTTTACCTTTCGTTGCCACTGATAGTTCCTACCTCCTAGATATTTCAGAAATCCTGTAGCAATCATACTGAGCAAAGTATCGTAAGGAAAATAACAGCTATCAGTTAAAAGGAACTTTTTCCACTTTTAGTATAGTACAGCTAACATTTATCAGCTTCTTCATTTCAGGTGTCATGTTGAGGAAATAAACAGAAACAAGTAGCCTGTATTTTATGCATTTTGTATTTCTTTTTGCATAAATGTATTTCTCCCAAATATACTGTAAGTTACTCCAGGACCAAAGACTATGCTTATTTTTGCATTTGTATTTCTTGTGCCTTACAAGTGTTCAATATTTTTCACTAACATGGTGAATAAACAGACAATGAACAAAAGCAGATTGTCCTCTAGAAGGACCATGCTCTACTATTATAATATATATCAAAGATTTTGGATAAGGAGGGTCAGTCTCTTATTCTGTACAGTAGTATCAAGCTATAGGTCCTTTCATTCATTACTCACGTCTTTAAAAATATAATTAAACAAACATTCCAAGGACTGAATCTAGACATGTCTATCTCCATACACTAAACTAAACTAAAAATGGATCAAAGATCTAAATATTAAAACACAAATACTATCCTGAAGGACAGTGAAGACATAGGAGTAGGCAAAGAGTTCATGAATAAAACACAAACTACACAGAAACTACTTCAAAGAATCAACAACTCAGTTCTCATCTTATTAGAAAGTTTTTGCACATCAACAACATAGTGAAAAGAAATCCCGCAGAATGGGAGAAATATTTTATGCAGCTTTCCTTCAAACAAAGATTTTTATCTAAAACATATTAAGAATTGAAAAAATTCAGGTCCCCCAAATTCAAAGACCCAATCCAAAGTTGGGCATCTGAGATAAATATGTACTTGTCTGATAAGGAATACAAATGGGTAATAGATATATGGAAAAAATGTTCAACATCACTGGTCATTTGAGAAATGCAATTTAAAACAATGCTGAGATCACATCTCACTCCAGAGAGAATGACTATCACCAAGAAATCAACCAACAATTGCTGGCAGGGGTATGCGGAAAAGGAACTATCTCCACTGTTGATGGTACTGGTACATTCACTGTGGAAATCAGTATGGAAATTCTTCAAAAACCTGGGATTTGAGGTATCATTCAGTCCAGTTTATTCTCCTTCTGGGTATTTTCCCACAACAATTGAAAACATCGTCCCATGGCACCAATGCTTATAGCTGCAGAATTTGTAATAGCTGAATCTTGGAAACAGCTCAAAAATCATCAGAATGCATAAAAAGCTGTGACATTTTTATGCAATATATCACTACTTATCTATAAAGAAAATAGGTAAATGGGTGCAAGTCGAGACCATACACATAAGTAAAATAAATCAAACTCACAAGTGTAAATATATTTTTTGTCTCCCTAGAGTGAAAAGCTGAAAGAGTGAATAATTTCCAACATGTACAACAGATATTGTGAAGAAAGAGTAAAGAAAATGCTCAAAAAGAAAGAACAATTGGGATAGGGAAGAGGAGAAAATAAAGAAGGGAAAACATATACATATGTATGTGTGTGTATATACACGAGAGATAGCTGTACTACTAACCTCTGTTAATTCATCAAAAGGAACCGTTTGTGCTTTCACTGTTTGATTGTTTGATCATTTTTCTTGCCTATATCTTATCTGACCAACTACTTTAAAGATAACAATACGAGATATATTAACCATCGTTAATCTCCTATCATTTTGTTTTGAAATCCCGTATCATCATTTTTACTTTTTTATCTTAAAATAAAAAAATTTAAAAAACAAGAAAAATGTAGTTTCTGATTAACTACATTTAACTTTTATTTTAGCTAATTGTATTTTTTAAGCAACTTTGGAAGACATACGGCATCACTTACTAAAATTTGTCTATCATGTGTTTTTGTTTAAGTAAACTCTAGACAAACATCAGTCAGCTACGTACACACATCTCCACTGGTTGCAATTTGCAAAAGCAAGTTTGTGCAAGACTGAGACAATTCATCAAGTACTCCTTGTAATGTCCCTCTTGTCATTCCCCAGATAATCATATCATCATTGCTGTTTTTACATAAGACTTATCGTGGGGCAGAACACTACATGAGTACGACTATCTGACAACAAAAGAAGTCATGAAAAAATGAAACAAAATATTCTGTCCGTCAACTTAAGAAATGTCACCCCCAGGAAAATAAAACCGAGCATATAGCGTGTACTGCATATATCGGCCTACATCCCTTGGGCTGAAAATAATGTTATTTATGTCTTCAATAGCTCTGGCTTACTGATCTTCTCTGGACCTCTTGACTGTCAATATTTTTGCTTGGGGAAGGTGGAATACTTTTTCTCTTTCCAAGCTGAAAGTAAGATACAAGCTTGTTTTCTCCTTCCCTCAGGATATGAAAGAAGAAAAACAGCAGTTAAAAGAAACTCTTTTAAAAAGCAACTGCCATAAAAAGAAGAAGCAGACAGAGGACATGGAAAGAATTCAAATGTTTGCTTGTTTTATGAGAAATTTAATGCCTTGGAAGATAGATTGCCTTTACCGAAGAGTTATTATATTTATTGGAAGGATGAATTCTCCCCTATTAAAACGGTAATAGGAACCCGGATACTTTAACAGATTAAATAGAAGAGCCTCCTGTACATTCATAAGAACTTGAGCCTGATTCTTTAGATGATACACAGCTCTGACGGGGAACTGCCCTAAAGATACCTGTTTTCTGCCACATGCCATTTGTCGCCTTTCCTTTGCAATTCAAACAAATTAAGGCTGTGGGATTGCAAGGTGACATCTTCAGCAATTGTAACTGTTGCTTCCCTTTTGGAGAAACATAGATTTCAGGGACCAATTTGTTTCTTTTCCACAAAAGTAAATTATTTTTACAATCCCTATCCTCTGTAGATTAATATCTTGTTTCCTTGCTAATTCTATTTTTATATTTTGACAGAATCTATATAACCAAGAGAATTGAGACTTTGCTTTCTCTTCCCTAGAGTCAAGTGAACCACCTAAAAGAAATGTAAGTTCTGACTGTGTTTCTATTTGGTTCTAAAGGTCTGAAAGTTTGATAAAACTCCAAATAAATACACATGAGTCTGCCATGCAGAGCCACGGGCACACCCACGTGTCTTATTGTTTGGAGCTGGCATGCTCTGCTAATCAACCAGAGTGCCCCGTGCTACTTTGGACACCACTGAATTCAAAATGTGTTTCCCCCACTAGTCTGAAAATTCTATAACGCTAGTGAGAAACTCTGTGAATTAATACAGAAAAAGTTGGGATTTTTTTTTTGTATTTCTTCATCTTTTTAATCCAATGCAACAGAAGAATGTTTTCATATATCTTAAGAATCATCTGAAGCACACAGCTAAGGCTGGCTCGTTTGAGTACATTTTTGTCTTATACATATGTGAACCATTCTGAATAATAATAATAACAATAATAATAAAACCTCAGGTTTTGAATTTGAAAATCTGCTGCATCAGGAGAGAAATTTAAGAAAATTTTTAATTTTTGAATCCCAGAGTGTAATAGGTAACAAAAATTAGAGTCCCGAAAGAGAGAAAATGTGAAAAAAAATTTTAAAAAAAGACAAATCAAAACTATGGCAGCATACTCACTGATTACTTTTGTTTTAATAAACAAACACAGCTATACTACGTTTAGCTATCCATGTCTCTTCCATTTTTGATTTAGAAGTTTCAAGAATATATTCAGATCACAAAGGCACAATGAAAGCTGAGTTGGAGCTCAGTACCTTTTGAAATTATCCTTGCAAGTTAATGGTTTAGCAAGCTGAATGGCTTTCCATGGTAGAAAATGAACATCCCAGCCAGCAGTCTGATGAGCTCAGTAAGGTTCTCAGGCGCCAAGTATAGCACATAGAACATCTGGCTGCAGTGGTTGCAGTAATAATTCAAAGATTGTTCTGAATGCTACATTTAAAAAACCAACAATCAAATAATGTCTATTCAAACAGACAATCAAAGGAGGGACGGTAAGATGCAGGAGAGGTTTGAAGAGAATATTGTCCTCAGAGCCCAGATAATACTTATATATATATATATATATATTTTTAATTTTCTGAGAAGCATATACAGTCCATTTCTATATTCTCTAGTTTAGAAACTCTCTTACAATGATGACCAAAATAAGTAAAGTACACAGAGCAGTCTGACAGATTTTAGCCTTGGGTAGCTTAAATTTAAATAAAGGATTTGTTGAAATAATAATTTGTTCTGAAATTGTTGTCTAGGTCAAAACAAGTAAGACAATAAGGGTGAAAATATATGCCATGAAAATGACATTATAAACATTAACAGGAAGCTAAAAGATTCATTCTAACACAATTATAAAGCAATTTTGAAAAATTATCTATATTTCAATAATTTACTTGAATAACTGAATAAGCTAAGGAAAAAACGCATTTCCTCTTGCCATCATCAGGACTATCATTTTGGGTTCTCTGAAGTGGCTGCCAGGTTTACATCTCATTAACCGATCCACACAGAGTCATTAGAGCTGGAGGGCTAATAGATGCTTCTCTGTCTCACAATACCTATTAGGGCAATCCACACATCTTTAATGTGGTGTAACTTCCAATTAATTTTTTTAAGGTCAGACTGTCACATTGCACTCAACAGTGGTATTGTCAAGCCTACTAGCTTGTGAATAAATGTCTGAAAGATCTATATTCTGAAATTCTCTCAAGCTTGGTAGTGGGCTACAGACACCAAGGCCAGGTTTACTCTCATGGGAAATATGCTTGGAAATACTTTAAAATATTAATATCAATAAATAATATGTAGGATTAATGTAAGTATGTAAAATTGTATCTTATTATACAATTCTTTCATTTTATAGCTAATAATAAAAAATGCAGTAAATGTATTTTGTACAGTGAACAATACCTATACATATTTTTAAAAACTAGAACAGAAATTACTACTATGTTAGGCAACATTCCTCTTAGATTGTTTAACATGCTTTAAAATGTATATTTCTATAGAAGCATGTAATCATAAGAGGTAATAATGAGCTAAATAATGGTATACACAATTTTTCAGTTCATTTAATTGAAAAGAGCCTCTGACCTAGTAACTGCAAGTGATATGTCAAAATATTCTTTAGTGATTACAAAAGTGTGTTTAGAACTCAAGAACAAAGTGCACATTATATAATGGCATGGTATAATGAATATGTATAGGATAACATTTCTCAGAGTTTGTAGTTTTGGTAACCTATCAAAATACAAAGAAAAAACATAATCTGATTAGAGAATGTAGTCAATAATTTGATTGTAGACAGTATAGTTACATATGTATATATTTTCTATAGCAGTACAAAAATTGCTTAGCTAAATACATTTTATTTCTGTGTATTTACCAACTATACACTATATTTTCAAACAAACTCTGAGATGATCTATATAAAAGTATTAATTTTAGTATTTTGAGGGATTCTCATGTTATACTTCAAAATTTAGATAGTTCCAGTTGTGTTTATTGTATAATTTCAAAGCTACAGTGAACAAAATTTAAGGGGGAAAAATAAAAGTGTCATTTTTTACACAAATAATCATTTGCTAGTAACACTAGTAAATCTCAAGACTGCAGCATTATGCCTAAAAAAGCTGTTATAAAATGTAGTCATGAGGTAATAATTAGCTAAATAATGTTATAAACAATTTTTCCAGTTCACTATAATCGATAAAGCAATCTTTTACTTTATTTTAAGATAAAAAACAGTAACAACGATACAGCCTTTGAAAATAAAGTAATGAGAAAAATGAATCTCATGTGCAAAGTAACACTTGTGTGAAATAGCAGTGTTTTCCACATGGACTAAGTAAAAAAGGAAAACAAAGGTGTCTTATGATATTAATGGGAAAAAATACCCCAGATAGTTGCATTTATTCAATGTAGACAAAATAGCTTTGTATTTCCCACGTACAGAATAACTCAGTCTCTTATTTGGTGTGCAAAATTTATACCATGTTTAAATGGATCTTGTTTTGGTCAAAATACATTTTATATGTAAAGCAGTATTTAAAATATTGTGAATGGTCTAATTTCCCTAGACTCTCAGAAAATACTACAGACAAACAAAAATTCAAAATCCCTTATTCTTGCATTGAGACACTGAAATGTTCTGGCTTATAAGTTTCAGGCATCTTTCAGGTCCAGGAAAAAATATTCTGTATTGATAAAAATGCCATGATTTCTCCATAAAAGAAGAGATCTTGTCAGTGGATCAGAAACCATGACAAATCTCTGTTAGATGAAAAGAAAACTGAACTGGATTATGGAAGGAAGCCTCAGCCCACACACGTGTAAAAGAACAAGTCTAAATCTGAAAGAGGCTCCCCTCTTTTATGTGCCAAGTAGCCAAAACTCAAGTTCATGTTTAATCTATGTAAGTACTCACTTGAACATGAATATGTTTATACATGTTAAATACATGTTATATAAATTTATGTTATACACTTTATCATTTAAAACATCACAATCAAATCTCCTTGATGAGGGCATAGTAACAGTAGGAAACAGAAAATTGAAGTTAGTTAAAATGTGTTTTCTTTGGGAAAGGGGAATAGCCTTCTCTGACACTAGATAATAATTGAAAAATGAAATCTTCAGGAGCTGTTCACATTATCCTGAGGTTTTGTGTTCAGCAAAGTTGAAGGAAAGGTTTAAAGATTTGACATAATCATAACTTAAAAATGAGAGCATTTCTCATTGCAAATACATCTTAGTATATGTTATAGTTTAGAATAAGAATCAACACTCAATCAAAATATCAACAGAATTTATCACACACAAAACAGGTCCTAAAATGCAGATGTAATCAGAAGAGACCCAGAATAGCTAACGATCCTGGCAACAAAAGGAGAACAAGAGACATCACCATCCTGGATTTCAAGTTATGTTACAAAGCTACATTGCTAGAAAGAGCATGTAATGGCACAAAAACAGATGTGAATCAATGGAACAGATTACAGGTTGTAGAAACAACTCTGCGCACATTCAGCTATGCAATCTTTGACCAAGTGTCCACAAAAGCACACTGTAGGAAAAGTATCTACTTCACTCAATGGTATTAGGAAAATAGACTTTCCATGTGTAATTTTCCTATATTTTTGCTTCATTTTCTTATATTCATGTTTTTGCATATGAAAGGCAATATAGAAAAATCATATCATATACTAATATATTTTGTATATTATAATAATACAGAAGAGTCATATACATTTTAGATGGGCTGTAAGCACATGTACATGGATGCATACAGTTTTATGTCTACAACACGGTACATGGTTGCATGGTTTGTTAAATCAGGATGTCATTCCCAACAGTTTCTACCTAATATGGAGCTGGCTCGGAAGACACCTTTGGATTATTGGTTCTGACAAAAAGATACATTGCATTTATGACTTGGACATCCTGAATTTCCCTAGCATTTAGAGTGAACAGAGTGCTTCCCAGTTTCAATACTGCCTAAATTACTCCCTTCCAATTTTCCTTCATACAGTGGTTGCTTTGAACTTTATAGGTCTATCTTGTAGCTCATCTATCTTTGTTATTTTCATACCATATTGTTAATACTATGAAGTCTTAATGCCCATTGTTTTTCTCTTCTTGACCGTGCATTGAGACTCTTGTATATACTTTGCTACCTAATTTTTTAAATGTTATCAATGGGACAGTAACTTTGCCATGCTACTTGCTCTCAGTGTATCGATTCAGGTATTGAGAAATACTCCATATCCGTTTCACTTGCTACTCAGAATCTCCTTTTAGAATAAAAGCACACTTGATTAACAGATCTATGTTGCTCATTAAAGAACTCTATACCTTTATGTGAATACATCAGTCTAACTTTAAATTTAATTTAAATAAAATGGAAAAGCCAATTCCTCATTCACAATAACATTTCATGTGTTCGGTGGTCACATGGAACTGGTTTGCAGTATGGTGCTGGAATAGATATGGATGTCCCTGTTATCAGAGAAAGTCTTACTGTGTAAGGCTGGGTTAGAGAAGAGCTGTTTTATGTTAGTCATTCAGTGTATTTTACTTTACCCATTTAAAACAACTAATAAGTCTTGTATAGTCAACCCTTTGTAAAGAGTTTAATTCACATTTTCTTCACACTGTGCTTTGAAATGGAGATTACTGGTGTTACTACTACTACTACTATATTTTTACCGATGGACATAGTGTGAGATAATTCTGCAGATAATTCTGCAGAATGAATGACAGATCTTGGCTGTATCTATACAATTTTAAAATGATATTCTTTTTAGTCTGCTCTGCAATCATTCATACAGTAAAATAAAACATGATACATTTCAAAATAAAGTCCAATTCCTTTGCCATAACTTCTTTGCTTATTAAATAATATTCTCATATGTAATTTGGCAGCATTTTAAAGATCCAAAATATATGATTTTTGTATTCTACTTATAAGCCACACAGAAAGAGGTCCAGTAAAGTATGGGCATTTCTGAATAAAATAGAATAACGAAAGTTTACAAAGTCACTACTACAGTCAGGATGTTCTGTTTTCAAACACTTCCTTCTCACTCAGAGGTGTAGCATTGAGGGAACTCAGCCAGTATTTTCTCACATTTTTACTTCCACCCTAAAAGCCTAAAATAGTAATGTGCAAACATTTTTAAAAATGAACTAATGCTCAGCAACATTATATTAGCATATGAGTATTAATGAAAAATATTTTCTCTCTTTCCTTCATATATTATGCTACTTAATATTGGATTCATTAACTTACAAACATCTTCTAAGTAGAGAACAAGAGGCAAGTTACAAAAAGCAAAGTAATTGTTAGTTATTTTTATTTTCTCTGCCATTTTAAAAATTATCTTTCTACTCTAAAGAAAGACACAGTCCTACTCTGAGGCTTTATAAATTAATTTTGCTGTATTATCCATTAATATTTTTGAAAGAGATCAAGGTTTTAAAAATTCAATAAAGAAGGCTAAAATGATGTAATATTTGTTCCAGACAAAATCTGCTTAATATGCTTTTGAATTATCTTCAAACAAATAAAAATTCTAACTTTCTTTTTCCTCTGAGGTTAACATACAGGCATTCTAGATATCTAGGCATATTAGGGCCAACGGATTGAAAGGCCACTTTCACTTTCACATCAAAACTATTCACTGAACTCTGAGCTTGAGCAGGGACAGAAGCCTTGTGCAACTGCCCCAGACTTAGTTCACTGTGCTTTTTAGTTTACATTTCTTTCCTAACTGAATTGATGTTTACTTACAAGCTTCTCCCCCCGCCCCGTTATGACTGAATTTTGACTGACAGCTGGTTTATTCAACATCTGCACTTGAATGGCATTGAAAGCTTCAAATATTCTTTCTTTCCTGCCAGGTCTCTTCTTGGAAGAAGACAGGAATCTGCTGATTCCAAGAGAAGTGTTTTATGCTCGTGCCATTTTTTGGTCATTGAAATGCACAATTAATGTTGAATAAACAATATCTACAGATACAATGTATGCATTTGTTCAAAATATACAACAATCTGAGACTTCTAATATCCTTATAGCTCTCGAACAAGTTTATGTATAAATGAAGCATACTTAGTCAATCTTGGAAAACTAACCTCAAAAGCTTGACTACTACCAATGAAAGCAAGATAATTCATAATAAATAGTGCATCTCCATTCTGACACTTCTTTTCATTTTATGGTACTATAGTTTCCTTTTTTCATTTTGCTTTTTCAAGTGGAGTTGTATAAAGGTTTACATATTTAGAATTCTCATCAGACACTAGTTTTAAAATAGCCACAATACGGTAAACAGCCAGGAAGTTTAAAAGTACTTTCCCATAACCCAGGGAAGTTAGCAAATAAGAGATTAAGATTTAATGTGACAGACTTGTATCTATTGACTAGGCTTTCCAGCAAGAGCACTTTATATTTTTTTCCAACAAATTTTCTCCCGTAATATCTGTGGAATTTGTCATATTTTGGCCAGAAGTGAAAAAAACCTGGGTTAATATAGGGCATTCTGTCAAATTTGCTCATTTCTTGGTGCTTTTGACGGTGTGAATATTCACAAAGAGCATTTTATATGCAGTTTTTACCAGCCTTGTTTTGAAATGGAATGCTTTTTGCAGGAACACTCAAGGAGAATTCACTTAAATACACAGAAAAACAGTGGAATGAGGAATGGTTTAACAACCTTTTGAACTCATCTTTTTTGTGTACTTCATATCTGAATTTAAATGCCCATTCTCTAAATTTCCATAGGAACTTATTGAGAAATTTTCTCTGAATCATCATGAGTATATTTCATTTTGTAATACTATCTGTTTTCTGAATTAATTATTGCAAAAATATATTTGTAAACCTCCTAAGTAGTAATAAAATGTATATAAACTTTATTTCCCTGAAATTTATTTCTAGTGACATTGCTAAATTTCTTTTTCTATTTTTGAAAAGTTAGAGTAAAATATTAAAACTAGAGGAAAAAAGGCTGTGTGAAGCAGTACAGAAATTAATATGGTCTTTCAAATAGCAGAAGAGTTTGTGTTTAATTTGCTGCTCATGCCCATCTCCAAAAACTGAGATATTGGAAGTGTGTTTTTACTACTTATAAAACAGAAGTTATATAACCATGTGTACTTGTAAGAATGTCTTGAAAAGAAAATAAAAATAGTCAAATCAATAGCTTTTTTCATTTCAGTAGAATCATCCTTCTGTTTAAATACACCCTGATATATGTTCAGTAATTATTTCATCCTATTCTTAGTAAATATCCAGAATAATGTATAAACTGCTTTGGCTTTGCCAGGTTTTCACTTTTCACGAATGCACAGTGTTATAACTCTCCACTCTCCTATCATTACTACTGAACAAGAATTTTTATTTGAGGATGGAAAAGACACTAAATTCAATTTTAATTATTTCCAATACAGATATAGTATCTTTAAGGTTGATAATTACTCATTGCGCATTAAGTTTACTTGATAGTATAGCAAATTATTTTCTTTCATTTTTTATATTGTTGGTTTATAATTAGAATATATTTATTGAATGCCATAAAATCATTGACACATACGAGTGAATAAGGATTACATAGGCTCTGCCTTTTTGAATTTTAAATAACATGAGAAAGATAATTTGTAAAACATAAATATATAATTAGAAGCTATTATAAACTAAGGGACCTACTTTTAATATCAAGATGGAAATGGGATGAGAATATGGCTCCCTGATAAGTAAAACAGTATTAAAATGTGAATTAATTGGAAATTGGATTGGTTTGACTTAGTTTCAATTGGCCATTGTGTTTGTCTCTCTGATAATAAAGTGTAGAATGGAGAGGTGGCAGAGGAGGAAGATAAAAGAAAGGGAAAAATAACAATGACTTATGTTGTTTTGAGGGTAACAAGGACAGAGCATTAAAAGAAAACACCACAATTTTATGATTTTTTACTAGTAAAATCTTTTCGTCCACTGCAGCTTCCATAGTGTAAAAATCTCCCAAATAAATTGCATTTTTCCTGGGAGAGAAAAAAGTCCTCCTAATGCATGTGCACTGTAGCTTAACATAAAGCACACCATCTGCTGCTTGCTTTCTATTTGGCAATGATCTATAATGACATATTATAGCAGATTTTTATCTGTGAATTACTAAGTAGCAAAAGTGATTTCACTCTCAAATTCAACAGAACAAAATAAAACAGTTACACTAACAGGAAAAGTGTTCCTTAAGAGTTGAAAAATCACTGCAGAATTTATTTGTTTTGAACTTACTTTGCTCACCAGTAAACAAACTTAAAGCATAATTTTAAATCTGTTTAATTCTTTTCAATTCTATTTTTAATTTGTATGCATTTTTGGTAGTAAAGTATTTACTATTTGTTAATTGTACATAGCGATATATTAAAATGCATATCTAGCACAATAATTTTGCATGATTTTCTTTTTATAGTTTACATAAACCTAATTTTAAGATGGTTCAGAAAGAAACCAGAAAAAATTTCAAATGCATTTAAAATATGAATTTTTCTCTCAAAACCTAAGATACATAGTACAGAACTGGAAATGAATCATATGTAATATCAATACACATGACACAAATGATCATTCTTTAGGAATATCTCTAAATGATTATCTTTATTAACTAATATTCCAAAGCTCTTGAAGGAGTTTTTCTGTTGTTTTTGTTGTTGCATATTTGTTTTGTTTTTAATCAAAATTAGTAGTTCATTTGGAAATCATTTTCTTCACATAGTTTGATGTTAGGAGGAAGATTCATGGGACCACATTTAAACATTTTCAGTATTTTTAAAGACATCAGTGATATTGATGGACACCATATCTACTAGAAGTTGTCTCTTTCAAGTTTAGACAAAGTAATTCTGTTGTCGTAAACTATTAAGTTTAAAGAATTGTACCAAAGATCATGAATTTATGTAGACAAAATGGAAGAAAGTTTTCAAAAGTCATGTGTGTGATCAAGTTTAATTTAATATACACATCTCACTGCAATTAGAGACCATAGAATACAATTAAAAACAATTCAAAACAATTTTATGTTGGAAATCAAAAAAGATAAAACATTTTCCACCAGACTGTGAATACATTAGGAACTTGTATGGATTAATAGAATTTATTACTTATTCTGGGATCATGTGGATATGTATAATATTTTAGCTTTAGGTTAGCAAACAGAACTTTTTTTTTTTCTCAATATTTGTATCTATTTGTCATTTTCTACTTGATCATTGGATTCATGATCAGTGCTTTGCATACAAATGCCTGTAATGAAACCATTGGCTAATTCACCCTGACGCTGAGCAGGGTAATGGAGCTAAAGAAATATAAGAAATCTAACTTAATACAGAGTAGTACATCATTTTATTCACACGCACAACATAATTCTTATGATAAGGGATTAACAAAATACAGATGATAATACACCTTCTTTGTACATTGTGAAATTAAATGATTAACATCAAAATGGAAAAGGAAATAGAACTTGTTTAACAAACATTATTATTAATATATTAAAAAGTTGAGTTCCCTTAATTGTGAAACCTATCGATACGCATAATTGCTATACTGGTTTTGTCTTATTTCACATCAAACAGCCACCAAATATTCTACTTACAAAAACCAAACATTCTATAGTGCTAGAAAAGACCATAAGACACAATTCAATGAATATTCTTCATGTTATATGCATTTATGTATATATAGATATAAATATGGAAGTAGATACACAATACAGATAACGTCATGACTCTCGAAGGCAGCTGTGACCACAGTACTAGACTCTGAGATATAAGTAGAAGTACCTGATTCAATTTGCCCCAAAAGAATGAGTCGTTTCCTCCATGTCTGCCCTTCACACCAAAAGAGCCTAAACAAACACGGTCCCAGGTTGGCCACCTAGGACCCAGAGGTGGAAATCACATCTGGGGCAGAGAGACTTCAGCAACTACTGACCACAGCAACAAAGAACACAGACATATGTTTTGTAATATACAAAATTTATAAATGATTTAATGTACTGAATTTTGTATTGCAATAATTTTCTGAATTCATAAAAATTTTAAAAAAATAATTTGAAGACTCAACCTTTTAGACTTATAATTAATGGAAGTTCAAATTTTATGAGTCAAGTTTAGTATTTTAGTGAACTGTGGAGAAATTCACTTAGAGTGATTTTAGAATTAATATCCAGAAGTACTACGCTTTGCATAGCAATTCATCATTGCAAAATGTAAGCAAATCAATTGTGACCATCTATTAAGCTTTGACAGTAAACAATAAATATTTAATAAGATTTGAATTGCAGAATAGTTTGTTAATTGCACTTTCACATAGGTAAATAGTTTAATGTTTTTAGTAGTAAAATCTACTTGGATGAAAATATTTTATTTAAATTATTCTGAATATTTAACTTAACTGCATTTTAACATTTATTGAAAAGCAGAAAGCGATGTAGAACAAAAATCTGTTTTGAAAGCCACAATTTCCAAAGTACAAATGTCTAAATTAAGTCAAAACAATCTACATTTATACTCTATCAGTGTTTATTATTGGCCACTAGTAATTATTCCAACATTAATGTGAAAAATAATTTTAAACACTGGTTTACAGTTTTTACTAGACCATATCAGTCTCAATGATAGGTACATATCCAGGAAATATAGTAATTAAGAGAAAAATTTTAAATTTCTAATAGTATAGAGTCACGTATTTTCATTAGTTACTGACATCAGACTATCATTTATAGTCTCAATAGTTAATGACATCAGACTGTGTGGAATTTTTCGTTTTAATATTTCTCTAATTATTTATTTCCTCAACTTGGGCTTTCATCTAAATCATGTGTTATCTCATGTTTTCTTAAGTTTTTAAAGTAAGTCATATCTTAGTATGTAAATTTATTAAAACAATTATTTCTATTCTATATTTTCATTTCTCTTCTTTCTTATTTCTCAATCGTTTCATTAGCTTGTTCAAGTGAAAAGTGAATCCATTTATTTTCATTGCTTAAATTAGTTTTCATCATATTTTAGAACCATGAATTTTCTTGTTATCATTAATTTAAATGTATTTCAGAGATTTCATTTGGTGACACTGATGTATCAGTTATTTTCGTTATCTAAAAACTTGTTTAGCAGTCTGCTACCCCCTTCATCAGGGAGTTGTTTAGAATTTTTTGGATACTGTCACTGAATATCATGCCTATGTTCTTTATCAGAGTATGCTATAGGTAGTTCTTTGAGGAATAGTTGGCTAAACTTTTTCCCTATTGGTGTGTTGTCTTATCATTCTGAAGGTGATTTCTTTTAATGTGCAAAAGTTTCTTAATAAAATGAGGTCCCAGTTGTTTATTTTTTGAAATATTTCCCAAAGAGTTAAGATTTTGTTCATAAAATATCTGCCTACATCTATATTTTCAAGATTTCTGTTACTTTCTCTTCCAGTAAATTTAGTGTTGCTGTTCTAATAATTAGATATTTGATTCATTTTGACTATAGTTTAGTGCATGATGATAAACATACATCTAGTTTTACTCTTTTGTATGTAGAGATCCAGTTTTTCCAGCACTATTTGTTAGAGGCTTTTTTCCACTGAACACAGAAAGATTATCTTTGTCAAAGATAAGTAGGCTGAGTCTGTTTACAGTTATGGTTGTATCTTCTAATCTATTCCACTGATCTTCAGCTCTGTTTTGATTCCAATACCATGTTGATTTCACTACTGTTGCTTTGTAGTATAACTTCAAGTCAGGGATTGTGATGTCTCCTGCCTTGCCTTTGCTGCTTAGAACTGTCTTTGCTATTCTAGTTCTCTTCTCACTCCAGATTAATTTTAGGAGTGATTTCTCAAGATCTATGAGGTGTGTTGATGGTGTTTTTATTGGGATTGCATTAAATCTGTATAACAGTTTTGGGAGAATGGCCATTTTCACAATATTTATTCTTCCAGTCCATGAGCAAGGGATATCTTTCCACTTTCTGAGATTCTCTTCAGTTTTTTTATAGTGTATTATAAGTTTCCCTGTATAAGCCTTTCACTTCTTTCATGAGAGAATTACTAAATATTTCATTTTTTGGTTGCTAGTGTGAAGGGTATGGCTTCTCTTATTTCTCTGTCAGTGATTTAGTTGTTGGTATATAGGAATGCTATTGATTTTGAGTACTGATTTTGTAGTGAGCTACATTGCTTAATTTATTTATTATATCTAAGAGACTTTCAATGGAGTTTTGGGGGTGTTCTATGTAGAGTATCATGTCATCTGCAAATAATGAAGTAACTTCTTTTCCTATCTTTACCCCTTTTATTTCTCTCTCTTGTCTAACTGCTCTGGCTAGTATTTCCTGCACTCTATTAGATAGGAATGGTGATAAGAGACATCCTTGTCTTGTGCCTGATTTTAAAGTAAAGGCCTTCAATTTTTGACCATTTTGTATGATACTGGCTGTTGGTTTGTCATAGATGGTCTTTATTATATTGAGGTAAAGACCATCTATTGCAATTTTCTGTAAAGTTCTTATCATAAATAAATGTTGGACCTTATCAAGGCTTTTTCTGCATCTATAGAAATGATCAGTGATTCTTACTTTTGGCTTTATTGATATGGTGGATTACATTTATTGATTTACATATGTTGAGCCATCCCTACATACCTGGGATGAATCCCACTTGGTCATGGTGTATAATCTTCTTGATGATTTGCTGCATCCTATTTGCCAATATTTTGTTGAGAATTTTTGCATCTGTGTTCATTCGGGAGATTGGTCTGAAGTTCTCTTTTTTATTTTGGTCTTTCTCAGATTTTGGTACTCAAGTAATATGTGCTTCCAGGAATGACTCAGAAAGGATTGTTTCCCTTTTAATTTCATTGAAGAGTTTGAGGAGTGTCGGCATTGTCTTCTTTGTACTTCTTGTGGAATTCTGCAGTGAATCCATCTGGGCCTGGGCTCCTCTTTGTAGATAAGGACTTAATTACATTTTCAATTTCATTAATAGAAATTGGGTTATTCAGCAGTTTTACATCTTCTTGTCCTAGCTTTGGAACTTCATATGTTTTTAGGAATCTGTCTATGTCTTCTGTGTTATCAAACCTTTGAGAATAGAGGTTTTTGAAATAGGTGTTGATGATCTTCTCTATTTCTGTAGAGTATGTAGTCATTTCGCCTTTTTCATTCCTTATTGCATGAATTTGAGCTTTTTCTTCCCTTTTTAAGTAAGGTTGGCTAGGGGCTTATCGATTTTATTTATTCTTTCAAAGAACCAATTCTTTGATTCATTGATTCTTTGGACTGTTTCTTAGTCTCTGTTGCATTAACTTTTGCTCTGATTTTTATAATTTCCTCCCTTTTTTGGGGGGCTTTGGGCTTGACTTGCTCTTCTCTTTCTAGTTGTTTGACATGTAACATCAGGTTATTTATTTGTATTCGCTCTGTGTTCCTGATGTGGGAATTCAGTGCAATAAATTTTCCTCTGAGGACAGCTTTCATTGCATCCCACAGATTATGCTAAGTTGCATTTGTATTTTCATTTGCTAGTAGGTATTGTTTAATTTATTCTTTAATTTCCCCTGTGACCCACTGATCACTTAAGTGTGTGTTATTTAGTTTCCATGTGTTTGTGGGATGTCTGCTGTATCTCTTATTAATTTCTAAATTCATGGCGTTATAATCTCATAACATGCCAGGGATAATTTCAACTCTTTTTCATTATTTAAATATGTTTTGTGAGTTAATATATGGTCTATTTTTGAGAATGATCCATGTACTGCTGAGAAGATTGTGTATTCTGATGTTGCTGGATGGAACACGCTGTATATGTCTATCAAGTCCATTTGTTCACAGATGTGATTCAGTTCTGTTATTTCTTTGCTGATTTTCTGTTTGGTTGATCTGTCCCTTGGTGTCAATGGTGTATTAAGGTCTCCTGTTATAATTGTGTTACTGCTAATTTGGTTTTTCATCTCTGGTAATACTTGTTTTATATAACTGGGTGCTCTGGAATTTGGTGCGTATATATTTAAGATGGTTATCCCTTCCTCTTAAAGTTTTCCCCTAACCAGTATGTAATGACCTTCTTTATCTCTTCTGATCATTATTGGTTTGAATTTCACATTGTCTGCAAACAGAATAGCTACCCGTACTTTTTTTGAGCGGGTGGGTTCCTGTTGCATGAAATATTGTTTTCTATCCTTTGACTTTCAGTTTGTGAGTATCCTTTTGGGTTAGATCCGTTTCTTGTAGACAGCATATGGTTGGATTTTGTTTCTTGATCCATTCTGCTACCCTGTTTCTTTTAATCGGTGCATTGAGACCATTTGCATTAATGGTTATAACTATAATACGCTGGTTTATTTTTGACATGTTATCTCTCTGCTGCATCTTTATCTTTCTGTTCTGTTTGTCTGCTTTGCTTAGTAGTTTTATCCTAAGTGTATCTAAACTGTCTTTCAGTATTCTTTGCAGGGTTGGCTTGGTGATCATGAAGTTTTTCAGCTGATGTTTGTCATGGAAGTATCTTATTTCTCCATCCATTTTGTAGGACAGCTTTGCAGGGTACATCAGTCTCATGGAAATCATTCTTTTAGGATCTGAAATATTTCATTCCATGCTCTTCTTGACTTTATTGTTTGTGCTGAGAAGCTACTGTGATTCTGATAGGTTTTCATTTATATATGACCTGTCTTTTCTCTCTGACAGCTTTTAATATTCTATTCTTTTGTTGGATTTCTGGGATGGTGATTATTATATGTCTGGATGTAGTTTTATTTTGGCTATGGCTATTTGGAGTTCTATATGCTTCACTGATCCTGATATCAGTTTCCAATCTCATGTTTGAGAAATTTTCAGCTATTACTTCTCTAAATATCCTCTTGACATTCTTTATGTTGTCTGCTTCTTTTTCATTTATCCCTATGAATCTTATGTTGTTTTTCTTTGCATCATCTTGCAGCTTGGAATTGTTATTTCCTGATTTCTTGTTATTTTTAAAAGATCTTTCCTTTCCTGTTCACTAGCTGCAATCTTGTCTTTGAAGTCTGAAAATCTATCTTCACTTTCATTGAGGCGGTTTTTACAGCTTTCAATGGAATTTTTGATTCCCTGTATATCTCTTTGCATCTGCTTTATATATTGTTTGTTTCTTATATTGTTCATCCAGGGATTGTACCTTTTGTTTAATTCCTCCAATTTTTCAACTGTGTCTTCTTTAGATATGTTCAGCATCTCTTCATTTATCATTTCCTCTTTTACCTGGGAGATTATTTCTAGTTTGAAATTATGTAAATTTCTTGGAGTTGCTTCTTTATTTCCATTGCTATTATGCCTGATATTTCAGGTGTATGGCATATATTTTCTTGTATGTACATAGCTCCTAAGGTTTCTTGGGATGAGCTGGAGGTTTGAGATTGTAATTTGGTCTTTCATTTTATCATTTTCCTATATTTCTGTTTTAAGTGTTATTCCAAGGTTTCCCCAAGGCCTATTGGAAGTCCTCTTCTACGCCCTCAGCTTCTGGCACCCTGGCCACCCATTTCCTCCAATTGAAAGAGGGTCACTGGGGGTGGAGCAAGCACTGCTCAAGAACTCCCAAACAATTCCGGTGCAACAGGAAGCCATGAAGTTCCCTTTTAGGGGCAAGCTAAGGATGCCAAACTAGCTGGGTTCGGGGGATGGTGCGGGGACACTCACCCCAGCTTGCCCAGCCTCTGGAACCAATGGTGCTGGCAGGCCCAGAACTCCAGAGTCCACCAAGCCCAGCAGGGAGTAGCAAGATCTGTGCCTGCAATTTTCAGTGTATAGGGCTTTTACTTCCTTTGCTAGCTTTATTCCTAAATAATTCATTTTTTGGATGCTATTGTGAAGGGTGTGTTTCTCCAGTTTCTCTCTCAGTGAGTTTGTTGTTTTTTATAGAAATGCTTTTAATGTTTGAGTGTTGACTTTTTCCCCAATATGCTATTGAATTTGGTTATTAAATCTAGAAACCTTTTGGTGGAGGTTTTGGGGTCGTCTGTATAGAGTAACACATCATTTTTAAATAACAACAATTTTAATTTCTCTTTTTTATCTTACTCCTTTTATTTCTCTCTCTTTTCTGATTTATCTGGCTAATGTTTCCAGAACTATATTGAGCAGGAGTGGTGACAGTGGACATCTTTGTCTTTTTTATGATTTTAGAGTGAAAGCTTTCAGTTTTTGTCCATTTGGTATGAGGTTGGCTGTTGGTTTGTCATACATGGGTTTTATCAGATTGAAGTAAAGATCATCTATTCTGATTTTCTGTAAGTTTTTTTTAAATCATGAGTGAATGTTGAAGTTTGTCAAAAGATTTTCTGCATAAGTAGAGATTATAATGTGATTTTTGTCTTTGGTTCTATTTATATAGTATACTACTTTTATTGATTTTTATGTGGAACCTTCCCAGGATGAATCCTACTTGCTAATGGTGTATAATCTTCTTGATGATTTGCTACATTCTGTTTGCTGGTACCCTAATGAGGATTTTTATATCTATTTTCATTAAGGAGACTGGCCTATAGTTGTTCATTTTGGTTGGGTATTTCTCTGGTTTACATATTAGGATATAACTTGCCACCACGAATGAGTTAAGGAATATTGCTTCCTTTTGATTTGATGAAAGAGTTTGAGAAATATTGGTATTAAATCTCTAAATTTCTTGTAGCGTTCAGAAATGAATCCATCAGAACCTGAGATTTCTGGGTAAGAACTGATGTTGGGTTAGTCAAAATTTTTATATCTTCTTGATTCAGCTTTGATAATGCATATGAACCTAAGAATTTGTCCATTTCTTCTGTGCTTTTCATCCTGTAAGAGTTGAAATTTTTGAAGTAGGTATTGATAATATTGTGAATTTTCATAAGGATCATTAATGATTTTACCCTTTTCATTCTTTAATGTATGAAGTTAAGTCTTTTCCTTCATTTTTAAAATAAGGTTAACTAAGGATTTATCAATTTTATTTATTTTTTCAATGAATAAGCTCTTAGATTCGTTCTTTTTTATTGTTTTCTTAGTCTCCATTGCATTAATTTCTGCTCTGATCTTTATAATTTCCATCCTTGTATGAGTTTTGGGCTTGTCTTGCTCTTCTTTTTCTAGAAGCTTGAGGTGAAAGATTAGTTTGTTCATTTGTGCTCATTCTGTTTTCCTGATGTCAGAATTCACCACTATAAATCTTACTCTTAGGATTGCTTTCACTGTGTCCCATAAGCTGCAGTATATTGTATCTGCATTCAAAGTTAGTCATAGATATTATTTAATTTCTTTCTTATTTTCATCTGTGACCTATTATTGTTTGTTTAGAAAAGCATTGTTTAATTTCCATGTTTTTATGGAGATTTTGCAGTTTCTTTTGCTATTAATTTCCAACTTCATTGCATTATAGTCAGATAATATGCATGGGACAATTTCAATGCCTTTGAAATTAATTTTCATTATCCTTTGAAATTACTTAAGCATGGTCTGTGGGCTAGTACATGGTCTGTTTTAGACAATGTCCCATGTGCATCTGAGAAGAATATCTATTCTGATGATATTGGGTGGAACACTAAACACATTTACTAAGTCCATTTTTGCACAGGTATGGTTCAGTCTCGATATTTCTGTGCTGGCTTTTGTCTAATTAGCTTATCTCTTCATGACCATGGGGTATTAAAGTCCCATTACAATTGTCTTATTGCTTGTTTGATTTTTCATGTCTGTTAATAACTGTCTTATATAATTGGCTGCACCCATATTAGTGCATACAGATTTATGATAGTGATCTCTTCCTCTTAAAATTTTCCTCTAACATATATGTGGTAATCTCCCTTATCTCTTTGATCATTCTTGGATTGAAGTTCACATTGTCTTCAAGCAGAATAGCTACCCCTTCTTTTTCAGACTCTTTGTTGCATGGAAAATTGTTTTTCATACTTTGCCTTTTAATCTATGAATTTCCTTTTGAATACAGTGTGTTTCTTGTAAATAGCATATTGTTGGAACCTGTTTCTTGATCCATTCCGGATCAAGAATCCAGTTGTTGCTTTTGATTGATAAATTGAAGTCATTAACATTGATAGTTAAAAGATATGTTTGGCTTATGTTTGTCATGATATTTCTCTGATGTTTAGTCTCTGATTTTCATCTCTGTTTAATTGTTTGCTGTAGCTGTTGATTTATTTCTGCTGTTTTTCTTTTAATTGTTGGATATTTTATATTTGGCTAGAAAATCTCTCAGTACTCTTTTAGGTTTAGTTTGCTGATCATGAATTTTTTCAGTTTGTCATGGAACTATCTTATTTCTCCATTAAGTGTGAAAGATAGTTTTGCTGGATACATCAATGTTGGTGGTAAACTGTTTTCTTTTAAGACTTCAAATACTTTACACCAAGCTCTTCTTGACTGTAGAATTTATGATAAGACATCTGCCTTGATTCTAATGAGATTTCCTTCATAGGTGATCTGCTTCTTTTCTCCTACAGTTTTTAATATTCTGTTCCTATGATGAATTCTGGAATCTTGATTACTATATGTCTTGGTGAAGTTTCATTTTGATCATTGGCTCTTTGAAGTGTCATATGCTTCATTTATTTGTGTGTCAAATTCTTTATCCATGCTTGTGAAGTTTTCTGCCATGATTCCTGTGAATAGGCATTTTATAGCCTTTGCACTGCATCCAGCTTTCCGATTGACCCCAATTATTCTTTGTTATCCTCCTTTGCTTCATCTTGTAACTGTTGGATTGATCTTTCATGGTCTCTTGCTATCTTTAATGTATCTTTCTTTTCCTGATCACTAGTTGTAATTCTGTCTTCAAGATTTGAAATTCTATCATCTCTTTCATTCAGTCTGTTGCATATATTTTCAGTCCAGGTTTTAATTTCTTTGATTTCTGTTTGGATTTGTTTCATGGATCACATTTCTTTCCTATGTGGGGCATTTTTTGTTTCCACTATTTTTGTAAGTTCAACTATTCTATTATTTTTGTATTCTCTAATATTTTTTATTTTAAGCATATTTTCTCTTTGTACCTGAGGGATTATTTTCTCAATAACATTTCCACTTTTTTTTAAAACTTCTTTTGGTATCATTTCAGAAAGTTTCAATATTTAATTTCCAATTTTATCTATCTCATTGAGTTTGGGCTTTTCCTGAATATGCTGGGGGATTAGGATTGCATTCTTGTTCTGCATATTATCATTTTCTATTTTCTCTTTTTTATTTTGTTTTGTTTTATATTTTGATGTTTGCCAGTTTTCTATGGTAGATAATTTTATCATTATTTTAAAGGCTCTCTTAGAAGATGTCTACTCCTTAGGAATGTCCTCTGGATGTAGGTGATTCTTTATAGATATTCCAAAATCTGATCTTTTGAAATTGCAAAGGGATACAAAGTTACTATTTGGTTCTGCATCCAATCCTTTGATACTGGGCTGTGATGATGACTATGACTTCATACAATTACAGTGTTATCAGACAAGGGAGAAAAACTGGTGTAACACATATGACATCCTGGCTAAAACATTGCATTTAGTAATAACTATGTTTCAAGTACAGCTTAGCTATTGACAAACTATGGTAACTATTAACTTGCTACATCCAACCACAGGAGCAAACTCCAAAGTTATATAACAAAATCAAACATATACTATGTATTTGTACTCAATGATCTTCCCCTTAGGAGAGTGATTTACTCTTTCTGCAGGGGATGAGGAGGTTAAGATGAGTAAAGTGATGTAGTCAAAGACAGTAGAATCAGGACTGGAATGCAAAGCACGGTCACCTGACTTTTGGAAAACTGAGGACACAGAGCGAGTAATCAGAAAAGGAAGAGACAGTGTTTACTCACTTGAAAGTTTCATTTCAAGAAGTAGTTGAGGAAAGAGAGAAAGAAGACTAATAGAAGAAAATTTAAAAGGTAATGTAACAAATCTAAAGGGGAAGGAGGGGAAAACAGGAGGAAAAGTAAGGAGAATAAAAGAAGAAGGAAGGAAAAGAAAGAAAAGAAATGGAGACTGTGAAAAGAGAGGGTAAAAAATCTCTAAAACAAAAATAACCACAAACAATGGAAAAAAAAAAAAAAAAACAAGAGGCCATTCAACCAGGCAGGAAAGGGATAGCCAACCAGAAAAACTAGGGAAAATAAAAATATTAAAATGCCTCTGGTGTTCACAGGTCTGTGATAGCGTCCATGTTAGATCTCAGAAACTTGCTGGGTATGGAGCTGATCTTGGCTTCTGCATGTGGGGCCTGGGAGTTGTTTTCTGTTGGTGGAGTGCTCCAGAGCCCAGCTACTGGCTCCTAGCTGCTGGTTCAGAAACTTTCACATTGCTGTCTTGCTTATTACTCTGTCTGCCAAAAGCCTGTAGGCCCTTATATCTGGGGCCCAGCTGTCCAAAACTCACATTTTATATGATCTAGTTATGAGTTTTGTTTTTGCATGTGTGTGTGTGTTTGCATGTGTGTGCTTGTGTATGTGTGTGTATCTATAGTCTACTAATATGCTGAAATATTTAGATCATGTCTGTCTTATTTGCTGTATATATTGTGCTAAAGTCGCCTGTAGTTTATTTTCTAATCAATGCATCTCCTCTCATTTGAAGAGGGTCTACTACTCTATCTTTGATTTTGCTCTTTATTCATACTTTGAGATTCTTATATAAGAGATAGCATGACATATTTATGCTTGTGTGTCTGATTTACCTCAATTAATATTACAATCTCGAAGCACATTCTTTTTCCTACAAATAACTCAAATTTATCATTCTTTATGGATGAATAGTACTCTAAAGTGCATATATACCACATTTGTTTCTCCATTCATTCATCAATGAACATATTAGCTGCTTCCAAAATTTAGTTCTTGTGAGTCATGTTGCTATAAATATTGGTGTGCATGTATTACTACAATATTTTGTCTTTAACACATTGGGACAATACTTAGAAAGGGAATAACTGGCTCCTATTTCTAGAGGTTTTTTTTTTTTCAGAAATTTCTCTTTATTTCAATAGTAGTTACACTGGTTACCATTTTCAGGAGATGCAGAAGCAATACAAGGCTTATTGATTCATCTGATCTTCAACAAAGGGACAAAAAGATGCATGCCAAGGAAAAGACAAGTTCATTAACAAATAATGCTGGGAGAAATAATCACACACATCCTGAAGCCTGGAACTAGTAGACTCATGTCTCTCAGCATGTACTAAGATAAGACCAAAATAGATCACAGATATTGGAAGATAAAAATGTGGAACTTTTGAAAATAAGCACATAGCTAAACCTTTTTAAAGCAAAACTTAACTGTGACGACTATTTTATCAAGAATCAAGATAGGATTGTTTACAAATAAAGCAAAGGAAAAAATAGAGTGCAGAGTGAATCTACTGAATAGAAAAAAAATGTTGGCCAGCTACACTTCAGAGGACTAATATCTAGAATATATTATATAAAGAACTGAAAAAATTCAACCCTCCTCTCCCAAAAATGTAAGATAAAATTAAAAAAATGTCACTTCAAATATATAGATACTCTTCAGAAGACGTACAAATGGCCAACAAATAAATTTTTAAAAGTTCAATATCATTTGTCAGGTAAGAAGTGTAAATTAAAACAAAATTCAGATCCTATTTGCTCAAGAAAAAATGACTATAATTGAGAAATCAAACAATAACAAAAGGTGGCAAAGTTGCAGGGGGAAAGGAACTATCATCTATCCATTTGACCCACTCCAAGGAATAAGTTTTTCTGTTACCTCTCTCTACTGTGTTATATTCAGAGGCATGCTGTCTGTTCATCATAATTGTGCTTATACCTTATAAATTCTACCCATAGAATGCCTAAATGCCCATGTTAAAAGATGTTTCATTTTCCGTGGTTTGTCTGGTTTGATTTTAGAGTCTGATAGTTGACCTCTTCCACATTCCATGGAGCTGGCACGCAGAGGTTTCATGTTATTTTTAGTTTTGTTTACTTGCTTCTGTTCTTCCTTTTTCTTTGAACTTAATTATAATTTGAAATTATGTTTAGTTACAGTGTGCATGTTATGTATTTATATGTTGTGTTTGAATTAGAAATTGAATTATTGGATTTAAAATCCATTCTTTCCTCAACTACAAAAATTCTTACCAATTTGCCAGATGGTTTAGCCATTAAAGAAAACTGAAAAGCACACTTTTCAAGATGTGAAAGGTATTTATAAATTTCAATTCATTTCTGTGTTTCACTTTTTCTTGAATATTATATTCTTTTTAAATTTATCTCCCTAAAGTTAAATATTATGAATACAGGTTATTTACATGTTACCACAAGATTGCTCTACTGTCAGTTTCATTTAAGGGTTCATTAGTATAAATAAACACTGAAGGACAAGATAAAATTAAAATAGATATTTCATATTTACATTCACACGAAGAAATAAAGTTTCAGGAATACACTTACATAAAGAAAATATACTGAACAGTGTGTGTTAAAATGAGCTTCATGTTATTTTTGCAATACAATTAATTGATTTCTTTGTATATTGTCAAAAGGATGGGATAAATAATGTACTCATTAATTATGTATTGAAATGCTTTATAGAATTTATGTATGCATTACCTCAAATTTATAAACAAAATATTTGAAAATGTCCTTTTGTAAGGAATTGTACATTAATCTCATTTGCAGTATAAGAAAGACTCCAGGAAAGAACAAATTATGCATTCAAATTGGGTACTTCGAAGAGTTTACTCAGAGAGCTACAATCCTCATAGGGAGGGATTAAGAAGACCTTATAAAGGATAATGTCATGCTCCCATAATAAGAACAAGGAGCTCTTAAAAGAGCTAGGCAAATGAGGTAGTTGTATGAAAAGGATCATTTGACGTGACCTATAGCTTTTATTAGACGTAAGAAACTCAAGCCATACATAGCCTATGTGAAAGAACAAGGAAAATAATTACCCATATCCAAGTATTGTTTCTCCCTTCCTTGTTCCTAGTATCCTACTGGTTTCTCTCATTAAACGACTAAAATTAGAATCAGGAAAGCAAAGCAGCTCATTGGTACAGTTCATACAATCAGTGTCCCAAGTAGAAAGTCATTCTGGGGACAAATAAAAGAGAACCCGGACTTCCACACAAGGTTTATTATTATAGAAAAGTTTATCGTGAATTTCACAATATCAGACAAAGTAAAAGCTCTTGTCAGAATAAAACCTTGCAATAAAACAACTATTATATTTTCTCATGTTGTTTCAATGAATATTGCCATCAGATTTACTTTACATTTTCACTTCTTTTGTTTTCTACAACCTCTATCCAATATTCCTTTAAATTTATGACTGAAGACAGCATACTCATTTGCAAGCTAATAGGACTGTGATAGGCAATAGATGACTAGAAATAGAAAATGAAACTCTTTGCAATAACAACATATGAAAACCAGCTCAAAATTTCCCATTTTACCTCAAAGACACTAATTTCACAGGAATAAATACATTTTCAATTTTATTTTGCTACTTATCCCAGTACATAGTTTTAAAAAAAAAGCTTTCATGCATTTTCTAACATTGTCACATGGATAATGAAGATGAGAACAAAGTATTTTATGGAATATAGCACCTGTATAAATCTATATAATCTGTGTCACCTGACTTCTAATTATCTGGATTATTTGGGCTTCTATTAATTAACAGTAGGTAGTAGAAAAATTGTACTCAAACTTGGAAGACAAACCCCATAAGATGCATATTTTAATCTTGATTTTGGACATTATGTTTCTAATGCAGTATAAGTAGTAAAAAGTATATGCATTTGCTATATACCTTTTTCTTTATTGTGTTTGTTGTTTAATTTGTTTTGTTTTATTTTCATCTTCTAATAGTAGTTTATGTCAAATTGACTTGGGATATGAAAATAGGAATGATTAGTGCTCATACAAGCACTCAGAGTTGATAGGCAGATGTTTGAAACAATAAAAAATAACTCAACCATGTCTAATGAAAAATTGGTCCACTCAGGTGTTGATAAACAGTACAGTAGTGATTATTTATATATTTTCATTATTATGACTATAATACATGAATATTTAAATTATACCTAAAAATCACTCATGGTAAGAAACAACAGATACAAGATTCATGAAAATGGGTATTTTCCTGTCTATACTTTCTGCCTATGATAATAAGAAAGCTAAATGCCCTGCACTACTGTATCTTTGTAGATGGTCAAGAAGTGATCTTGAGAGGAATAATGTTGCTTCTTTACTCTGATATTGCACTAAATTACATGCCATTCTATGAAGTTCTTTATGTCTCTCTCTTATAATCCTAGATAAATATTTCATCTGAAAGACGAACATGAAAATTGTAGATTATAATGAAGATGTAGAAGTGTTGATTATTATTTGTCTAGTAAATCCATTTCGTCCTCATCATGTCATGAATAATTGTTACTTTATATTAAGCAGTTGACAAAAGAATTATCCAAGGATAAAAATTTTAAATGTCACTCCATTTAAGGAACCCATCAAATACACAAAGGCTAAAGTATTTTCTAACAACACCTTCCTATATTCTTTGCTTGTATGTATGTGTGAAGCATACCATTTACAAGGATTTATGGAAGCTTCACTTATCTTTTGAGATTTTAAGATGCAAGAAAGGCTATTTACCTTTTTATCTTCCATGCTTCATTATAAAGTATTTATATCCTTCCAGCTATATAGAGATTCATCTTGACATAACAAAATCCTAGTTGATGTTTTTTTCTCTAATTTGTCTAGAACCAAAATACCAAAAATATATATTCCTAGATAGAAAATACAGGAATATATATATATATATATATATATATATATATATATTTCCATGTATATGTAGAAAACAGAGGAGACACACACATCACAGTGAGAGAGAGACAGAGAGAGAGAGAGAGAGAGAGAGAGAGAGAGAGAGAGAGAGCAATTGTTCCAACCTTGTATGATAATGAGATATTCTGCAGAAATGCCATTGAAGTCCGGCTGACTTGGCTATAGGGTGGAGTGGGCAAACACAAAAATCAATGCATGCTAGCTAAAACCATATTCCAGATTTTCAATCCAATTTAGAATATATGACTTAGGAATCCTGATGAATTTTATGTGCAACATCAAGTCTTTGTTTTGGGGAAAACTTGTTCCCTTCAATTAAGTTGGATAAAAGGAAGATGACGAAAGAGTCAGGCTGGAGACGCTTGTAGATCACCCAGCCTGATGTTCCAACCTCTATGACACAGCAGTGCCTGGAACTGTTTTTAGCAACATGTGAATTTGGTAAAAGAAAAATTGAAAAGATAATGAATTTCACTGACAACGGCATTATTTTAACTTCTACTTATGCTTAATTTCTTTTTACATGATGTTCTTGGGAACATCTTACATGTAGCCACCAGGAGAGGGGACTGAGGCAGAGTAAGACTCAATCAAGACTGAAGCCACAGTGTGGAAGTGGCATCTATTCAAATTATGTCGGTAGGTCCAAACTCAAAAGTTGGAATTAACACAAAGATATGAATTCCAGGGATAACTAATTTAAACACATTTCAGTCTTCTGTGGTGTCTCAAGTGAATGGCACTATATTTCCAATTTTATTACATTTTAGATTATTTAACAAATTGAAATGTAATTATCCAATCAAGTAGATGAATTATCTCTTTACCTTTTTTGACTGAGAATCCAAGGAAGGATAATTAGATTAAAAAGCAAGAGTATATTCAATAGTAAAAGAAAAACATGTGAAAGAGTGCAAAATCTAATGTGCAATAGAATCGATAGCATATAAAACATAGTATATACCCATTAGTCAGGTAGCTCGGGAGTGGTATTCTTAGTTAAAATATTGAAAAGTGTATGAGTGTGTGGGGGGGTGATAGAGAGAGAGAGAGAGACAGACAGACAGACAGACAGACAGATAGAGAAATTAACAGGTAATTAAGCCAATAAAATTCAGGCTTTAGGGAGATCACACTATCTAACTTAATTTCATTAGCAGAGAATAGATTGTAGGGAAATACGTAGAATGGTGGTGGGAAGGTAAGAATTCCAGAAAGTGAGAGCTCTAATCAATATGTTTTTATTTTTGATTAATTACAGATGGAAAGAGCTAATGTTTTTGAGGGCAATTTTCAGTTTGAAGAAAAGTTAGGGTCTAGATAAATATCATTAACTGAAAGAAGAAATTGTTTATGAAGAGCAAATAAGGGTAAAGGCAAAAACGTCCATTTTTTTTTAATTTAGGGGTTGTTCTACTTGAAATGTCAAAGGAGAACTAAGCATAAATTTGAGCTACAAGAGAGAACTGCAGGAATCTTCATTACGTACTGTTAAACCTAAGGAAAACACAACAGAAAAGAAGATTTTCTAGTAATAATAAGAAGGGAAGAGTAAAAGAACAAAGTTCCAACATGTAGGGGACAGGAAGAATAAAATAATATTTGAGGGACTATGAAAAAGATTTTTCAGAAAGACACCATCAGAAAGTAGAAATAGAGCTAAGACTGTAGAAACTGACAGCTTCAGTAGACTACAATAGCCCAGAAAAACCAAGCAGGATGTTGAATGTTGAAATGAACATCAAATGAAAGGAAATGTTTTTCTAAACAAGAAATATTGCAATAACATCTTAGGGCTCACAGATTTAGTAATTGATGAGAGGGAAGAATGCAAATGCAATAAATTTAAAACCTTTTAAAATTGGGCAAAATAGAAAATGATAAATTTTAACATTTAGGAGACAATTCAAAAGAAAACTACATTTTTTCTCAATTGCTTGTGCAATCTACAGAAGATTCATGGTTACGTATTCTCACATGAAGAAATGAAAATTTAATGAAAAGCTATATGAGATAAGAGATAATCTATGGCTTAAAAGGCTTCTTTTTCTTATCTTGAACACACATGTGCACTCAAGTTGTTTGCCATAGTATCCATATCTGTTGGCTGTGTAACTGACACAAAGAAGTAGAAAGAGAGATAGAACAGAAGGGTCTAGGTTCTCCTTGCTCCACTGGGACACCAAAATACCCAGACCAAGTCCTAAAAACCCAGCACGCAGAGAAAGTTCCTCCACACTGTAGAACAGCAGGCAGAGGCTGCATCAAGCCTCTTTTGAGAATCTGTGGCACTCTCTCTTTGTGTCCCTCCCCTGGCACGGTACCACACAGTCAGGAAGAAAGCTCTGCTCCAAGCCTCTGGGTCTGGGCTCACAGCCTACATTCGGATTTGTGGGGAGGGTTGTGTCAGGGACAGGATTCTCTTCTTTCTCAGAGTGTTGGTGGGACCTTGCACAGTCAGATGCCCTTGGGTCCCTGAGAACAACAGAGCTGGGCAACAAGCTTCCACTCCAGCGGACCCAAAGAACCACAGACAGAGGACTCTGCAGCTCAGTGACCTGTGCCTCTTAAGGGAAAAACGTGTGTGGAGCCTGTCTCCAATTCCTGACCCCTGAGGAGTCAGCTCAGAGGACTTGCTTCTTTCTCTTGTGTTTCAGAATGCATAGCTGGACCTAGTCAGCATGTTTTAGATGAAAAAAAAAAAAAAAAAAAAAAAGCATTTCCAAAGAATTTCTAGTCTCTGTAATTTCCACACAATACATTTTTATCCTGTTTAAGTTCATGATGATTTTTTTACTGTAACTTCAGGAAACCAATTTATTCCTAACCACACAGATCTGGATAAATGCATGTAAACTTCAGGATTATTTAACTTAATAAAAATTGCAATAATCTATGTGTAAAATGATAAATCTGAGGAATATATTTGAAATTATTTTGTCAAAAAGAGAGTTAACATCTATAATACCTAAAGAATATGTAAAATATATAAACTTCCGTTAGACAATTATGTTAAGGATATCATAGAAGACTCACCACCAAAGAAGCAAATTGTCCATTAAACTTATTAAAATATGTTTTATTTTTGTAAAACTTAAATTAAAAAATAAAATAAATATTGTTCTTATCAGAATTATTAATAATAGCAAAATATGCCTGGTATTGTTTTACTCTGCTATTGCTGACATTTATTACTTTAAAATCTAGGAGATAATAAAGTTGCTATAGCATAATGTTATCATTTTAATTTTAGGAATTAGGAAACTAATACAATAATATTCATATACAATAATTGTCTATCTCAAGGCTATAACTAAAAAGATGGAAGCAACTGGCAAAGTGATACTGCAAGGGCCATTTGCATATAACACAAATTGGAAGGCAATTTGGCAAATGATGCAAGAATTTTGAAATTAGTAATTCTTTGCATGCAAGAATTCCATATTAGCAATATATCCTGAAAAGTAGTAGGCAATTCAAAAGAGAAAAAATAGAACGATATTCTTCTAATGCCAATAAATATAAAAAAATTCCATAAACTGTAAAAAATACTCCTTCTAATTTCATCTACATTTTCCCTTTAATTTCTTCAGTGCTGGTAAGGTGCTTACTAATTTGAACTCTTTAGTCTATATATCACTAGATATATATTTTTCTCTAGGTAATATTACTACATCAAAAAAAGAGGATTTCATTGTTGATTGCCCTCATATCACTAGAAGAAACATTTCACACTGTTATGCATTCAAGTATTGTGAATGTGAACTTGAATGTAATAATGCAGAGAACAATTTGAAATTCAGTGATATCTTCAAACAGCTTCTGATACTAAATAGTTATATTTTTCCAAAAAAAATCAAGATTTAAGTTTGCATCTAGACTTCTCCCAATAAATAGCAATGATGTATTTTATAGAGTTGCAAGAACATTTATTTTTTTTAAATCCTGAAATATTAGAGAAATATGAGTCTTTGAAACAAACTGTTTAAATGAACTATGTGCCTGTCTCAACTTATCACTGCCATAGTTTTCTTAACCTTCTCCAAGGATACTGGCCATTCCTGAAATTGCACATTCTCACCTATCTTTATTCCATTATAGCACATAAAATCATAGACTAATTATCAAGGATGGACTCCTAAATCCAGTGCCTTAAGTATCAATCTGCTGAGGTGTCATGGGATAGGTAAAAACTCCTTAACTCATTAAAGTAACTATTACTGTCATGGAAAAGTTTTCTAAAAACAAACCTATTTTATTTTGTTAGTTTAACACTGCACATAGGAATTGAAGTTTTTTGTAAAGAATCACATTCATTTCTGAACTTGCTATAAAACTGGTAATAGAAAAATAGGTTTTCACTTAAAAAAAAACTGTGCTAAAGAGAAATCCCAAATGTTCCAAGAAATCAGTAAAATTTAGTCCAGCAGTACTTCATCATAGTACTTCATCTTTTGTAGTATATTGTCAACATATTAATATGATTTATAAACCATAGCTTTGGAGACTGGTTATGGTTTATAAGATTTTAACTAGAAGGTTTATATAAACCTGCAATTGTTTGAGTATTTCAAAAATTTATACAAAAAATACAAAGTGAAAATTTAACACTGTAAAAGAATTATGCTATGTTTAGTGGATTTCAGCTTGCTTAACAAGAGAACTGTATTTGTCCCTAAACCTTTAATCATTTTTGCATATAATGCAGTCTGGAAAAAACATTGAACTCTTACATATTTGATAGTAATGAAAAAATAAACTATAAATTTAAGGCTCAACAAACTGGAGATAAAGAGATATAGTTTTCGTATTGGTGTGAAAATTTGTATAATGTAAGTATTAGAAGAACAAATAATAAAACTTAACAACACACACACACACAAAAAAAGCCACAAAACTCTCTCTCAGAGATATTTAAACCTAGTAAGGACATGTAGTTTTTCATTGACTTTTTAAATATTTTTAACAATAATGACAATATAAAAATTTCTAAAAGATGTGGCAAAATTAAATTTCGCCTTTATGTATTTTAATATCTACAAGTGTGTGCTGTTTATTCTTGTTACATGAAAATTGCTAAGATGTATTTGAGAAAAAAATTTTAGCATTATTTAGGAAGAAAAGTTGAATATCATGAAACACATTACTGTTTTACTGAGCCACACACATTTTTCGAAAACATTATGTTCATCAGATGCTGTAAGAATGCTCAAAGATTGAAGATTTAAAATCCTAACCCACCCTCAAATCATCTACATAGGTGGTAATACAGACAAGAAATATTGATTATAATACTAAATTTCATGATATCTGGAAGTTAAACAAAAATTACATTACAAAGGCTTACAGTTTTGTCCAATAGCAATGTAGTTGGCATTTTGGATGGGATGATTCTTGTTTGTACTCCTTATATGGGTACCTTAGATATTGTGAAATATGGCCACTCCAGACATCACAAAGATCCTTCCGAGAGATTATTTTGATCACTGCAGAAATCCCTTCTCAAATTTCCAAATTTTTACTGAGACAGTGCAATCGTCCCCTTTAAAGAATTCCCACTGTGAGATGGCACCTACCAATATTATGAAGCCCTCTTTATTCTACAAAAGAGGAAAAAGTATTTAAGAATCCATTTAGGCCTATCTCAGTGTCCACGCAATCCATGAGAACCTATACTGTTCATGGACACCTTATTTAGAAGACAAAATTAACATTAAATCATTGGTATTGTGTTTTGAAATAAAATTTCTTTGAAATAAATTTCAGCATAGGTAATGTGACACTATGTATAGATTAGTGGCTTACACTTAAATTAATTGCTAGGCTCAGTCAGTTGCAGCAGACAGAAATTTACACAACAAAGCCTGTGAATTATCTCACACTGACATGCTACTATAACTCATAATTGTTAAATCTTGGACCTAGACTGTAGGCTCAATGACAGACAAATAGATAAAGAAAATATGCTACATATACACAACGGCCAAAATGGAGAAATTTTAGTCATTTGTAGGAAGACAGATGCATCTTGAGACTATAAGACGCAGTGTGTGAAATTGGTCACACACTGAGGTTAAATATCATATAGGTTTTTTTTTTTTTTTTGAGACACCCAAAGTAAAATTAATTTAAAGCATCCCCCCAAAAGAAAGATACATGACAGGAAATAAGGGAGACAGACATTGTGGAGATTAAGGGAGACTTTGGAAATAGGCTAAGATGCAAGAGAGTCAGGGAAAATAAAAATTATTAAGACGTGATATGTATATACTGCAATTGCCCCAAGATGAATGAAACCAACAGGCATTGCAATAACATACTAATAAAATTTAAAAGGTAAAAATAGAAAAAGAGAGCTAAATAGAAAAGGAAATAGAAAGTGTTTCGGTAGCTGACCCAAAACTTCAACTATTTTTAGCTCGTATCAGCACTGAAGGTTCAGCTAGTTCCCAGAGACACTGAAAGATAAGGCTGCTCGGTATCGTACATGGTGGCGGATGGCATAACGAGTTAATTCTAATATTCCACAGACACTTTCTATCTTTACAGAAGAAGTGTGATCCTACAGTAAACTGATCCACGTTTATCAGGACATGTGTACTACAGAAGCGCACTACTTTAACAAGAACGAAAAATTAGCTCTTCCATCACAACTTCCAGCTCTCCTATGATGGTAGCTTGCCTCAAACCGCATTCTACCACAGGTACGTGTATTCATTCACTTTATAGAACCTGTTTTGTAGGTGTGTTACTTTCCAGCTCTTTTTCCTTTTATGTTCTCTGATCGACTTTTTGCATGAGCTTCCCTAGAGTCAGATATAACAACATTCCAAAAGTAGGCTGCTATTACATTCATAAGAGGTATCAGGGAGCCAGAAATCCTCCTAGCTAAATTATGACACAAACAGACACAAGAATCAAATTTCAAATACAAAACCCACAGGATTCTTAAAACTTAGTCATGGGACTTGAGGCAGTATCCAATCCACTTAACTTGAATATCTCTAATTAGCATTATAATTTACCATTCTAGTTAACAATCCAACATTCAACACGATTGTTAACAAGCTATTATTTTAAAAATTGAAGATCAGTTTCTGACATTCTTCTAATTTAAAAAGCACAAAATTACGATACAGAAAACAGGAGCTCTCGGTTACTTCTCTTAAAAATATGAGCTGACCATTCATGAATGAGTTAGGACAACTGACTGAATGTGGAGATGGAACAGCAGCTAAGAGGCATACGCGTGATGTCACACCTCCTGCGTGGGATTATGTGGGAGTGGGTGGTGAGCTCATAGAAGTGCTGTACTCCTATGCCCTGCCATGCAGTTGAAAGATTTGTAAACCTGATTCTGAGTTTAGAATATTCTACATACAACTCAAATGGTCCTTTCTTATAAATTGTGATTCACCACTTCAAACAACAGAAATCTAAAAATTTTCCAGCTGCTAAATAGTTATATGATAGTTTTGTACCTCTGGTTAATAAACATTGTTTCTTTGAAAATTCTGGTTCATCAGCAGTGGATTTCTTTCTCCCACCTTTAATCAGTCGATCCTTCACTTCAGATTATTTCTCCTGATTCTATAAACAAGATCTAATCTAATACATAAACATTCTGTAAATTCTGTCTCTCACAGAATTTATGTATTTACTTACTTATTTTACTGTTTCTCAAATTTCAAAGAAATATCTCCATCAATCAACTGAACTCCTCCATTTCCTGACCCCTGTCAGTTTTACTTCCCATCTACCTTTTCTTCTTCTCCAGTCCTAAAATACTGGTGTGCCTAAATATTTTAATATCTTATCAGGATGCTCTCTATATTTTTTTTTCTTTCCTCAGCAAAAATACATCAATTAAGATGTTTTTAACTATTCAGGATTTTGTTAACTTTTAAAACTCTATCTCTTGCAGCTGACTTTCTTAGTTGCATATTTCCATTTTTTCACCATCAAACCAAAGCAAATAAGACAAGAAAAGCATAGTATTTCTTTAACAAATCTGTTTTAAATGTCACACTTGCTCAACAGCTGCTGGGACGCTAATCGCCAGTCTATACAGGAAGTCAAAATATCACCATAAAGACAACAACTTGGATAAAATTGTATTTTCACAGCACTAAATGATTGAAACTTTTGGAACTTGGGGTAAGACTGAACTCAAAGAAAAGTATTTGAATATTAACTGATATTTGCTCACAATGTAGGTGAGTTCAGCTAAGGACCATACTCATCTCACTGAATGCAGAGTGCAGATTTCGTCAGCACATGGAACGCTTTCCTCTTCACTCTATCCAAGGACTGCAAAACCTTCTCTAATTAAACAATGAAATAATATTGAAACAGTTTGAACATGTATCAAATTTATTTAGAAGTTTTAGGTTTCTCAGACTTTTTCCTGCTCCTCTGTCACAATCCTCTTCTTGGACACTACTGGTTACATAAAGGAGTCTCTCACTGTCTTTCAAATCACTCAGCATGAAAATATGTTGTATTCAGATCTAACCTTCGTAAGCCTATATATGATTGCACCTGTTCACCAAGCGTTGTCCATTCTTCTTTGAAAAACAAATTTGTATACAACCGCATGAACAGTGGCTTAGTGTAGATACTCATCATTATAGTATCTTCCTCAAATTATTCTTCATTCATACCATGTTTATAATATTTTTCAAACTTCCCAAATACTATTCTAGTAAAAGTAAACATTGTAGAATACCTCCACTTAAAATCTGCCAGCCATTATCTAAAAAAGAAGTATCAAATTTCTCCACTATTCTCTGAATTTATCAAGCCTTGTAAATAATACTCACATGTCACCTCCAAGCTAAAGACTTCTTTCACAGATCCATACCTTTTTCTCAATTCAAAAATAGTCTCTTTTCTGAATGCCTTCAGAATCACTTATAAGCTTTTATCATCCTTTTTCTTGAAATTATTTATTATACTTGTTGGTATGCATCATGGAAAACACTTTAAGGGGCTGTATGCTAATTTTTTAACATATGCAATAATTTGCAATACAAATAAATGTTTCATTCTGTACTTTGGATATATAAAAGCTTTAGAGATATTAGTCTAACAGCAGAAAAGTAGACATATGTGGAAAGAAAAAAAAATTAGAGAGAGACCCATTGGGAGGCTACTGAGACACTTCCTGCAAAAGGTCTAAAACAAATCAAAAAATATGAATCTCATTTCATCATCCTTGTTTTACTGCTTATCTGCTTAGAGAGACATACGCTTATCATAAATACCCCCATAAGTTTATTAGACCGGTATCATCTTGCTTGAGAAGTTGATGCTAGTAAATTACACAAGCTCTTGTCATTCTGAAATAAGTTTAAGTGCAGTGAAAACATCACATTTTCTGATGTTATATTTCTTAAAAACCAAATGAGAACTGTAGAGAGAAATCATCAGCCCTGCCTCAAACGCTATAACTCTGTGAAGTCTGACTCATCTGGTTTTCAGTGCCCAGCAGGTAGGAAAAGCAGAAGGCTGGGATGATGACTGTCGTTTCAGAACCATTAAGAGAAAATAAGGCAAACTGTTCATCCAAGGTGTGGCAACAAGGGAAAAGTTGGATTTAAAAATGTCCAATACTGATGCTTCAAATAACAGAGCACTTTCACAGCAAAGTCCTCTTGAAATTTTATTGTATAATAAGTAGAAAATCTAAGTAGATTGCCACTGGATTGGCAGGAAGGCATCCTGTAATTATGTAAGTGTGATATGTCTCAACTGTGTGCAGAATACAGTCTCATCTCTCATAGAGACTCAAGTGCATTAAATACCACTATTATAATACTGCAGGGGGCTGGATTTACAAGACTAGATATATCAGATTTAAAATGTTATACAGAAGGGTTATGCAAATAAAAGCTGCATGAGTAAAACTATAACCCCAATCATGTCTTCATATGGGCAAGCCTCTTGCTACACACATAATATAGTACTGATCCAGAGCCAAATTTAGAAAGTTCCAATTATCTGCTTTAATTTATGCTATACTATACAGCACCTGGTTCCAGAGTGCAAGCCAAGTACCTATGACACTCATTATATTTCTACCATTTACATAGAATCAGTTAAGTGCACAATATGTATCATCAAAAATATGATTTCTCTCTCTTTCTCTAATTGTATCTAAAGGATAAACAACAGTTCAGAATAATTCCAATCGATTTCAAAGACTGTGTCAGGCATTTACTAAAAGCTAAGCTCCAACTATCAACACATATAGAGGTATTGCTCTTTTTTTAACAATTTCCTCCTTCTGCTACCAAATGTAAGGTAGATTTCACTTTTGAGACAGAGCCTCACTATGTAGTTTCATCTGGTCTTGCACTCGCTGTGCAACCCAGCCTCCAGTTCATGGTTATCCTCCTGCCTCAAGCCTCTCAAGTATTGAGATTACAGGTAAGTGTCACTATGTCTGGTTTAGAAATCTTTTTAAAGACTGCAAGCTGAATAATGGCCTCTCATGGATGTCAAGTGCTAAGAACTGGAGCTTGTATGTCTTCTTTTATAAAGGAAAGAGTACATGTGGATATGATTAAAGATTTTTACACTGGGAGATTACTTGGGTCAGACTCAAAGCCAACATCAGTGTCCCCGACATGTACAATTAGAGGCAGTGACTGAATTGATGCAGCCAAAAGCAAAGGAAGCCAGCAGCACCGGAAGTTGGAAGAGGTGTGGTATCGAATTTCCAGAGCCTTCCAAGAAAGCACAGACTGGACACAGCTGAATTTTAGGCCTGTCAAACTGGGAAGCAATAAATTTCTATTGTTTCATGTGGTAATCTGTCCCAGCATCCATAAATAACAATGTAACATAATTTTTATTATTATGTAGTTGCAAGACAGAGTCATTATGTTTACCCGAGGAAACTGGTACACACACATAGAGCATCATTTTTATTTTTTTCCATCTCCCTTCCCTCCCATCTCCCCCAGTCCTAGAATCCCTTCCCATATGCACAGCTTATCTCATTGTTTCTACCATACCTTTTATTTTTCCCTTTATATTGTTTGTATTTTGGATTTCATATGTAAGAAAAGTCATGTGATATTTAACATTACATGTCTGATTATGTTACTGAATATTATGGTGTCAACATGCATCTACTTTTCTACAAATGTCTCTAGTTTATCTTTATGGCTGTGATATATATCATAAAGATAAATATATGCATATGCATTATATATATATATCACATTGTCTTTATCCAATCATCCATTTGCATTCACTCATCAACTTATAGGTTGCTTCCAAAATCCCTGCTAAACAGCTAGATATAAACCACAGCTTAACAATTTACCACTGGAAAATACCATCAAGATGACAAAAATCACTTGTGAAAACCATTTTGACTTAATTGAATAAATGTATCATTGGGAATTTGGCTGTGGGACTCAACAATGTGGGGAGGTTCTGACAGGAAGAACACTGCAGGAGGAAGCAGATGGAAGTTAATTTGAACTTCTTTAAAGAATGAAGTCTGGTAATAATCTTAATGACTTCATAGCTAATTACACATTTGGAATGATCTCTATCCTCCCAACATTGTATATTTTCTTTCGAATTCATTCTTCCCAAACTCTAAGCTACAAGCAATCAATTTAAAACACCACAGTTGTAAATAGTATTCTAAAGAGTTTTAGGCACTAGGTCTCCTCCAGTCCATTTAAACATTTATTCATACTCTAAATCCTACTAGAGAGTAGAGGATATTTTCCAAAATTAGAAGAGTATAGCACTTTGAAGAATTAAATCAAATTATTAGAATCATCTAGGTGTCCTGAGAGCTAAGGTTTGTAACAGAGAGTGCTAGGGAAGAAAATGGAGAAGAAAGGAAATACAATCGGTTGATATTTTCATTACACAAAGTATGCTTCTCTCACCTGAAAGGGAAAGATATTATTCATGTGCATCTTTAAAGTAATAAAATTATCTGAAACTTGGACTTTTCTCCCTACTACTACTCATTAGTCTAAATATAACTTTCATGTCTTGAATCTCCAGTCCTTTATGTGTAACTTCTTGAACCTTTGTGTTTCATTCACCTATTCATTCAGATCCAGTACCGTAGACCGAAGGGCAACATTCAGTACTACCTCGCATTAATAAGTTAATCACTTTACCATAGAGAAAATTAGATACATTATCAATCATGATTTTGGTAGTTATTTCTTGAAGTATATTTTTTGCTTATAAAAAGTGAATGTTTGAGGTGATAAATTTTCTTAATATCCTGATTTGAACATCTTATAATTATCTATCTATACTACATCCCATCACACTGTACCCTTTAAACCCATGCGATTACCAATTCAGCTCAAAATCATAAAATTTTAAGATTGGACTATAACACAATTTATAACTGTCAGCACAGAAAACTATGATCCTGTCACCAAAGTGAAGCAACCAAATTTTATCAGTCTTTACAAGGCACTTTCTGCAGCAGCCTCTTCTTTTTCTTATTAGTAGGAATATTCCTGATGTCTAACACCATAGGGTTGTTTCCCCCATTGAGAATTCATAAATAAATGAAATTGGCAATGCATATAATCATTGGTGTTGGACTGCTTTGGTTCAACATTATGTATACAGTTTTAACTCATATAGTTTTGGCAAATATAATTGATTCAATTTCTGAGTTATGTAGTATTTTACCTTAAGAGTTTACCACATTATATATCTACTCTACTGTTAAGAGATTTAGATTGCTTCTCATTTTGTGGTATGCTCTTTATCTTATAAATTTTATTCATCATGTTTAATGTTAGTCTATATTTTTATGATGAAAGAAATTGAAAAAGATTTTATATATTTATTAGCAATTTATATATCTATATTTGCAAAGGATCTTTTTACTTAGAATATTTCTTTGAGATTGTATAGTTTCCTTAGTATAGCAAGAATTTTATGTATGTATATATATATATATATATATGTTAAATACATATCATATATAAAGTTTATAACAAATATATATTCTTTTGGTTAGAAGTGTAAAGTATGTCTAATAATAACTCATCATTTAGCTATGCATCATTTTAATATTTTCCTGTGATATAAAAAGCTTTTTTTTTTTTTTTATCGGCTTGCAAAGCAGGTGCTTATGCTGCTGAGCTAAATCCCCAGCCTCTGAAAAAGCTTTCATATTTAATGTTACATTTTTGGTAAGTTTTTTAAAAAATTTTATTTATTAAGAAACCTTGTCTACAGAAGTCATTCTTCTGTATTGTTGATTGCCAGCATTGTAGTTTGTATCTTAAATAACTGTACTTTAAAGTTTCTATCTACCTAAAATTTATTAGGACATTTCTTTGGGGCATTATTAATAAACGCCTTATATTCATTTATTTATTTACTGTTTTTTTAAATGGCTACTAATTTTTATAGTGCATTTGTTTGAATAGATTAGTTCAGTGCTCATCAATGCAAACTCATCAAAATATCAAGCAGGAAATACCATTTAGACTCCCAGTTCCGTTTAATTGTTGTATTTTTGATGCTAGGCCACTATTCTACTCTTTTAATTATTGCAGCTTAAAAAGTTACAAAATCTCTGGTAAAATATGTTCTCCAATCTACTTCTTTTCCTAGAATATACTTTTATATTGTTGGCCCTTCATGTTCCCTTTGGTTTAAAGTTAATTTTGCAGTTGACGCAAATGCAAAATTAAGGAATTTTTTCTGTACTGAGTTCAATCTATAGATCAGTGCAACTAAAGTTGACAACTTAATAAGTGGACATATTACATCCTTTTATTTATTATGTTTTTGTAGTTTTTTCACCTTTCATTAGAAATTTTCTAAGTATCAATTGCCAATATTATTATTATTATCATTATTCTTATTATTATTTTGGTGGTACCAGGGATCAAACTCACAATCTCATATTTGCTAGGCAGGCACCTGTGCTGCTGAGCTATATCTTTGGCCCCTGCTATATTACTGAAATCATAAAATTTTATTTTTTTTCTCTCTTTTTTTTTTTTTTTTTTTTTTTTTTTTTTTTTTTTTTTTTGTCTTTTTCCTTTTTATCGGTACCAGGGATCGAACTCACGACTGCCTGCTAACAAGGCAGGCGCTTATGCCGCTGAGCTAAATCCCCAGCCCCCAAAATCATAAAATTTTTAAAAGTTTATCTTATTAATGATAATTCCTTATCATAGATAAGAAATAAAGCCAATTTCATGTGGTGGCTATATAATTAATACAGCTAAACTAATATAGACTAATATTTTATTTGTGTAATATTAATTTTAATGCATAGTTATATTTAATATAATACCTTAATTATTTTTTAAGTATTTCATCATTTCTTTTTCACTTTATTATAATGTCTCCTAAAAGCTGTGGCAATAGGAATTCTTATTTTCATTTGGAATATGAGAGCAAAAGCTTTCAAATTCCACAAATAAACTCATATATTACTTGAGAAAATCTGCATTTCTCTAGCTAATTTTTGTGGCATTAATATCTATTTTTAGTTTGGTGCTTAAAAACAATAGATAATAATTTTAATAAATTTTAATTTTTCTGCAACAAGTGACATGATTTAATATTACCTGCATTTGGAGAGACACTGATTTTGCATTTCATTACCAGGAAAACACAAATTTTGACTTCATAATTTTTAAATAAGTTTCTATATTTGACGGCTTAATGTTTTGTGCAGGAAATTTTATTAGTGTTCATTATGAAACTGGCTCATAATCTGTCTAAATTGTGCAGGTTTCTTCATGTTGGTGTCAGATTTATACTGACTACATAAAAAGAACAGAAATATCCCATATTTTTATTCTATGAAAGAATTTTTATAACTTTACCTTTGTTTCCTTTTTTGTGCTTTGTAGACATATTTCAGAAGCTATATTGGTCTCGCATTTCTGTCTGTGGATATTTAATATTTGACAGCTATGAACTGTTCGTGTTGTCTTGCTTATTTCATCCAACTCTTATAATTAAACTTGTTTCCTGTATAACAAGATGAAGCTGCCATGTTTTCCTCATTCAATATATTTGTTTTTGTAGTTTGGAAAAATAAATTTTTGTTCCAAACTATAAGAAATCATTTTTAACTGCATGTTGTATATTTTTAGACTATTCTTACATTTCTTTTAAGAATTTATTTCACATTTAGATTTAATTTTGTGGTTTCCTACTTTTGAATAAATTATTTTCATCAGTTTTTAGGACTTATATACAACTTCCTGGTACTTAGTAACAAGTGCATGAGAATTCCATTTTCTGATTTCTTATATATTTGAGGATATTTCTGTGTTGCTTTCCCTAATACTCTTAGTTGAATATAGAGATTTTTCTTCCTTTTTTTTAATACCAGGGATTGAACTCACAATCTTGTACTTGTCAGACCGGCCCTTGTGCCACTGAACTAAACCCTGGCCCCCTCCTGCAATATTTTAAAAAGTCAGTCAAAGTTAACTATAAAAATTGTTCACTAAATTTAATATGTTCCTAATAATAACTGTAGAAGTTATTTAATTGTTTTAATAACTGAAAGATATAGTCTAGTAATAGTTTTGTACCGCTAAAGTGCACAAGATTATGCTCTTTTGTTTATTTGTTTGTTTATCTGTATGGATTTTGAGAATTGAATAGTTTATATTTGCTCTTACCATGAATGTGTGTTTGGAAAATTGCAAAAATAAAACACGCATACAAATACTCAAAGAAAAATTTTATACTGGTTGAATGGTCTTCAATATTATCCAGGTCATAGAGACATACACAGAAGAGTCACATGGTCTATTTTTCTTTCTGTCTGGGCTGTCTTCACTCAAAGCATGCAAATCAAGTGTAAAATTTGTGTTTTACTGTGAGTAGCAGGTAATGGGGATTGAAAGAATGCAGTGAGAGTAAAACATACTGCTACTTTTAGTAGAATGATTAGGCAGTGTTACTCTACTTCGACTACAGTGAATTTCATTTTACACAAAAGGAGAGACTAATATCAACATCTCAGTTTCTGTTACAGAGTGGTACCAGACCTTAATTGCCATTACTATTTTGTCATTTTTTATTGTTATCAGCAGCACCAGGGTTTATATTAAAATTGAGGTGCCCTGTTGTAGTTAATATAGTCCTGATGAAGAGAATCGCTGTACACCCAGTTTTCATCGTGAATTATGATGAATACCTTTTTTTTTTTTTTTTTTTTTTTTTTTTTTTTTTTTTTTTTGAGACAGGGTCTTGGTTTGTACTCCAGAATCCTGAGTACTGGGGTCAGGCTTGTAACCACTATACCAAGATGAATGACTATCTAAGTGTGTACTTGTATCATAGTTTTTTGTTTGTTTGTTTGTGTTTGTTTAACAAAAACCAGGTTTTTATACAGATTTGTTGCTTCACGATTTTGTCTTTTAAAAAAATCACAAAACAAATTACCCAAATTCCGTGTTGGCTCCATGGTTACAAGAGTAAGGTTTATTATGTCTCCTCTTTTTTCCTTCCAGTTAGATTACTGTTTTGTCTGTTTGTTTGTCTTTGATCTTTCTGGGATAGCATCTCACCATGCAGTTCTGTCTGGACTTGACCTCACTTTTACCTCAAACTGGTCTTGAACTCACAATGATCTTCCTACCTCAGCCTACCGAGTGCTGGGATTACAAGCGTGCACCACCACATCTGATTTCCAGCGAGATTCTTTAGACGTCACATTTTAAATTTTGATCATTTATAATTCTTAAAATGTCATGTAGTGAAAGCAAATCTCTTAGACTCACGCAATTTTGATCTACACACAGACCTTTTTATAGATGACCATTGTAAAGGTGTATAACTGACTTTTTCAGATTCAAAATTTTCTTCTAGTTTACAAAAGTAATCTGGTATCACCTGCCATTTTTTAGATTACAATATTTACCTAAATCTTGGACTATTACCACAACATTGCAATAGGTCTCCCTGACTCCAAAATCACTTTATTTGAGGCATTTTTCACATTGACACCTTTTTTATAGATGCCCTGTATCATAATTCCCCATATTAAAAAGAAGATCATACGGATTTGATGTCAGCGGTGTTGGAGATGCCTTGCATGCACAGTTTTTAGGCTTTATGCTAAAGCCTATGACTGCAATTTTGTCAATGAAAAACTGGATATATAGAGTATTTAGGTTACTTTTGCATCTAGAAAGCTGAGTCTGAGATAGGATCAAGACAACTCCTTTTTCCATGTTATCAAATCATCTTCCATTAAAACCATTACACTAAAAGTTCAGAATAAATTGGCTCCAGATATTTGATTTTTCCTTTTAACTTGTGTTTCATTCTTTAAATTCTTATGCAGTATTTTATACTTTGTTGAAATTTATGCCCACCCTTAAGCATGTTTTCTGACTTCTTCCATTTCTGTGTTACTAGTAGTAGTATTCATCCTTTGTGGTCCTTATTTATGTCCCTAACTTGTAGAATCTTTCCTGTTGGGGACATTTTAAATACTGGTTCCTCCATGAAGGATTGATTATCTTCCTTATAAGAAGTAATAAAAGTAGTACTTTTATTATTGTTTGTATGGTTTAATAGAAAACCATAATGCTTATTTTCACATGAATATGTTTTCTGCTAAACCATGACATGCATTCCTATATTGAAACACTTCAGTTTTTATTTGTGCCTTTATTTGGGAGTTGTCAGTGTGACTTACAAGGAATAGGTTGTACAATACGTTAGTTTGACTTGAATCACCTGAAATGATAGGTCCCATGAGTGTTCACCAGCAGTATAATATAGTACTTCTGATTCCTTAAGAGGTCTGTTATGATTTACTCTTAGATGTTTCCCAAGCCTCACATGCTCATGGACTTTTGAGAAGTGATGTTAACATGGGTGTGTGATGTTCATCACTGCATTGCTTCACTGATGGGTGCACAGCTGAGTGTGATGGTAGGCGTGAACCTTGATGTGTCTCTGGGAGCATGGCGTGGTAGGGTCTATCTTTCTCACTATCTCTTGATCCCTCCCTGTTTCACACCTGCCAGGCCATAATCTTATCCTCTCTATTGTTCCTCGCTGTGACTATCTCTGCTTTGCTTCTCTGCCTTGGAGCCAGCTGACTGTGGACTGAAACCTCTACAAACTGTGACTCAAAATAAACTTTTCTTCTTTGAGGTTGTGGGCATTGAATATTTTGTCCCAGCAACCAGAAAGCAATTAAGATGGTGTCTTACGTTGCACACACTATCGTTTCAATGTTATTAATTTCAAATAATGACTAGTAAAACTTATCAAGTAAGTTTCATCTGTGAAATGTATTTCTTAATTATAAATATCATGTTTACTCTATCTCTTTCCAGGAGAAACACTAGAACCTTTTCTATTTGAGAACTGACAGCACAGTTTGTAAATTACCTAGGTCATTGACATCTCTGGCTGCCTTCTGCTGAATGACTTTCATGGTTCTTCCTTCATTAGCTCAGTTAACTTCAGAGGAATTCAAAACTATCTCATTCTAGGTATTCAGCTTTGCTTTATGCGGTGAAATGGGTGGACAACAAAAATGCTGATTTATTTTGCATTATCAAATGTAGTCACTATATTAATGCCACAGGTATAACACTAAAAATCTCCAGATAATCCATAAACATTATTTTAACAAATAATTAGAAAGCATCCTCTACTATTTACTCCATCATGTATGAAAGTTCCATTAAGAATCTGGCATTAGTCATATTCTATAGGTATCAAAAAATATAAAATGGATATCACAAAAGAAGATTGTTATGCTTGATAATTGTGTCAACTTGAGAAGTTTAGAAGTTTAACTGAGAGACTCAGCAGGGAGCTAGGATCCTTACTTTGTAAATATTCTCATCCTGTGCAAGAGGAGGGCATAGAGAGTTTGCGAGTGCCACACAGCCCTGGAGTAGAGGTGACCTGTGTACAATACGAGAGAGAAGAAGAGGCTGGTTTCCCCCTTTTTCCCTGGCTGTTGCCTTGTAGTTTGCCCCAGTACCATGCCACCCTGCCCTGAAGCTAGCTGATTATGGACTGAAACCTCCAAAACTGTAAGTTAATTAAACCTTTCCTTCATTCATTTGGGGTGTGGGGTATTTTGCTCCAGCAACCAGAGAAAAGTAACAAAGACAGTTTAAGAAGCTGATTAAAGAAATACAAGGATGTCTTGGGTATGTGTTTCAGTGCTTAGCCCATGGTATCTCTAGGGGCCATTTGATCTCACTAAAACATCTCTCATCAGAAACGATTTCTATCGTACATGGCTAGTGAGTTTACTGAAATGTGGATATGTATCAGTATCCAAAAAGTACTATGTACTATATGAAGAAATGAACCATTTTTAAAATATAAGTATATGGAAACATAGGAAGAAATGGTACATCAGAATATACCACTATATTTTAAACTTACTACAAAAGTTATTGTGTAAAGTGGGCAGACAAAGGGAAAAAGGGATTTGAGCAATAAGTAAATTTGGGGTAAGATTTAAAATAATGTTATATAATATATAATGTTATTTAAAAGGTAGTTTAACCTAAATGCATGCTAATATATTCATGTCATTATTGGAACATATTTCTTTTCCTGGGAGGGCTGATGATTGAAGGATTCTTTTCTTCCAGTGAAAGGTGATCAAAACCATATTAGTAAATTAGAACACCTAATATATGAACTAACAGAAGTAATCAAAAGACTTCAGAACCTTTTTGGATTTTTAAAATTAAAATCCAAGAAAGCCTGAACTCTTTCTGTCCACTTTACAACCAAATCGAAGTGAGGTGCCTAGGAATCAAGTAAATAGACTTTCCAAGGACATCAGTCTGATTATACATCAAAGGGTCCTAAGCCATCCTTGAAATTCCCAGTTCAATGATCTCTCACATGACCTTGATTAACCTAATGTGCGGGTTTTGACATACAACCTGAATATACCTCTAGAAATATATACATGTGGCAAGGATTGGAAATACAACTAAAGCTCATGGAATAGTTTATATACTTTAGTGGATGGAAATATGCAAGTTATAAGCAGAGGAACTAGGTAGGAATATCTTGAAGAAGAAACCGTTAAATTTTACAGAAAAGTATATGCAAGTTGGTAAGTATATTGAGTAAACATAGAGTAGATTATTATGATTACAAACATTTTTAAATTAAAACATAGGGCTGAGGTTCAGCCCATCAGCACATATGCCTGCTTCGCAGCCTCTAGGTCCTTAATTCAATCCCTGACACAAAAAAGAAAAGAAACGAAAAGAAAAAGAAAGAAAGATAGAAAGAAAGAAAGAAAGAAAGAAAGAAAGAAAGAAAGAAAGAAAGAAAGAAAGAAAACAAAAATTAAGCTAACCATAATTTTAATACCTAAAGAAATCTTTACTGATGCTTATTAATATGTATTAACATATATCCATTCATACAATTAAACATATACCATGTTTGAAATGTTTACAAAGTATTACTGTTTTATTTTTTTTTACCATCAAAAGTAGTGTTACAGCAAAGGTACTTTATAGTCTTCTCTGTAAATTTTCTTAAAATTGATATACAAAAAGGGAATTATTAAATCATGAGTATATGGTTTCAGATGACAATTTGAAAAATGACAGTGATAAAACATTATTATGGTTTGAATTTCTTGTTCTTCTATTAAAAGAAAGGTAAAATTGTTTATATATTTATTGAATATCTATTTCGTTTATTATCAGGCCATTTTTCTATACTTATTTTTTCTTAAATTTAAAAAATTCTCAATATAGCACAGATATTAACGGTCTATTATATACAGATATACATATATTATACATGTTTTGTAAGGTTTCTCTTGCTATTATATTTTATTAACAATCTTTTTATAAAAAGAATGGCATGTTAGAGCACATGAACAAAAAGTCCTGGCTGTAAAGACAGCGGTAGAATAATGGATGTGAAGGACCAATGGAAGCGAACCTGAGAAGATCTGGGATGCTTAGAGGAAAGTGCCCTGAAGGAAGTGCCAGTTAGTGTAGGAAGTCAGGTCACCGCCTGGTGATACAGGTGTGATTTCTCAGGAAAGGTGCTGGGCAGTAGATGGGAGCCATAGTATTCTAAAGAGCAGGTCACTGTTTTCCATTATGACAAAATGATAAAAAGAATTGCATAATTCTTTAAAAGAAAACGGGTTTCCTTTCCTGTCACTTTCCCCTTCTCCTCTACAGTCTTCATCCCTCCTCTACCTCTTCTGATTCTGACTGTCGCTCTGTTCTTCCCCTTTCTCATCATAACGGCTTTTTGCGTCCATCCTTTATTTCCTGCCTGCTGCTCTCAGCCTTTAGTTTCCTGTATGACAACTCGAAAAACAAAGCTCAGTGCTGGGGTCTTATGGCTCTGCCCCCCTCTTTGTCAGTCATAAAACTGTCACACGCAGATATCTTTCTCTAACATTTGCGAGGCATGAAGGGATGATGTGATGCGTGAAAGAATGAGTGAAGGGACTTAAAATTTCCAGAGGTTTCCTGTACAGTCAGATCTAGATCTGTAACTTTTCTAACTCATTGCCCTCATTAAAGTCCTGGACATTTTTACACAAATTTTCACACCTTTGTTCTGTTCCACCAGTCATGCTTACTTTTTATTGTCCCTAATGTAAATGTTGGCACAAGCCACTCTATTACAAACCTTAAAATTATATTTATGGAAGTTTGTTCTTCCAAAGTTTTTTTTTCCAAAAGTAACCCAATTAAAAACAATATATCTAATTCAAATCTGACATGATTTTAGATATTCCTCGCAGGACATGAATTCTTTGGTAAGGTTCCAAAGTAAATATATTAAATCTCTCCTAGAAAATTTACGTTCCCCAGCTTTTTCCCATTTCAATTGATGTCATTTAGAGTTGCTGTATATATTTCATTAGGGATTCTAATTGATCTCAGCACATTACTTATAGAAAGTACCGTAGGTCTACAAAGTTCCATTGTAATTACTTATTAAGATGTTACTTTCATTGTTCATAATATCTTAACTGGAATAAACTAAAATAGAAATCTAATTTACATTTTTCTAAGTCTTTTTAAAGCTCAATTCTTAATTCTTACAACAGTAGTTTAATCTTCAGGGGCAGAAATAACTTCCTAGAAGTTATACAGAGAGTGTCCATTTTCTGTTGTTCATGATTGGATTGATAGAATTTCTGCCACTACTATTTAAACATTTTTCAAAGTGTAATTGATTTTACTGTCAAAAATATTTTCAAGGCAATTGACATAAATATCTCAGGGTCAAAAGAATGACATATTCTTTCAAAAATCAGAAGGATTTGGCTCTAATCACAGGCATTTAGATGTAAGTTGTCTGATACATGATGCGATTTTAGGAGTTATTTACAGTTTTCACATCAATAAACGTGCAACAAATGATGAGCACAGTGAAATTTATTAGGAATAGCAAGCACTGTTAATTCTAAACATTCTGTAATAACACAATCAGATTTTTGCATTTTTACTGCTTTATAGTTGTATGACTAGAAAATTTATTTTTGATCTAAAGTTAAATTTCACCGTTTAAAAGTAGTAATGGTCCCCCATATGTCTTAAAAATAATTTTAAATATCATATGCATAACATCGACACAGAATTTAGGACAATGCCAGAATTTATAAGTAATAGCTAACTAATAAATGAGAAGGACAAAAACAACAGTGTTGAGTCCCGTTGTGTGTTGTAGATCTTTTAAGCAAGAGAGTTTATTAATTTTATAACTGTTATATAATTGAAGCTGCTAACATATAGAGGCTTTTCAAGGGCTGTTTAATTTGGCCGGCAACTCTGGAATAATTTTAGCAGCCTTCTTGGTTTGGTTGTTGTTGTTGATGATTGCTGTTGTTTGTTTGTTTTGGGGTTTTGATAGGTATTCTTGGCTCACCTTGAACTTGCTATGTAGTGCAGGTTGGTCTTGAAGTCATGATATTTCTCCTCCCCAACCTCCAACCTGCTGAGATTACAGGCTGTGTTACCACACCCAGTCAAACAACCTTCTTTTCAAAGCCTGCGCCAGTAGTGGTGAATCTACACAATACATTTCATTTGTTTTATTTTAAGACAAAAGACGTTAATGTGTGAGTGGTTTTTTCTAAACTAAAATGTAAGTGTTCAGGTTTAATTGCCTGCATAGTGTTGGCACTTTGCAATAAATAAGTGAATCTAGGGTTGCAGTTTGTGCACTTGGCTCTAACAGGTTTGCCATCACTGATCTACATCAACAGGTTAGTGAACAATTAATCTATTTGGTTATTGGCAATTGACAAAAAGGTTAAAATATAAATTCTATTTCTTATAATGATGAGTTTTACTACCTAAAAGTAAATATTAGCTAAAGCTACTTCCTATGATAACAGTATAAATAATGTTTGCCAGCATTTAAACTTAAAAACATGAAAAATCGAACCCTACAGGTGGATTCATTCAAATATACTACTTGAGAAGACCTCTTAAAACGTTGTATTTTGGTAAGAATTTTAGCCTACTACTCTCTTTAAAATCAGATATTTCTCAGTTCAGTATTGAATTTTCCTGAAAAGTTGACTTGACTGATGGTTAGTAGTCATCTTTTAGATCAAATAGTTTCTTTGATATTAGAAAATGTAACATGCTAACCCAAATTTCTAAATTAATAGCTATTATGGGGCCAATAAAAGAAGAAAGTACTAGTTTTGGATGAACTTAGGACCTTCTCTTTCTAGTAAAAAAATGAGTTGTTTTAGGGAAAAGATAGAAACCTGATAACTAAACTTGAAAAGCCAATAACAAGTGGACAGTTAGCAAACATACATGTAAACTGAAAAATCAGTATCACACTGATTATTATTAAGATGCTGATGTCATTAACATAAATAAGTCTTATAAACATAAACCACTTAATTTATTTGGTTCAGAGATGCAGATATAAATAAATGAATTTTCTTTCATTTTTTTCTAAATTTCCCCCTCTATTTTAAAGATGTCAGAAGCAAAGCTTCTGAAAAATATGTGCCATTGAAATACTGTTTATAATGTGTCATTTTGTAACAGTAGAACACGGAAAGGCACAGAAGTCATTGACTGTGTCCTTTTAGCTGTTTCTATGCTGGATATTTTTTCCATAATTTCTCTCCCTACCACTCACAATAACCTTATGTGGTGGGCCTCAATTCGTTCATGCTGACTTTGAAATCACAGAACATAGATTATTTATGACTCACTTTGAAGTGTTAAGAACACAATATATATTTATGATTATTAAATTTTTGTAAGACACATAAAATACATTAAAAAATCCATCAATATGGCCTTCACTTCACTGATATACAATAAATGTGTATGTTACTATTTGCCAAATGTTTTCCTAGATGTATGTAAAATATTATAATATCTCATTTAACATATATTAACTACTTTACAGATGGCAGAGTTTTTACAAAAATATTACAAATGCACTTAATATATTTACATACACAGTCTTAAGCATTTAAAATGTATTTTGATCAGGGTAATATTCCTAACAAATTAAAGATCTAAACTATTGAATTGGATGGAATCCTTAGCTACTAACTTACACTTTACTGTTTGATAACTAATTTAAAAAATTTCTGAGTACATTCTGTTTTCAAGCACTATTTTCTTCCAGTTTTCTATCTTTTCTTAGATTCTTGTGTTTATGTTGGTTTTTCCACACTTTACTTAGATTCTATGAAATAAAATATTGTACTGTCTAGTGTTTATTTTATTCTTGTGCTTATTGTGATTTTTCCACACTTTACTTAGGCTCCAAGAAATAAAATAGTTGTATTATCTAATGTTTATTTTTTCCAGGAAGTGACACTTGATAGACTACATCCTCTAGATCATTCTTCAAATGTAGACTTTGTAATAGCAGATGCTAATAAAACACACTGAAATCAACAAAGAAACAACATGCATTCTCTTAAGTATATCATATATCTTTTCATAAGCTTCTAAAATAAGAAAAATATCCAAAGGGTTGATTACTTGATAACTATATCAAAAGTCAACATTTTCAATTTAATCAATTTAAAAAACCAATTTAAATTGCATACTTTTGGTTGAACTTGAAAATTACTGCTTTATGTAACTTATGATAACGAAAGTATTCTGACATTTTTACAAAGGCATTTATCTCACTATCCAGATGCACACAGTGGCAAAATATTTTAGAATCTTTGTTTTATAACATTTCTTATGTTAGACACTGAAAAAAATTCTACTTCCTTCAATGGCCAGTAATAAATAGAGGGAATAGATCATTCAATCTGTTCTGAAAAATGAACTACTAACAATATTGCATTGTTCAAGAAACATTGCGAGTAATCAATCCTCAATTATCACCAGAGTTTGGAAGTTATATTATAAAGCACAAAAGAGTGCTTATATTATAACTTTACAATCCTATTGTACAAAATGGAAAAGGATATGTCAGAGGAAACTTGAATTTAAAATCACAGATGTTTTCACTAGAAGCTTCAGCTATACAATTTATTGTCAAGAATGAAGCAGCAGGAAAATGTTGAAAGTTTTAAAAATCATCAAAGTAATTGCTAGGAAACGGGAAAGAACCAGTGGCACACAATGACTTCCTGCCTGCTTATCCTTAACACTATCATACCTGTCAGGTAAGTCAGGAGACAACTAAATAGGAGAGGGAACTGTAAGCACAGGTGATATATATTTATATTTTACTGGGGAAACATTCTACAAAGAAGTGATTCTAATGGGAGTTTCCACATTGTACGTTATAAAAGGAGCCATCTTCCTGCAGTACAGAAGGATGGCTTGGGTGTTTATGGAAACCAATAGTTGATGAAGCAAAAGCTTTAAGCTCCTTCCCAGCTTGGCCCTGAAATTTGCTTTATCAATGACGCATCAGAGTAGCTGTGTGTTCCTTCTTGTCACACTCCTTTGCCAATGTCGAAGTGGCCCGTTATTCAAGCATGCCAATCTTCCTCAATGCTCTCCTGTCACTTTTAGAGAAGAACATGGATGATAATCAGATATCTTTGATTCACACAGCACTGCAGCTGACATATGAAAAGATTTTTTTAAAAGGAAAAGTAAACAGATTTCACAACTTTCATAGTCTTAACAAGAAAGACTAATTACTCAGCTGAATGGTATTCCCTATCTTCTTGACAGCTAGACTTTGAAACAGTCAGTTTTATAAGCCTGTTAAAATATAAGTTATCTTATACTGTAATTAAAAATATAAATACAACTGTAGTTTTCTAGTACTAATAAATAAAGTAAAAACTACACCATTACAGAAAGTTTCAAAATGCAAGCAAAGTCATCCAGGGAGATCGGATGATGTACTGTTTAAGCTACGGGATCAAGAGGCTGACTCCCTGATGTATAGCCCAGATCTTGAATCTAAGGTGAAAATTTAACCAGTTTACTAAACACACCTTTGCCTCCCTTTATATTTCCTTTACATAATTTGAGAAATTAGTATTTTGATAATTAAATATCTACTGTAGTGTTAGAAACACAGCAAAGAATAACCAAGAATCTTTACTTCTACCCAGAATCAATAATTGAACTGAAAGAGTCTGTCAAGTGTAATTCAGGAATCAATGGAAGTCTTAACATTTCTATGGTGAGGTTTGGAGAGAAACTGTGTTTAATTTTGGCCAGTTCGAGGTCTCAGCACACAGGCATTAACTGTTCTCAAACCTCACCCTTCTGCCAGGTTGCTGCTCAAAACACAGAGCATAAAACTTGTAGGACCCAGAGTGTGTCGCAAATGACCTTGTCCTCCAAGTATCAGAGGTTTGGGCTCTGACTGATGATTGCTTCATTTGATCACAAAAGTGAAAAGGAAAAAATGACAAGGACTTTGCTGTTTTACCTCCTACCATTGTTGCAAGCTATCTATTACTATTGAAGTAATTTCCAGATTTAAAAATCTAGTGAACGCCACTGTTTCATTACTTTCCTTTTATTTATTTTTAAAGTCAGACTTTAAAGAATAGGACATTCCACTGCAACTTTCTTAATGTGAAAAATTAAAAAGTGATCATACATTCCAATGGGAGGATATAAGCTCCAAAAAGGACCTAAGATGACAATACATTTCCACCTCCGCATATCCCTTGACACAGACAGTTTATAGTAGTTTTTAAAATTTAAAAAAGCAGATAAAACAAGAGCATAAAACCTTGTGTGTGTAAAGAGTATGATTTCCAGGGTTACCATATTATTAAATTCAAACACCTAATTTTCAACAAGAATTCATAAGGCATGTTAGTTAGTTTTGTGCCACTTAGTGAAAAGACCTGTGAATAAAAATTTGAAAGAGAAAAGGTTCATGTTGGTTTATGATTTCAGAGGGTTCATCTGAACTAAGGTCAACTGCCTCTGTCATTTATAAGTGCACAGCAAGGCAGAAACAGAATTTACATAAGTGAAATTAAGCTTACATAAAGTTAAACTGAAATACTAAAATTTGTGATGATAAACTTAAACACCCTGATAGTCATAAAATAAATAGCCTTAGAATATATACAGAAGGGAGTACAATGTTCCCTATACAAATAAGATCAACTAAATAAACAATTATAAAAAGGACAAAATTCATACAGCTTATAGAAGACAATTTTTAAAATGCTAGAAGCCCATTATTACCAGAAGTACAAGTACAAATAAATTAAACTCTCCTTGCTATGACAAAGGTTAACAGAATGAAAACTCATGCTTCAAATATGTACTATTCACCAAGATTTTCACCTGCAACACCTAGACACAAATAGATTAAAAGTGAGAGATATTGAGTGAAAATTATAATTAAAAGAGCAGAGAAGACTTACTATAAAAAAACATGAAAACAAAGCATTTTATGAGACAAAGAAATTGCATAGCAATAAAAAATTTCATGTAGCAGGAATGTGTAAAAATGTTACACGTTTATGCAGCTGGTAATAGACTATCAAAATACACGAACCAAAAACTGACAGAATTGACAGGTGAAATAGATTTACCACAGTACTTGTCAGGTAGATTAGGATTCTCCCCTCCCCAAGTAGATACTTTTCTTATAAATGAACTGTCTAGGGCACAAGTGCTGGCTTCAGGTGACTGGGAAAGAATTGTAACTTCATATTAAATCTTGGTTTCTCTAAATTATCAACACATTTATTTTCTGTAGATAATACACAAGTGAAGTTCTTCATTTTTCCTTCTCGTTGCTTTTAGAATGTTCTTTTTCATTTCTTCATTTGGAGCCAGAGCTGTCAGGGATTGGCAGGTGAACAGCGGCAGCCTGGTGGTGACCTCACTGACAGCTCTGAGATTTCTCCTCCATGTCAGAAGCCCAACCAGATGGGCGGCCGTCCAAGGCTGGGCAGAGAGTGCAGCCAGACTGAGGGCTGCCGCTTCCTCCCTGCGGTCTCTGAGCCCAGCTGGGCCCTGATCATCACTGCTGCCCGTCCTGGAGTTCCAGCAGAGCGACACTGGCTTCTGCAATGCTGCTCATTCAGAGGCCCGGCCCAGCTCTCATCATGACAGCCGCAGAGGACTAACCTCACAGCCAGGCTGTGGAGACTGCAGTGGCCCCCCTCCTGCGGCCACCGCTGTGACTGCTACTCTTTGGAGATTATCATTTCACCCATGGCTGGTCTAGATGAGACACTCCAGATGTCCCTGCCAGCCTTGCATTCACATCAGTTGTTTCTACACTTTTTAGAGGAAAGCAGCTTTTCATCTTTGGATACGTGAAGCAGGTACACCTGTACAGACTGACACGCCAGCATAGAAAGTCTGATTAGTAGGCAGGAGACCGCGCATGCATGGGCCCACCAGTGTGGCTACATATGCTACACCCCTCTTAATCCCATTAGGCCAGCTGGGAGCCTCCGTGCTGCACACTTCACCTCTGCACTGCAGCATATGCCATCATCAGGACTCATCCGGATGGTTTTGTTGCTTACTCATGCTTTGTATCTCAGTAAAATATATTGATCTGATTTTACTAAAAGCTGTTAACACCACAGACTGCTAGTACTTAGAACGCCTAGCAGCCAGGGAATTGCTAGAGATCTCTAAGAGTTGATTACTGGCTGCAAAGAGCTGCAAAGAGATGGCAGGAGCTACTAGTCCCAGATACTGCGGAATCACTGAGAGCTTCTGGCAATCGTTAAATAAGGTTGCAGTAACTGCTGAGAGCCGCTACCACTGAAAGCTCAGAGTTGTGACATGAAGAGCAGAGGGATATTGGTGGTGCTCAAAGGTCAGAGCAACTAACACTGCACTTTGCCTTTTTATGATGTTCTTCTGACTGAACAAAAGAATCTTCTGCCATTTGGTAACACTAGAGGAATTCAATACTGTATTCTCAACAGTAAATAGAAGCACACTGGAAATAAGTAAGGAAACACAGGTCCTAACACATAAAACCAACCAAACTTAATGAGTATATACAAATAAATGGTACATACATTTGTCTTAAATGTGTGTTAAACTTTGTCCATGAGAGAACACACGTTGGGCTACAAATTAAGACTAACTACATTTGAAAACATGAATATCATGCAAAGTACGTTGAGACAGAGACTGAAATGACAGTTTCATGGACAGGGAGATAGAACGAGGAGTCGCAGTTCAGCAGGTTAAGAGCTTCCAGGTTTCAAGATCATAAATGTCATGGAGATGGGTTGACATGGTGGTAAGTAACTTTATAAATGCATCTGATGGTAATGAAATGTATACTTTAAAATGCTTAATGTAAATCATGTATGTATACTTAACTACATTAAAAATGTTTATAGAAGATAAACTGCTTAAAGAGTACTTGAGCTGTTTTAAATATTGTACAATTATTAAATGTTGTTACCTTTTGTAGGAGACATTTTAATACATGAGGAAACTAAGGCTGTGAAAGAGGAGAAAACTGAACCTTGCATTAAGGAATCAGTCTCTGCTCTGCTCCTCTGGTGCAGCCACGGGAACTATTGGCAGCTCTTGGTGATCCACTGGTAATTCATTCACAACAAAATGAAGACATAAGGAATAAATATTTGAAAATATTATAAAAATGTAAAAGAGTCTATGTAACCAAATTATAAAGAATTAGATTCAGTATAAAATTGATTTGTAATTTATTTTTCCATAGTATCATTTTATTATATTTCAGATAATTGACATTATCCTCAATGAAAAATATTCAGAGGTATTTGCCTAGCATACTGTATACTGTGACACACACTGTTATAGTACAGATACATGATAAACAGAAAAAAGCTGGCCCAATGCTAATTTTTACAGTAATTCACACTGGAGCTTTCTCTGAAGCTAGTATGATCTATCAAGACTAAACCTTCTTGTATTTTAAAGTGATAATGGTCCGTGTTTTAATCTTCAGTGAATAAAATAACTGTCTCAACTTGAAAAAGACAGTATCAATTTTCAATTAAATTAATGAAGTTTAATATACTTAAGGAAGAAAAATTAATAAGAAACAAGCCATGAGATCTAATATTTACCAAAATAAATTTTGTGTGATGATAGTAAGTGCAAAACAAACTGTAGAATTTCTACTTTCAAGTTTACAGACCTAGTGAAATATTGGTACATGCAGAAACGTAATTCTTATTACTGTATGTATAAATAGTATGGACTTACTGGTAGGGATAAGACCATTACTACAGAAACCATTTTATCAAACTGTTCTTGGAAGTTTTGCAACAAGTTACATCAACAGACAGGGTCTCCCTCAAAAACAAACAATAATCCCAGGCTTGCTTCCTATTCAGTCTCTTGGGACTGAAAATTGATGGGTATATATTTGGTGCAGGACATATTTTTTCTCTAACACTAGTTTTATCACATGGCTCAGTTGAAATGACTCCATTTTACCATAAAAGCTGTCTCTTCTTTGCTCTGAACCTCTTAGATAAAGTAAGCAGATAATAAGTTCTGAGTGAAGCAGTATTATTTAAACAATCAAGTATGATTCAAAGGAAAAAAAGTTTTGTGATAAGGTAATATATGAAAATAAAGGAATTATGGCTGGAGTTTAGCTCTGCAGCATAAGCACCAGCCTGGCAAGCACGAGGTCATGAGTTCAATCCTTGGTGCCAAAAACAAATAAATAAATAAAGGAATTAGAAATTCAGAGATCTGCTCTATCTTTCTTTCATACTTTGTCACCAGAAGCTTTCTTGATGCATAGATTTTATTTTTTAGTGAAAATATTTTGGACTCATTATGCTTTAGCCCACCATATACTTGACAATAACAATGCTGCAACAATCTATTAGTTTGTATATTTTTTTAAAAGATCCTCTTTTTTAAAAAATAACTAGGTGAATCAGAAATCTAATATTTTAAAATGATGATTACATTATTATTTAAATATTTTTATTTCCTTATGTGAAGTTCTAAGTAAAATTAACAATGTAATAGTAACTTATTTAAACATTTCTTGAGTAACTCCACTTTAGCAGAACTAATTTAAAATGAGCTCTTCATGTATTTTTCATTAATTTCAGCAACAGCAGACTAGTGCTATGAATTAAATGTTATCGATCTATGTGAAAATTACACTGTGAGGTTTTCTTTAATTGTGTGTCAAAATCTAGCTGGCTTCAGAGGATATTTATTGTCACTTCCAACTATGAGGTCATATTTTATTACCAATATCAAATTCAAGATAAATGCAGAAATATATTCCTGATAAAAAGTCAATGAAATATAGCATGTGTTAATTCATATTCAATAAATGAAGATTTCAAAAGTATTTATACCCTATTCACTTTTGAGGCACTCAGAGACCACTACAATATGTTACATTTATCAAGAAACCATACATTTTACTGTACTAAGTGTAATAATCCATTAGAATTATCCCTTTATATTACAGCAAACACAGCAATTGTGAACTGAACCTTGGAACTATGTAGGACATCTTTAAATGAATATTTAAATTCTATTCGAAAACATCATTTAAACATAAATTTATTACATATAGTTATATACAGTCAAATTATAAATACAAATTTGGGAAAAACTATATTTTTTGTTTCCTAGTCATTAGAAATTCTAGTTATTCATTAATTACAGATAATTAATTAATAATATAAAGGGTTTCAAAGAGGGTTATAAAGAAGTGACACCATCTTATTTTCAAAGAAATGGTTTGTTCTACACATTTTGAAATGGTAAATAGAAAATAAATAATGGAAAAATCTCTAAAATAGTTGAATTCTTCAAGTATACTTGAGCTGAAATGCTAAAGACATTATTCCTGTGATCTTTATATTGCATGGCTATTACCTGTTCACTTTAAACAAAATACTTATAAATGTGGATTCTTTACTGGAGAAACAGTGATAGCAACATATTTTTATTGTTAAGAGGTAGGACAGCATTATAAAACCAAATCACCCCTTGAATAAAATGGATTTGAAAAAAAAATAAATGAACACAAAGGTAAAAGCAAACAAAATAAAACAAAACAAAAACCAAATCATTCACATGGCTCCAGGTTCCTCTTCAACTCTACCCAAATCTATCGTTTTACTTAATTTATCATACATCGGGTGTGACTTAGATGAACACTAAAAAATTCAGAATGTTAGAGATGTATCTTTCTTTGAGAAATTTTCTTTCATGATAATGAAATATTACATAATTTTAAATAATATTTGTATTTTGTATCATGGAGATGTTGAATAAATGAATAACCATTCTAACTTCAATTAAATTGACACTGTTATTGATCATTATTTCTAATTTACTAAAGCATAATATAACTGATCAAGTCGTATTGGTGAAAAAAGGCAGAATTGGCCTTGATTGATTTTGTATATTTTAGGTGAGCAGTCTCACCACTATTGCTACTAAAAGTCATTAGGTATGACTTTTGGTAGAATTTTAAATCCTCTTAGGAAAGCAATTTTTCATTTTATGTGTACATACTTTTATCAGTGCAGACTTTATTTGAATTACATAGGATTAAATGTAGTGAAATAGAGCATAATTTTAAATATAATCATATGAAGATAAATCTAGGGAAGCAGCATTAATGGCTTCAAACTAGCACCAATTGACTGATAGCCTCCAAGTCACAAAAATGGATTTAAAAAATCAAAAACATAAATTTAATGCTGACAGACAAGCCAAAATCTTGTCAGAGCTGGAAATAAATTATAGGGCTGATGAAATCTGATTGAAAGAAAAAAAGGAAAAGCTATTTAAACTGAAAGTCTATTAGTCAATGATATACTCAACTTCACAAAACTAAACTACTACATATCATCCAGGGAGACATGCCATCACCTCTCACCTGTCCCTGCTTCAGAAAATATGTAAATTGAAACTATGGTCAGCAGTCTCTCTCTGTTCTTGAGGACAGTTTTATATTTTCACTCAAAGCTACAAACAACATGCATGTTAATGCTCACATGTGCATATTACTTTTCTTTATTAGATAATAGAAATGATAAAGAATAATTTGCTGATAGTAGAATTAGCATGGCACTGTGTCATCACATCTTACTTGTTGGGGTTGAATTTTTCATAAACATTCTCAGCAGTACAGGAGAAGTGCAGAAACTCTGATTTGTCATGTGAATATGTAACTCTAGCAAGTGACAGTATGTAGAAGAAGCAAGTAACCACAAAATTATCAATGTAAGATCCTAAACTTGGCCTTGGAATTGAGCACATCTTGTTTTTCAAGAGTACACTGAAGTATTAACACTAGGGCAGAAGACAGTCCAGTCACTCGTAGCTGTCACAAGCACAGCAACATTATCTTACAGTCTTTAAATATAGGAATAGAGGGAGAAATCTTGGAATCAAGGAATTATTGAAGAAAAAGAAACAAGAAACAAAATTAAAACTAAATGAAACCTATCAGAGCAAAAACATACTTCAAAGTGAATCGTCTAAGGATTGCAATAAGTTATGCCTTCGTGAATTAAGAGTTTCAAGCTTGTAGAGCAACAACAACATAAAAGGAGGTGTAACAATCATCAAAATTAGTTTTTTAAAGTGGATAATGGAGGAAACAGAATTTTAAAAATGACTTTCAGAGGAAAGAGTAAAAATCAAAGGAAAAGAAAACTCTAATACTTTTGAAAATCTGAAAGATAACATTTGGAAGAATTAAAAATGAAATACATTACTCCAAAAACACTAGATTATATAAAAGTATATAAAATATAAGCAAATATATATATATATATAATATATAAAGCAAAATTATATAAAATTTAAGCAGAATTATATAATTATAAAAAATAAGCAAAATTACATAAAATATAAAGCAAAAGACAAATCATAAGATAAACAATGGAAATATAATTAAGAAAATCATAAAATACTGACATAATTTTTCTATCTACATAATTTTTCAGTACTTAATTTTGTTTTTTGCCTTTTTCATTTTTTTTTGTTTTTTGTTTTTTTTGTTTTTTTTATTTAAGAGGAAAAAGAGAAAAACACAAAACAAACCAAAGCAGCATAAGGGTACACGCAATACAGAACTACAAAACAAAACAAAACAAAACAAAACAAAACAAAACAAAACAAAAAAAATAACAGTAAGAAATCACCTGCTAGTAGATTACACACTATCTTCTTGAAAATAGTTCCTCAAATCACAGTATCAAAGAACACAAGGTGGACATTCAAACAGGGAGACTGCAAACAGCTGTGTTCAATGTTCCAAAAACATTGATAAAGTCAGCTATTTAACACCCCCAAACACACTTGCTGTTATATCCGTTAGAGCTCTTTTTTTTTTTCCCCTCTCTTTTTTACAACAAAATTTACACATCTTGGATTTTATTACTCCTTAGTGCTTATTACTTTCTTTGGGGGGGGGGAAGAATACAGTCAAATATGGCAAAACAAAGCTGTCAGTCAATACCAAGGATAGACATAGCACATGGTGTAGAACAGAGTACAAGTTTATCAACAATGGTTATCAACGTTGTCCCTTGTTTCCTTAAAAAGAATTGTCTATCTTATTAGATATTATAAAGTTGGACAAAACAGTAGAGAACAAGACCAATAGAACTTAGGCATTGTAAACATTACAGGACTTCCAAAGAAGACAATAGTCAAACCAGAATGGGTATCTTAGTGAATCTTATTGTCTTCAAAGTAGTTGCCTATTTCTTCAAACTTGATACTATCATATAGAATGGAACAGAGTCTAATCAGTCAAAACAAGATCGTGGGAGTACTACAGGACTTCAAATCAAGTTAATAGGAAATTGAAAAGAGTTACTATTTATATATCCTAATTTTTTTGAATTTTTTCTTTAATTAAGACAAACATAAGAAATGACTAAATAATTTTTTTTGAAACAATAAGGGGGAGATTGAGATAAAACAGGACATAACAATATAACAATAGAGGTCACAGCATGACTGTTTCAACAACCTAGTACTTCACCACCTTATAACCTGACTTAATAGTAGTTACCATAGTGTCTTTTTCCTTGAAATATTTGGATAAAACTTCATATACTCTAGCTTCAAATATTTTCATATCAAGAAGCCCAGAATAAAGCCTTTCTAATTAATGAAAGAAAACTTTATAAGGCTTCAAGGCCACCTAATGAGAATCATGATTACCACATATTTTTATATATTTGAATCATTATTTACATTAGGGAAACTATTCGGTATTCACACATGCGAGATTGATTTATCTCACTAATGAGTATGGTCTCAAGCTGCGCCCATTTATTGATAAATATCTCAATGTGATCCTTCTTTATAGCTGAATAATACTCCATTGTATAGAAATACCACAACTTTTTATCCATTCCTCAGTTGATGGGCACTTGGGTTGTTTCCAAGATCTGGCGATTACAAATTGTGCTGCTATAAACATAGGTGCACATATATCACTGTGGTATGATGCTTTCAGTTCTTCTGGGAATATGCCTAGAAGTGGAATAGCTGGAATAAATGGGATTTCCAGTCCCAACTTTTTGAGAAATCTCCAGACAGATCTCCACAAAGGCTGTACCAGTCTACACTCCCACCAGCAGTGCAGGAGAGTTCCTTTTTCCCCACAGCCTCTCCAGCATTTGTTGTCGGTTTTCTTGATCCTGGCCATTCTTTCAGGAGTGAGATGGTATCTCAGTGTGGTTTTAATTTGCATTTCTCTAATGACCAATGATGATGAGCATTTTTTCATGTATTTATTTGCCATTTGCATTTCTTCATCTGAGAATTGCATATTCATCTCAGATGCCCATTTTTGGATTGGATCTTTGAATTTCGGAGGTCTGAGTTTCTTTAATTCTTTATATGTTTTAGACAAAAGACCCTTGTCTGAGAGAGAGTTCACTAAAATCTTCTCCCAGTTTGTGGGTTTTCTTTTCACTATGCTGGAGATTTCTTTTGACATGCAGAAACTTTTTAATAAGAAGTGGTCCCAGTTATTGATTCTGGGAAGTATTTCCCGTGCGGTTTGAGTCCTGTTCATGAATTCTTTAACTACTCCTATGTCTCAAAGGTTTCTACCTATTTTGTCTTCCAATAGATTTAGTGTTTCTGTTTTAATATTCAGATCTTTGACCCATTTAGATTTTAATTTAGTACATGGTGATAGACATGGGTCTAGCTTTAGTTTTCGGCAAATGGAGAGCCAGTTTTTCCAGCACCATTTATTAAAGAGACTGTCGTTCTTCCAGTGAACCTGCTTGGCTCCTTTATCAAAAATAAGGTGGTTGAGTGTGTTCGTAGTTGTGGTTGTATCTTCTAATCTATTCCACTGATCTTCAGCTCTGTTTTGATTCCAATACCATGTTGATTTTACTACTGTTGCTTTGTAGTATAACTTCAAGTCAGGGATTGTGATGCCTCCTGCTTTGTCTTTGGTGCTTAGAATTGCCTTTGCGATTCTAGGTCTCTTCTGGTTCCAGATGAAATTTAGGAGTGATTTCTCTAGATCTATAAGGTATGTTGATGGTATTTCTATTGGGATTGCATTGAATCTGTATAACAGTTTTGGGAGAATGGCCATTTTCACAATGTTTGTTCTTCCTATCCATGAGCAAGGGATGTCTTTCCATTTTCTGAGATCATCTTCAGTTTCCTTTTTCAGTGTATTATAATTTTCACTGTATAAGTCTTTCACTTCTTTCATAAGAGTAATTCCTAAATATTTCATTTTTTTGCTTGCTAGTGTGAATAGTCCAGTTTCTCTTATTTCCCTCTCTGTAATTTTGTTGTTCGTGTATAGGAATGCTATTGATTTCTGAGTATTGATTTTGTATCCAGCCACATTACTGAATTTATTTATTGTATCTAAGAGTATTTCAATGGAGTTTAGGGGGTCTTCTATGTAGAGTATCATGTCATCTGCAAACAATGATAATTTAACTTCTTCTTTTCCTATCTTTACCCCTTTTATTTCTCTTTCTTGCCTAATTGCTCTGGCTAGTACTTCCAGTACTATATTAAATAGGAGTGGTGATAAAGGACATCCTTGTCTTGTACCCGATTTTAAAGTAAAGGCTTTCAATTTTTGGCCATTTAGTATGATGCTGGCTGTTGGTTTGTCATAAATGGCCTTTATTATATTGAGGTAAAGACCATTTATTCCAATTTTCTGTAAAGTTCTTATCATGAATAAGTGTTGGACCTTATCGAAGGCTTTTTCTGCATCTATAGAGATGATCATGTGATTCTTATTTTTGGCTTTATTGATATGGTGGATTACATTTATTGATTTGCGTATGTTGAACCATCCTTGCATTCCTGGGATGAATCCCACTTGGTCATGGTGTATAATCTTCTTGATGATTTGCTGGATCCTATTTGCCAATATTTTATTGAGGATTTTTGCATCTGTGTTCATTAGGGAGATCGGTCTATAGTTCTCTTTTATAGTTGGGTCTTTCTCAGGTTTTGGTACTAGAGTAATATTTGCTTCCAGGAATGACTTAGGAAGGATTGCTTCCCTTTCAATTTCATTGAATAGTTTGAAGAGTGTCGGCATTAGGTCTTCTTTATATTTCTTGTAGAATTCTGCAGTGAATCCATCTGGGCCTGGGCTCTTCTTGGTGGGCAAGGACCCAATTACATTCTCAATTTCATTAGCAGAGATTGGGTTATTCAACAGTTTTATATCCTCTTGATCTAGCTTTGGTACTTCATATGCTTCTAAGAATCTGTCTATTTCTTCTGTGTTATCAAACTTTTGAGAGTAGAGGTTTTCGAAATAGGTGTTGATGATCCTCTGTATTTCTATTGGGTCTGTAGTGATTTCTCCTTTTTCATTTCTTATTGCATGAATTTGAGCTTTTTCTTTCCTTTTTTTAATAAGGTTGGCTAGGGGCTTATCGATTTTATTTATTCTTTCAAAGAACCAACTCTTTGATTCGTTGATTCTTTGGATTGTTTTCTTAGTCTCCATTGCATTGATTTCTGCTCTGATTTTTATAATTTCCTCTCTTCTTTTGGCTTTGGGCTTGACTTGCTCTTCTTTTTCTAGCTGTTTGAGGTGTAGCATCAAGTTATTTATTTGTATTCGTTCTGTTTCCCTGATGTGGGAACTCAGTGCAATAAATTTTCCTCTCAGAACGGCTTTCATTGCATCCCACAGATTCCAGTAAGTTGTATCTGCATTTTCATTTTCTTTTAGGTATTGTTTAATTTCTTCTTTAATTTCTTCTGTGACCCACTGATTACTCAAGAGTGTGTTATTTAGTTTCCATGTGTTTGCGGAATTTTTGCAGTATCCTTTGTCATTAATTTCTAATTTCAGAGCGCTATGATCCGATAATATGCAAGGGATGATTTCAACTCTTTTGCATTTGCTTAAATATGTTCTGTGAGCTAATATATGGTCTATTTTAGAAAATGATCCATGTACTGCTGAGAAGAATGTGTATTCTGATGTTGTTGGGTGGAACATTCTGTATATGTCTATCAAACCCATTTGTTCACAGGTGTGATTCAGTTCTGTTATTTCTTTGCTCATTTTCTGTCTGGTTGATCTGTCCCTTGGTGTCAGTGGTGTATTAAGGTCTCCTGTTACAATTGTGTTACTGATAATTTGAGTTTTCATTTCTGTTAATAATTGTTTTATATAACTGGGTGCTCTGGAGTTTGGTGCGTATATATTTAAGATAGTTATGTCTTCCTCTTGGAGTTTTCCCCTTACGCGTATGTAGTGACCTTCTTTGTCCTTTATGGTCATTGTTGGTTTAAAGTTCACGTTGTCTGCAAACAGAATGGCTACTCCTGCCTTTTTTTGGATTCCTGCTGCATGAAGAATTGTTTTCCATCCTTTGACTTTCAGTCTGTGAGTATCTTTCTGGGTTAGATGGGTTTCCTGTAAACAGCATATGGTTGGATTTTGTTTCTTGATCCATTCTGCTAGTCTGTTTCTTTTGATTGGTGCATTGAGACCATTTACATTAATGGTTATTACTGTTAAATGCTGGTTAATTGTAGGAATGTTAGCTCTCTGCTGTTGCATCTTTATCTTTCTGTTCTGTTTAATTATTTGCTTTGCTTAGTGCTTTTTTCCTTTGTGTATCTAAACTGTCTTTCAATATTTTTTGCAGGGTTGGTTTGGTGTTCATGAAGTTCTTCAGCTGTTCTTTGTCATGGAAGTATCGTATTGCACCATCTATTTTGAATGATAGTTTTGCAGGATATATCAGTCTTGGTTGGAAATCATTTTGCTTTAGGATCTGGAATACTTCACTCCATGCTCTTCTTGACTTTATCGTTTGTGCTGAGAAGTCTGCTGTGATTCTGATAGGTTTTCCTTTATAAGTGATTTGTCTTTTCTCTCTGACAGCTTTTAATAATCTATTCTTGTGTTGGATTTCTGGGATGGTGATTATTATATGTCTGGGTGTAGTTTTATTTTGGTTATGACTGTTTGGAGTTCTATATGCTTCACTGATCCTGATGTCAGTTTCTGATCTCATGCTTGGGAAATTTTCAGCTATTACTTCTCTAAATGTCCTCCTGACATCCTTCATGTTGTCTCCCTGTCTTTCATTAATCCCTATCATTCTTATGTTATTCTTCTTTGCATCGTCTTGCAGTTGTTGAATTGTTGTTTCCTGGTTCCTTGTTATTTTCAAAAGATCTTTCCTTTCCTGTTCACTAGCTGCAATCCTGTCTTCAAGGTCTGAAATTCTATCTTCACTTTCATTAAGGCAGTTTTTACAACTTTCAGTGGAGTTTTTTATTTCCTGTATATCTCTGTGCATCTGCATTATGTATTCTGTTTGTTTCTTATATTGCTCGTCTAGGGATTCTATCTTTTTGTTTAGTTCCTCCAATTTTTTATCTGTGTTTTCTTTAGATATATTTAGAATCTCTTTCATTTCTTTTATCATTTCTTCTTTTATCTGGGAGATTATTTCGAGTTTGAATTTCTTTAAAGCTTCCTGGATTTGCTTGTCAATTTCAGTGGCTATTGTGTCCGATATATGAGGTGGATGGGATATAGTTTCTTCTATATACATCGCTCCTAGGGTTTCTTGAGATGGGCTGGAGGTTTGAGGTTGTAATTTGGTCTTTCGTTTTGTCATTTTCCTATATTTCTGTGTTTCAAGTGTTATTTGAAAGCTTCCTCAGGATCTGTTGAAAATCCCCTTCTATGTTTGGAGCTACTGAGACTCTGGCGCCGCGCTACCCCAAGCCATTAGGCCTACTGAACCAATGGCCCTCCTCTGCCTGCTCAGAACTCCGCAGTTCCAGACAAGCTGGGCCTCAGGGACACTGTGCACCCAACCTGCCCCTTGGAAGCTCCACAGTTCTTCAATCGAAGCCGGGTTAGGGTACTCACCACAGGCCACAGTGCTTCAGGAACCTGTGGACCCTCCCTGGTTGCAGAGATATCCACAGTCCTCCAGACACATGGAGAGGCCGATGCAGGCACCCCAAATCTGCCCAGCTCCTCCTCTGCAGACCAATGGCCAGGTGCGGCAGCTAAACAGGCTGGGTTAGGCTGGTAGTGTGGGCCAGCCCACCTATGGGGAGCTCAGCAGGTCTCCAAATGAAGCCTGGAATGGGGAGGCTGATGTGGAAGCCTCAAACCCACCTCTCTCCTTCACTGCACCTGGAAGCCTGAGGGAACTCCAGCAGTCTGGGCGCAGATATCCAGAGTCCTCCAGACACGCAGAGAGGCCGGTGAGGGCACCCCAGATCTGCCCAGCTCCTCCTCTGCAGACCTATTGCCAGGCGTGGCAGCTAAACAGGCTGGGCTAGACTGGTTGTGTGGGCCAGCCCACCTATGGGGAGCTCAGCAGGTCTCCAAGTGAAGCCTGGAATGGGGAGGCTGATGTGGAAGCCTCAAACCCACCTCTCTCCTTCACTGCACCTGGAAGCCTGAGGGAACTCCAGCAGTCTGGGCGCAGATATCCAGAGTCCTCCAGACACGCAGAGAGGCCAGTGAGGGCACCCCAGATCTGCCCAGCTCCTCCTCTGCAGACTTATGGCCAGGCGTGGCAGCTAAACAGGCTGGGCTAGGCTGGTAGTGTGGGCCAGCCCACCTATCGGGAGCTCAGCAGGTCTCCAAATGAAGCCGGGAATGGGGAGGCTGATGTGGAAGCCTCAAACCCACCTCTCTCCTTCACTGCACCTGGAAGCCTGAGGGAACTCCAGCAGTCTGGGCGCAGATATCCAGAGTCCTCCAGACACGCAGAGAGGCCAGTGAGGGCACCCCAGATCTCTGTCTTTTTCATTTTTATCGGTACCGGGGATCGAACTCACGACCGGCAGGTGCTTATGCCGCTGAGCTAAATCCCCAGCCCCTTAAAATTTCTTTTATTACTTCTTTCTCTCTCTTATCCAGCAGCTGCAGTGGGTTAAGCTTATCCAAGAAAAGTTTCCAAAGCTAATTAAAAATAAACTGGATCCCACAACTTTTGAAAAGAAAAACAATGTCTACTCAATTTTACTCATAAAAGATTAAATTTTGGATGAGTTTTTAGGAGGAAGAAATGCTATATGTGAAAGGGGAAATTTAATGCCAATGTGTACATACTTTTTAATAAGAAAACAGCCTATTTTCTAAGGCAAGATTTCCTGCCTCTGATGAACCCGTATAGTCAGAGAGAAGGGCATCCTTGCATGGTTCTTATTCTGAGTTCTTCCACCACTTACATCCTCAGCATTTTGGAAAACATAGGGTGAGATGTGGTACTCCAGAGAGATTAAGCAAATCTACAATCAGATGAAACTTACCGCACATTGCCTATCCAGAGTACAGGAGAAATAGTTTGCATCACTTTTGTGGAAACAGTGGAGAAGATGATTAAAGTTTCTGGTTGCACCAAAGAGGTATGGCACCATTCCACTTACCACTTCTTACCCTTGAACAGCTATCACTCAGCAACCTTTGGAATGAAATTAGATCATTAATAGTGCTTGTTACTTGTAGCTGCCTGAATTTCAAGAGCTTACACAAATAATATTGATTACAGAAGGCAATTGGTCAGTTTTCTGGAGACTAAAAAAGAGTAATTAAATCCTGAAAATAAAAATACAATTTTCAAAAAAAATGTCTTTTCAGCTTTGCTGGATTAAATTGAAAAGACGTACAAAGGAAACAAAGGCAAAGTACAAAACAAACCCCAGGCTTTCATAAAAATCTGGTTTGTAGTTTCACATGTGTGACTGGCAACTCGTGAAAGGAACACAAATAATTTCTGTCTCTTAGTATGCGTGTCCTATGGAATTATCTTGCCTGGGTGCTGGCAGAGCCTGAGATTTAAATCTAAATAGTGACAAAGATGATAGGGTGTTTTGATTGTGATTGATTACGCAAGACAGTGAGTTCCACCTTATGTATAGTTCCTGTCTTTCTCCCTTTAATGGAGAAAGTCACTATGTTGCATATGCCCAGATGGCAAGAAAATTGAGGGTAGCCTGTGCCAGGCAAGAGTAAGAAGGTAAATAAAATATGTCATCCAAATCTCTTGGGAAATCAAGGCCTTCTATGAATTATGCAAATGAGCTCAGAAGTGGATCTTCTCTAGTCAGATAGGTAAATGAGATCTAAGCTAAGAACATGATCACAATGTTATAAGAAACCGTCACACAGATGGCATAGCTAAACCTAGTCCTTGTTCAGAACTCTGACCCATAGAAATCGTGAGATAATATAGATGTGTTTTTTTACACCACTAAACTCTGGGAAAATGCAGTTTGTAAAAAACTGATAATGAGAACAGCATCAACTGTTACAACTCCTGTAAGCATTAAAACATCTTAGACCACTGCAAGATGCTGCTGCCTAGTAAATCACTTCATTTGGACAGTACAATTCAAGAGGTTAAATAATTGAAGAAAAGTTAGAGTAACTCAAATAACCCTACTAAGTAATGAAAGTAAAACACAGAGGTAAAAAAGATTAATGAAATTAGATCATTAATAGTGCTTGTTACTTGTAGCTGCCTGAATTTCAAGAGCTTACACAAATAATATTGATTACAGAAGGCAATTGGTAATTATTCTGAAAAAATAATTGAAAAAAAACGTTATTCAAATCTAAGAACCCCTCATTACTAAGCTTCGTTGAACCAACTAGAATTAAGCGGACAGAAAACCTACCTAATTTTTGAAAGAAGGCTACCCTTAGATAATGGGATTGCACTCAAAAGGTCTGTGATTCTTCAAGCCTTATAATGGCATGTAGGTATTCAATATATTAGAGGGAAGAATCAATCTGACAAAGCTGCTTGGTCCCTAAAAAGATGTATTTCCATTCCCCAATTCAGATGTGATGTGGTCCAGAAGAATAATAAAGGAAGAAAAAACAAAACAAAGCTTTGATAAGCCACACGTAAGGGACAGGAAATCACTGCCGTGAAGCAGAATTCAGGTCTAATTAAGAAACTTTGCCTTTCTCAAGTAGGAGTCCTCACTTCTGCCAAGCAGAATTTCACAACGACAGGCCTGGGGACTACTGCTGCTGCCCACTGACTCATTATTCTGTGCATGGGTTATTCCTCTTAGACACTGTGCATTAGCTAACCCGAGACCAAGAATCAGCTTTTGAGTTCGGAAGACTCTGTATCAGAAAATCCTGTATTGAACCTGAGATTCAGGCTACTTTCTGTCACACAGAATCATGAATATTGAGACAGAAACTGTGAATCGATGGGATAACTTGGTCTTTGTTTTCCGTGACAGTGTTGAGTATATTTTACCTTTTATTCACGGAGTAAAAGATAAACGTAAGTAAAAGATAAGCAGTAGTAAACTTTCATGCTTAGATCAAGCAGTTTTTGTTCTCCTCTGCAGTTAACTGATAGGAATAGCCTACCTTGTCTATGAAATTTTGCGTGATTATCTAACTTTATTTTTAGCCAAGAACTTTAAGGATAAATGGAATACGTCATTTTCTAGCTAGCGTTGTAACAAAATCAGCACTAGGTGTGCCATACCTCATCCCATGTCTGAGAAGCTAATAAAAGACTAGGACAAATAAAACTTTTGGTAACCTGGCTCTTTTCATAACTATAGAACCAAGCCTTTGGGCTTCCAGGATAGGAATGTCAAGTACTGCTTGTCAGGCAAGCACAACGGGTGACATAACTTGCTACTATAGTGCATCCTAGCCCATCCAAAAACTTACAGGTGTCTGCGAAGCCTGTATAACAGTCTTAAGAATTTTAGCCCTATTTCTTTGTTGTGCTGCAAATGATTTAGAAGAGAGTATAGAGTGCAATTGACATTTATGAGATTTAACTTTTTCTCAAATGTAATCTAATTTTGAAAAAATGGCTAAAATTCTTTAGTTCTTCTAAAAAGATTGTTTAACAGTATAGCCTCATAAACTTATCTGAAAAGGTGTGTCTGTGTATAATATGTGAATACAGTTTGTCCCATTGCTTTTATGTAAATAACAATACACTAGAACTTATTCAAGACTAAGTGGAGGTAAGTGATAACACGTCTCATGTATATTAGATATCAGAAAGAAAACTTCATAATGTAATGCATGACCTATAAAGAGAAAGAAGGAATTAAAATTAGTTTAATTAATGAATGTCATTCACCATGACTGAACGAATTTTGACAGAATATGACAAGATCTGATAGATAGAAACTCATTAGGATGCCTCTCATTGATTCATCTATAATTAATTAACTTTAAGAGAATATAAATACCAGTTTATATACACATTTAATTCATGAGTTTTTTATATCTGATTAATTTCTAAATTCCTAGAAAATACCTATAACTTCAATTTGGATCTTTAATATAATGAGATCTAAACATTAGCTTGAACCAATAAAAAATGTAAACTATTTTATTTGATGAATTTCTTGCCTTTATCTTTTTGCAGATATACACTTGAACAGAAAGAATGAGAGAGAATACAATGAAAACCACTATCTGTTAATTTACAATTCAAAGGAATATGATGCAACATAAATAACTGATTTGTCTGATTCAGCCGGCAGTCTATTTTACAAGAATGACAAGAAGACAACATAGCCAAGTAAAGCAATCTTAGAATTTTCATTATAATATACCTTTTATTAAAATTATTTCTGACATCAATATATCTTCTCTACACAATGGAGTCCCTGCTGAGGGTTCAAAGAGTACTTTTGGATAAATGTTTACATTCAAACATTCATAAACAAATTTTGAGTTATTTGTCCTTCAACATAAAGCCTTTAAACATAAACCCATTTATTTAGAAGAATGAAAGTGGGTATATTCTTGATGTGTGCCCTCTCAATATCTATTTAGTATGAATGAATACTGTCTAACTCTCTAGTGAAAACTTGTATTAACTGAGATTACAAGAGTATTCACGAACATATTTTAAGATTTCCTCTAAAGTGAGTTATAAATCCTAATACAGAAGCAAACTGAGATAACAGAAATTTTAATATGTTAAAGTTTTCAAAATGCAAAAAATCACTAATTTCATAAAAATTAGAATTTGGCTCTATGTTACATGTATGATATGTTTTGTATAATATCTTACATATGATATATATGGATGAGCTATGTTATACAATAAATCTATGAGTTATAAGCATACATATGCACATACATGGATATGTATATAGATACATGTTGCAGACCACAAATACACGAAGGCTAATTTTCCATTATTCCTTAAGGAATACATGGAACTTGGGATTATGTTATCACCCTTCTGAGGTTCCCCATTAACTCTTTGGGATAGCCCATCCTCTCCCACCCACTAAGACTAACCTAAACCTACTAAGATTAAAAAGGGTATTCCAGAGCAAGATTCTTGTTAGCATAAAATCATCCCCATCTGCTTGAGTCATCCCAGAATTATCCATTGCCCGCTAAGTCATCACCCTCTGCATCTTTGGCCAACCTGCTAGCCCCCCATATTATACACACACAGTAAACAGTGGCTTTTTGGGAGTATCCTGCCCTCTGTACATCCTGAGTTGACCCCCAAGCCTGCCATCATACCTTAATGAATATGTCTCTGTTTCTTATTTCACTCTTTTGTGTACCCCTCGTACAGACAGTTGGGGATCTTGACCAGGTCCTCTATAGATTACAAGTAGATTTTTAAATTATAAAAACTAATATTTATTTCTGCTGTGGCTTGTATCTTACATGTCCCCCAGAGCCGCATGTCTTATAGATGGGGCTTTTCATAGGTATCTGAATCTAGAGTACGTGAATGTGGATTAGGGCTATGATACTAGAATTAGGGCAAATGGTACTCATTAGACACTACTGGTTTATTGTGGTTCTGAATGTGGATGATGGGAAGGCCTGCCCAAGGTGGGAGCAGCACCTTTCCAAAGCTTTTTAGCGTGGATGGGACAAAAGGGAAAGGGAAGTTTGCTGATGCTGCTTGCTGCTTGCTATGTCCTGCCTACCCTGCACTGGACTGTTCTCCTCTGTGATTTCCCCCTCCCATGCCACCTGCCTTGGAGCCAAGTAATTAAGGCCTTTCTGGTGGATGTTGGATACTTTTGTCTCAGCAACAAAAAAGTAACTAAGACAATTACTGTTTATCTGACTCTTGTTTAAGGGCCCAAAAGATTTAAAAAGCACACATCTTTATTAGATGTCTTTTATGATTTATATACGTGCATTATTTTCACTATAACCCTCACAAAGGAGAATTGTAACATGCTATGTTTGAAAAAATAAAATATGAGGTTCAAGAAAATGAAGTTTGAGGTTCCACATTTTACCCTGAGCTTATCCAATTCTACAAACTCTGCTTTGTTCCACTGAACAAGAAAATGCTGATGCTTGTGCACTGACAAAGCAAAAGGCCTATAGGACTAAGTCCACCCTAAAGAAGCCTAAGTAATTCTTAGAAGTCTTTAAAAGTACTTATTTTCAAACAGTCCCAACTATACATATGTTTATCATGTTCTTGTCTGTTTATCAGTAACTTTATCATTAGATATAATTAACAACATGATTTTAAACTTATGCAAGTAAAATATTTGGTGAAGGACATTTTTATTATGTATACACAGCACTATTAGTATCCATTTTTAGTGATGATCTCCATATCCAATGGTATCACAGACCAATGAGATGACAGGAAGAGTGAAAATACAACTCATTACATTTGTCACCGACTCAATTTGTTGATAAAGGCTGTATAAATGTGGATTTCCTATGCTTATACAAGACAAAGAGTCCCTATTTATGCACTCATTCTGAGTTTTCTTAGAAATTAGATGGAAAGATAAACATTTCCATAGATATCTCCAAATCAATGATCTAATCTCCAAAATCTATGAATGTGAATTTGCCCTCTTGTATCCCAAAACAAGGCTCCAAGATATTAATCACAATTTGGAGGGGCAAGAAATCTGTAAAACAGCAGTTTATTTAAGCTGGTACCTAGAGGCACAGTGTAGATGGAGTTTGCTAAGCTGTGCAACTGAGTTAGAATTTTGACAGATTTTTATAGTTCATTTATGATTAGCTCATTGATCATCAAGTACATAGTGATGAGAAACAGAAACAAGGTGAGCCTTTGTTCCCCTTTGCTTGAGGTTAGAAGCATTTCACAGTGAGTGGTTAGCGAATTCATAGCCCTTGGTATGTCAATTCCAGGAACATTTGTATCTCACAAAGGGAACAATGGTTGACACAGCATCATTTGTTTCTTACAAAAGGAACAAACATTGACACAGCAAACAGGTTATTTGGGGAATGATGCACACACCACAGCATGACAACATGGTCAGTTAATCTATAACTAAGTAGTTGGTGCATGGTTACTAGGGTAACGAGCACAGCACAGAATGACAATGTTGCTAATAACTATCCTTTTAACTAACTATTTTTGCTAATAAACATCTTTTTAACTAACTATTTTAGTTTTCAGCATTTTAGTACAACATTCTCCACCGATTTTTGTCAGTGGTCCAAATCATTGGTTCATGGAGTTTTAAAGCAGAGGTATTTGTTCATAAACTTGTGTCTTTGAAACCATAAGTTTTATAGTTTGAACCTGATCTTTGACATAATTTAACAATTTTTTTTATAATACAAGGTCCAATTGTTAAACAAGTAAGTAAGATTAACAGAGATCCGGAGCCTGCTGTGGTTAACATTTTCAACCAGGGAGACAAAGAAAACCATTGTTCAAATCAGTTCTGTTCAGTTTGTCTAGCTTACTCTTGCTCCTGTAGCCACCTTTTAAGGCTGGCAATACTTTGTTGGATAACCCCAGAATAATTGGCATACAAGCAACAATTTTCTCCTAATGCCAGACTGAGGCCCCCTTCCTTTAGGAACAGATCTAAACCCTGCTGGTTTTACAAAACCTTCTCAGCCAGTGAATTTAAAGAATCATCTAATTTGAAGACAGAGTTACTAAGGGGTGCTAGATCTGAGACAATGAGAGCACTTAAGTGTCTATAATATTGGTCTCCAATTATTGGGCTGGACACTCCTAAACCTATTGACCCTGCCATCCCAATTCCCAGTAATACAGGTAAAAGTAGAGGATTGCTCTTCGCTTGGACTGGACTCTTTAAGTCAAAGCTAGGGAACAAATGACTCCTACCATTATCTCCAGAGTGCCAATACACTTGGGGAAAGATATGGACTAATATGCAAAGCTCAGGGCACTGGGTGAACAGGTGATTCATGGAACAAGGAGTTATACCAGAAGTACAGGCAAACCAGGTTCCACTGGGAGCAACAAGGTGCTGACTGGCAGGATAGGAAAAATTATGAATCAAAGCTGAAGAGGTAAGATTACAGAGGGCATCATAAGGGGAAGTGCTCAAGGAGTAGGAGGCAGAGTAAACACAGGTTCCTGGAGTACCCTGTATATACTGTCCAGTGCGAGCAGGAGCCTAGCACCCCACCAAAAAGTGGTGTCATCTGCAGAGGAATTTAAAAGTTGACTTGCCATTATAGTCACACGGGTGCCCATATAGAAGGGCAGTCAAGATGGAAGGCACAGCCAGCAGTCAGCAGTGAAGTTTGGGGCACTAAGATTGAGAAACTGGTAAGCAATGTGCAGAGGCAAGAAGGGGTCTAGGGATGGTGCAGAAATAGCAGAGGGCAAAAAGGTCTCAGCAACAGGAAATATAGTGGAGGAGGGCAGAAGATGAGTGACAGGAAGACATTGAGGGGTGGCTTGGGAACCTGAGGGAAATGGGCCTGATGGGGGCTATCCAAACAGGCCCAGGAATGAACTGAATGGTAATGGCGCTTCCCAGGTCATATCCAGAGATCTATATCCTAATACCATAATGTAATCCTGCTTTCCAAACAGGATCCGTTGGAATTTGGGGTCTGAAAGTCATAAGATTACACTGGTTGAGGATGCAGCTAGATGGGATCTCTCAAGTAAGGAAAATGTAATGATCCCCTTTGTTTCCTTGCCAAGGAGATATAGATTCACAACCCCAATGTCTACAAAAATATTCTGTCTCTATGGACTCTGAACACCTACTAGTATGATCAGTGTGCTCAGAGGCTGGCTGTTGCTTTTGGGGGCAAAGATACCAGCCAGTGGACTGTAATTCCTTTTGACTATGTAAGTTCCTGCAAGGCCCAGTTGGCTTCATTAGCAACCAATAATGCAGTATGGAATGCTGATCCAATAACATTCTCTTCTGTATAATTTTTGCTGGAATGTTATCTAATAGGACACATAAATTTATCTTAATTATCCCATGGACAGTAGCATTGGCTACAAATAATTCACCAGTGAAATAGTCAGTAATTTTTCAAGTTCCAAACAGTGGGTTATGAAGTATCTCCTTGGGATTTCCATAAAGAAGAACACATAAGTACAAGATTATTAGATACATTTGGCCATTTTAAGTTTTAAAGAATCCTTGGAGGAAACAACCTGCTTACCTTGATAGATGTAACTGCTTCCATTGGAGAAATATGATGGAACTCCAACAGTGGCTAATCTGTCAAATCTGGTCAAAGCCCCATGAGATTATCAATAACCTCCAGGCAGCAGAGTAGCTGGGTCTAAAGTCACTATCCCCTTGAAACTGATGGTAGTTGGATCTAGAAGTAATGCCTGACAGTGCATGACTTGGGAGTTAGGCAGCCATCAGTCCAGTGGACCCTTGATGAGAGTTTCCAGTGAATGGAAGGAGACAAGATTTTACATCCTAAAGTCAATTTCAGAGCCTCTTTTACCAGGAGGGCCACTGAAGAAATCAGCTGCCAGCAAAGTGGCCATCCGGCTGCCATGTTATCAATCCCCTTAGAAAGATCTAAAGCCCATGGAAGAGGGGCTGGGGATTTAGCTCAGCGGCATAAGTGCCTGTCTTGCAAGCAGGCAGTCGTGAGTTCAACCCCTGGTACCGATAAAAAGACCAAAAAAAAAAAGCCCATAGAAGAGCTTGGACAGTCCTTTTGTCAGTGCCACTCCTTTTTTCAATAAGCACATTGATTTTTATCTAGGAGCAGAGGAGACTTCTCAGATGAGTGGGTGACTTTGTCAGGTAGCATTCTCAGCACCTTTGTATGCTTCTGGCCTTGAGGGCCATCCCAGTTGTCAAATATCTTTAAGCAATCTCTAATAACTAGCTGAGGGTTAGGATGCAATTTTCACTTAATATCAAGGGCTGACAGTTACAAAGCCATATTAATAGCCCTTGCTTTTCAGGTGCTACTAGATCTATAGGTGTACAAATGTAATAGGCCTCTAGCAATCTTTCCAGAAACCCTGAGGTAGACTCAACAGCCAGTTGTCTCAGCTCTGCTACCTTGGCCAAATTGGTGGATTTTCTGGCAGTGGGTTTCTGAGAACAACTGGCAATACCAATCGAGCCTCCTTACCTCTGGTTGTCCAATGGGGTGGGACAAAGGGAAAACACGGTTCTGGCATTCAGGATCAGAGGATGGCTTTTCATCTGGAATGTACACTGCCTTTTATCTCATGATATGAATGTTTTGTCTCTCTTGTGCTGTAAACAAAACCTGCAAAATCTACTGGCAGTCATACCAAGTGGGGTGATGAGTGGAGAAGACAGATTCCAAAAGAGATATAAGGCCCTGAGGGTCCTTAGAAAAAGGGGGTTGAGGAAGAGGAGTCAGGTGATTCTGAAAGCTGATGGCTCCTAGTCTGGATGGGACTGAGAATTATGATCCTTTTTAATTTTTATTTTCATTGGCAAAAAAATTTATATATGGTCAACACTGACCTATCATCATTATATAAAATTGGGATGACAAAGGGCTCTAGTTTGTCCTCCCCCTTTTTAGAAAATAATCTTATTTAATGGAAACATTTTGCAGTAAAGGTTTACTGATCCAATTCTGTCAAATTCTGAGCACATTTGTTGTTCTCTGTTTTTTTTACTTATTACCAGTCAATCACCTTTTTGTTAGCTTTTTAGACAACATCAAAACTTTTAACAAAATCGTTGGAGTGACCTTTTAGTAGTTTAAAATATGCTGAATCATTTTATGTCTTTTTACCACCTTAAAATGTTACACTTTAAAACTATAACTTTTCAACTGGCTCAATAACAGTTGACCTGGTTTTACTTGGTAAAGTTAATATGATTTTAAAAACCATAAACATATATATATATACACATATATGTGTGTGTAAATATATATGTATATATCCATATCCAAAATATGTATATATATATATATATATATATATATATATATATATATATATTTTAGCCAGTAAGAAAAATAATTTTTAAAGGCATACTGAGATTGTAAGTAATCAGTTGAGGACAAAAAAATTCAACAAGACACCACAAAAGACAAGACCAACATTAAAGACACCAAGGTTTTTCTATCCGTGGTTTGGCGACCTAAAGGAAAATAAATTTTCATTATGACCCTTAAGCCAAATAGCAGCATGGAACCTGCAACAGTAGTTTAAGAGAAATAAAAGAAGTCTGAATGTTAGTACTGATTAGTACTAACATTAGTACATCATCTGTTAGTATGATGTAACAGATTCAAACAAGCAAAAGGCTCCACAGTACAAATATACCAAGCACAAAACCAAATGGACAAAAATTCCAAATCACAAATGGGCTAGAAGCCCTTTCATGGAGGGTGTCCCACTCTGGTGCAAAAGGAGCCAGCCAGGCTCCTCTGCAACTTCAAACTTGTGCACTCAAATTACAAAGAAGAAAAGACCCAAATACTTACAGATGTTTCAAGCATGATGGATTGATGAAAAATATGTGGGGCAGGGTCCCTGTGTATTCCCACGTGAGTCCCCAAATGTTGTACCCCAAAACAAGGCCCCAAGATATTAATCACAATGGGGGTTAGGATGTCTATAAAAGAGTACTTTATTTAAGCTGGTACCCAGTGCACAGTGCAGATGGAGTTTGCTAAGCTGTGTAACTGAGTTAGAATTTTGACAGATATTTATGATTAGCTCATTGATCATCAAGTACATAGTGATGAGAAACAGAAACAAGGTGGGCCTTTGTTCCCCTTTGCTTGAGGTCAGAAGCATTTCACAGTGGGTGGTTAGCCAATTCATAGGCCTTGGTCTGCCAATTCCAGAAACATTTGTCTCTCACAAAGGGAACAATGGTTGACACAGCATCATTTGTTTCTTACAAAAGGAACAAAGGTTGACACAGCAAACAGGTTACTCAGGGAATAATGCATACAGAACAGCATGACAACATGGTCAGTTAATCTATAACTAACTGGTTGGTGTGTGGTTACTAGGGTAACCAGCACAGCACAGAATGACAATACTACTAATAGCTATCCTTTTAACTAACTATGTTTGCTAATAAAAGTCTTTTTACTAACTATTTTAGTTTTATAGCATTTTAGTACAATGAAAAGTGACTTCACAAATGTGTGAGTAAGCCTCAAATGCAATTACAAACATTCTTATTTAGAATGCAATATAAGGTTTGGGGAAGAAAACATTACGTGAAGGAAGCCGCCAAACCCCACAACATGGAATGCGAATATGGAGAAAGTGACCATGAGTCTCTACTCTATAACATGAAAAAGAAAAGGATGTACATTTTCCTCTAAAGCCTCCAATCATGGTTTATATCTAGATGTCTTTCCCAAGTGCCATGTGCCCATAGGTGGGTTTTTGTGGAGGTGATTGGACAGTGAGGGCATGATATGCATCATCAGATTAATCTACTGTTGAATTCACAGCTAAATTTGATTTTGGAAGTAAAACCTGGGTCCCTGAAGGTGTGGCCAGGAAGGGTTTAGCTCATTCCTTCTTCCCTTGGCCATCTCTCTCTCTCTCTCTCTCTCTCTCTCTCTCTCTCTCTCTCTCTCTCTCTCTCTCTCTGTGTTTCTCTCTCTCTCTGTCTCTCTCTCTGTCTCTGTCTCTCTCTCTGTCTCTCTCTCTTTCTCTCTCTCTCTCTCTCCTTCCTTCCTGCAGCACCATGAGCAATCCCCCCTGCCATGCTACCATTCTATAGAGATGGTCTACGATGGGCATGCACCTGCACAAACTCTCAGCCAAAATAAACCTTTTCTAAATTTGTGGCTTTGGGGTGCTGCGGCTAAGCTGAAAGTAAGTAACTCAGGCACTTCTAGAGAAAGCATAGCTTCAAGTAAACTGTTTCTTTGGCACAATAAAACCTATGTAGTGTTTAGAAATCTGGCCTCAAGAACTGTATGATCATATGCAAGAATGAAGTGCAAAGAAAGTCAAAGGTGCAGACATCTTCAGAGAAATGTAAGGCTGTGATGAAAACCAATTCATTGGAGAAGCAAGAGAGAAAATAAGTGGTCAGCTGGTTATAAGAAAGTGGGGCATAAATCAATAGAAGGAGAGGAACTCTTCCAGATCAAATGACTCTATCAAAGAGTGGTCTCAGATATTATTTTTTCAAGTAACTTCAGTTTGGTTTGAATAATTTTTAAAGTTAATTATATCCCATGGAGCTATTAAAATAATGAGACAAGTAGGTGTGGCTAAGAAAGGAGGCAAAAAATTTTCTAAATAGCAGTTGTTCTACATTGATTGAAAACATACCCACTCATGAGCAATACTAGAAGTTTGCCATGGAGTGAAGGTAGACTTCACTAAATTAATACAGCCAACTACTGAACAAATGAAAATATAAATAATAACCAGCACTTTATGTTTCAATAGGCATAAAAATTATGGATGACTCAGAATGATAAAGGGTTTGCACTCAAATGTATAAAAAACCTTAAATTGGAAAAAAAAACCTTCAGTTAAAAATGGGGAAAAAAGATGAAAAGAAATTCCTTCAGAACCCACACAAAGATAGTGAATGAGTCCAAGAAAAATGCTCTGCATGTTATGCATCAGGTAAATGAAAATTAAAGCCATAGTGAGATACACTTCACACACACTAGGATGGCAAGAATCAAAAAGTCAGACAATACCAAGTGTTGACGTGGCTGGGGAACTGACGTTTTCTCACACTATTTGGGCAGTGTAAAATAGTGCAACTTAAGAAAATTATCTAGGAGTTCCTCAGATGGGTGAATAAAGAGCTACCATTTGACCCAGAAATTCTCTTCCTAAACATACATCCAATAAAAATAAAAAGTAGGCCCCGAAGGAAACTTGTACATGAACATTTATAACATTTATGATAGACAATAGGTGAAAATAACCTAAGTATTTATCAGTATTGACTAGATAGGAAAAGATGATAAACCCTTACAGAGCAGTATCATATGGCTATAACAATGAAGTAGTGATACATCATTCAAAGTGGGCTAATATTGAAAACACTACCCTAACTTTTACGAGAAAATCAGTCACACAAACATTATATAGTATATTATTGCATTTATTTAATATATCCAGAAGAGGAAAATCTGCAAAGACCAAAAATGGATTAGTACTTACATAGGGCTGGAGGAGGAACATTAGGAAGGAGAGCAATTACTAATTGTTACATCATTTTTCTTCAAGGAAATGAGATATTCTGAACATACTGCAGAGATAGTAAAATGTGCTAAAAATTATTAAGGTGTAGATTTAAAGTGATAAACAGTCTACTATGTCAATTAAATTTTATTATAGCTAAAACAAATATAAGAAATTCAGAAACTAATGCCTGGGCAGGATATAGTTGAGGGATGGAGAAGCCATGGAGACTCAAGCGTAGCTAAGAAAGTTGTATTTCTAACCGTGACTGTGTTTATGAATTTTTAATTTGCATATATTTGACAATCCATCTTTTATATACATACACATTTTTGTGAGAATAGTAGGTATTGTTAGACTAAATAGTAAGTAAATCAAAATTAGTAAAACAAAGAAAGATTGAGTGTATTTATTTTAATTCAATTCTGATCATATTTCCATCACGATTTGCTTATATTAGAAATTACTTCTCATGTGATATGTGCCAGCTTTGGGTTTAAAATTTTACTTAATAATTCACTAATATGAATCTGAAATTGGTTTCTTCAAGCAATGTCTCCTCTAACTCCAAATAAAACTATTATTGATTTTAAATGATGTTTGGTTATTTAAGTAGTACATTTAGTGCATTATGAAAAATGTAAAGTGAATCAAAACGTTCCCATAATAGTTTATAACAACTGTACAAAGTTTTAAATGCTAAATGCAAATGTTTTCTAAAACAATTTCTTCTCCAGACTTAAAGATTCTTCTGTGGACCTACTCAGAACTGTAGTAAATTGGGAGTTACATTGGTCATATTTACTGCCCTGAAAAATACTGATATTGCTGTATAAGCTATTTAATAGGAAATTACAATAGTCTTTTCTTTTTACCTTAGAAGTGTGGTTAAGTTAGGTGGAAAAAAATTATTAACGGAACAAACTAAAGCACCAGCTCCTGAACGTGAATGTGTAGCTGTTATTCCAACTTAGTCAAAGATTCACTTGGTAGAATGGTATGAGAAAAGACACAGCTATGTTTGCACATCTCTTTTACTCCCATCAGGAGCAACTTTCGGCAGGCAAACTGTGCTGTTGTCTCTTGGGACCAAGAATAAGTAGATTTGGAAAGAGTGCCCACGGGTAGTGTCAAGGAGCACGGTTCACATTGTCTGAAATTGCTCGTGCCCTGGTTCATCCAGCTGGTAACGAAGCAGTCAGTCTCCCACCTCTGGAATGGAATAGGCGATTATTCTAGCTTGAAATTCTGCTCTTGCAAATTGAGTATGGCAAGAATTCACATTGCCCTGTCACCGTAAAGTCACTCAAAGTAAGGTAGCTGTCCATATCATGTCAGAGGGAAGAACAGGAGATATCTGAAAGATTAGTTTAATCTCCAATACATTATTGTATATTTATATGTAGCATGTACTGTATAATCAAACTGCTTTCGAAAACTTATTAGTCATTCTTCAGTCTTACACAAACCTTTCTAAATAAATCATAAATTTCAGACACAGAATATTTCTGGAAGGTCTCATTAGCCACACTTCTGTCTTGCTATTTAGAGAAAAAAATTTCTCATTCTCTTAGTTACATTTCAATGATGCTATAATCAATCAAATGAAAAAGAGTAATTCCCTGAGTCTGATTGTTGGACTCATAGGTAAAAACTTTGAAAGTGAAATTTGAATAGTTTTGAATTCTCATGCTTCAGTTACAAATTTCATGCAAAATTCATACATATGCCACAACATTTTATGTTTCAATATAAAATAATGCCTTGTATGTGTGCGATCTTAGGGTGGATCCCCAGCATCACAAAAGAAGAGAGAAAATGCGACATTTGCCTTTGAAGAAGTTTGTATTATTGAATACACTGCCTTTTAAGAGCGTTAAAATACAGCAAATATTTCTGCCCTTAAATAGTTTTAATAGAAGACAGACAAAAAATAAAATAGGAATGATAGAAATTAATATACTCCACACAGTCAGTTATAAAATCAATAATACAACATTCAAAAATGGAACAGGGCCAATTTTTAATAAGGTAATTAGAAAAACAACAAAAAGGTAATATGTAAGTTGGTCATTAAAAATGTATGAGATTTTGGCATTGTACTTGAAAATACAATCATGAAAATAACGAAACATCTGAATAAAAGCAGACAATACCAATGGACATTTTCTCAGGGGTAAAACAAATTAGTTTTAATTGTCAGAATTAGTATAATACATGAAACTATGATTGAAAAGGTAAGCTAAGATCATACTATGTAGAATTCAATGGGCTAGAATCATATTGTACCTGATTACATATTTGACTGTTATAGTTGTCATTAGTAAACAATGTGATAGTTTTCAGGATTTTTAAATTGAAAGAAGCAGTAAAAGTTGCTTTAAGAAAATTACTTTGAGTATGAAGTACAAAATGGTAGGAAATCCTAGAAACTGAGAAGCCACAATTCATATTTTATGTTTTTAAAGACATTTGATGATTTAAATAATTCTCCAAGTTATTGAGAGAATATATTTTCAAAATAGTCACTTCATCTAAATTTTTAACTATAAAGTCAGTTTTATATATGTTATTCACAGAACATTTCAGAACACAGAAATTTAAAGTTAAATGAAAAGAAAGAAAAATTAGCATTTCTGCTCTCATAATGAGTAATTCAAATTGACTGCTTAGGTAAGAATCACTAAAACAGGATCAAGAATATATATATATATTCATAATGAATATATTTATTATGCATATATATTCATAATGAATATTTTTATTACGTATCACAAATGCATACTAACAAGAAAGGGAACCAAAATTTTCAGATCTTACATTTAAGTCTTTGATCCATTTTGAATGAATTCTTCTGGCATGATTATAGTTTCAGTCTTATGTGTACTGATGTCCAGTTACCACAGAACCTTGCACAGGGGAGGCTCTTTCTCCAACATGTGCATTTTGCAGCCTGTCGAGGATCAAATGGTTAAATAAAAGAATAAATAAACAAAACTACAATAAATATTGTGAAAGGGTAACATTGCTCAAAGGTGAAAAATAACTGGGATAGGAAAAAGGAGAAAAGAAGGAAGGGAAAAGAAAAAAAGGTATAAAGTAAAAAGGTATAAAAAAGGTATTAGCTTAGATGACTAGCTAAGATATTAGATATTCGCTAAGATGATTATCTTACTAATTTTGTTAGTTCTTGGAAATGAACAATTAATACACATATGATTTGATCAATTTTGCATATCTATATCTGGTTATCTAAGCAACTTTTTTTGAAGATAACCCATGTTGTTGAATTCCTATCTTGTATTGAAAGCCTATATTATTTTTGTTTGAGGTTTTTTGTTGTTATTTTTTGTTTTTATTCTTTGCTTTTGTTTTTCTTGTCTGTTGTTTTCCCCTCTTTAAAATAAAATAAACATTTAAAAGTAAATAACAAAATGGCTGTAGCTGTAAGGGCTTGTTTCTGTGTCCTGTATTGTGTTCCATTGGTAAAACTTTGATTTTTAAATGAGTGAGTGCCTGAATTTGATTTCCAGCACTATAAAATTATATATATTTAATACTTTAAATATTTTCTCTAAAATAATTATATACTAATATTTATTGTACTAAAAACACACCTTGATAATGTGTTGCATGTTCTCCATCCCAAACATTATTTCTCCTTTGTTACAACTTTATTTACATTTTGTTGAAAGATACAAATGCTATATTTTAATTTCTAGATATTATAAACATGTTTACATATCAAAAATTAATAACAATTTAAATATTTTGAGTAAATAAGCAGTGAACAATGATGGAATCTATTTTGAGACAAGGAAGTCTAGGAATATGAACTTGATCAGTAAAGCTTTTCTTTCTTTTTTGCAAAGTACTACTACTAATTCCCCTGTCTATATCCTCCAAAAGACACAAGACTGAAAAAATACATACTTTGAGGTCCAGAGATTGAGACTGTCACAAACTTGCCAGGATTTGGGCCAGCTTTCATCGTAGCCAAGGGTAAAGTGAAACAGGCTTTGATAACACTGCGCCTCAGGGTTCAATGGTTTCATCCCTGATTGAAAAAGGTGTGCTGGTACATCTAACTGCACTTAACATTCTGGAAGAAATCTGTAATCATTTGTGGAGAATGAAAGTATGACCTTCTCTCTCACAGTCTTGAGTTAATTCGATAATATGTCAAGCAGTAAAATGGATGTAATTTATGAATCCATATCTGCAATTTGATCACAATAGTCCTACACATTTGGTACACAGAATGCATAACTCAAAACAGTGGAAAAGGAGAAAAAAATCACAGAAACAGGCATTTAGATGATGAAGACAGCAGATATAAGTTTTACTATTAAAATATTAATGAGTTTTAGGAAATAAAAGGCTGAAATTTTCAAAAATAGTGGACATCAGAGAAAACATCAAATTGAAATTCTAGAATAAGAATATAAAAACTAAATAATTTGATAAATGATTTTAATTTTGAATACAGAATAAAACAGAGAAAATTGAAAAATATGCAAGTACACCTCCATGGACAACACAAGGAAATTGTATATGTAATACAAGTTTCAATTTTTCAAAAGAGGAAGAGACAATATGTGAAAACAGAATTTTTTTTTAAAATGTGTAAAAGACACCAAACTGCAAATTAAAGGGTACTACAACTAATCAGAATGTGTGCTTATACAAGTTTTAATACAACGTACAAAACTACCAAACAAAAGAAATATCTTAAAGACCATCAGATGGTAAAAGCAGAAATGGGGTACTAAACAATTAAAAACTCTAAATAAACAATACAAGCCAGAAATCAAATAACTATATATCTGTAGATAACAAAATATATTTGTATACATCCATAGCTCTTTGAAAACATACTTTGAAAATAAAATTGAAGCAATCATTTATTTAACAATCAATAGTAACAGTGAATGAGAAAACGTGAATAAAAATCTAATTAGAGAAACTTGAAAGCTAGAAATTTGACATTTTTAGGCAATTGTTAACTAATTATGATAAATATAGTAAGGATAGGAGTTATATTGAAACACACAGAAATATATACCTTAATGTCATTGTCACCACCTAAATTGATTTAATGCATTTTCTTATGTAAATTAACATATCATCCTGGGTGGAGAACCATTATAATATCTTCTTTTTCAACTTTGGGACTGTTACCTATTTTTCAACAATAATGATTTGTATATCTGAGAGTTACCAAAAACTATGCTAGACACTATAATTTAAAAAATAAATAGCATGTTAATTTCCTTCTACAAAACATATTGTATTTGGAAAATAAGGAAGCTAAACAAAGTATTATGTTACAATATGAAAGGGCTAGTCATAAAATACTGAATATTATAACTATATATACAAACTATATAACATAGTCATAATTGTTAAGATTTAAATAGGAAAACAGTAAGCAAATAACCCTACTTAATACCTGCGTAGTTTTTTTTTAAAGCATCTGTTTCGTATCAGAAGTACTAATACTAGAAGCATCCCAAAAAGTTCCCCTGTGCATTTCTACCCTATGTTCACTTTCTTTCTAGCCAAGCTAGCATAAAAATGGACAAGAAAATTCCACACTCATTATAACCCAGCAAGTGGAGGAAACTGCAGACCACATACTATGAAAGCTGGCAGCCAAATGCAATAAGCATTAGATAAAATTGACCAAGGGTCACAGAACATATTCAAAATGCACTCAGATTTCACTATATATATATATATATATATATATATATATATATATATATATCAGGCCTCCTAAACCAGAAGTCTCTTGCTTACAATAGCAGATTCTAGTAGCATGAGGGCTTTCAGGAGCACATGAAAACCCATGTCATATAATAGGGTAGCAGGAAATGTGCACTGACTAAAAAAACTTAAGAGCATCCTGAGTATACTAGATGTGCACTGTCAGCATCAAAGCTTGAAGGACAGCGGGCACATTATGACACATCAGTATGTGTTGATAAAATAATGCTACTAATTACCCTAATCATAAGTCATCACATACATAAAAGTATCTATACAATACTATATTAACTCTGAACCACAAAGAAACATCTTTCTTGATAAGAAGAGGTGATCGTGTATCATTAAGATTGGAGATAAATGACCAGAGCTAAAAATACAGCTGAGCTTTTGAGAAAACATTGGTGATAAGAGGCTCTGCTTACCACCACTGGAAAACTGAAGTGGACTGAGACAGGAACGAGTTATGGGATGTAATAATCACATAAAGATACTTTTCTTTCCCTCTACAAGCTTTGCTATTCCCTTTATGTTCTCTATTCCTAATGTTACTCTTAAAGAAAAAGTTATGTACACATCATTCAAGGCTTTGCAAAGACAGAACTTGGCCACTTCAGATTTCAGTAAATATTCAAAGACTGTCTCTCGTTATTTGTTTGTCATTGTTATGCTGGTTTGTGACTCTCACTGAGTCAATCCATGCGGTCATGGAAATAATGTGATTTCTGTGGTTGCACTTAAGTTATTCCAGTAGGTAAATATTAAAGTTGAGCTCTTGTAAACCAGCAGGGTTAACAGTAGGTGAGTCTGAGTTTGTAAAAAAATAAAACTAAAAGTTTTTACTAAAATTCCAGCAAACAATACTCTAGGCAAGCAGAAAAGTAATATTATCCCTTAGTATTTTTTCTTAGGGATACTTTAGAGATACAATAAATTTAATCCAGGGAGAAATGAAGAAACTGTTGAAAGACTTTAAAACAAATGTCAAAGATGCACAAACCCCAAAATACATTTACGTTAAGACATTTAAAAAATCTATTGAAAATATGCGGGCTGGGGATTTAGATCAGAGGCATAAGTGCCTGCTTTGCAAGCATGCAGTCTTGAGTTCGATCCCTGGTACCTAAAAAAAAAAAAAAAAAAAAAAAAAGATATAAAAAAAAATCTATTGAAAATACATAACTAGGGGCTGGGGATTTAACTCACTGGCATAAGCACCTGCCTTGCAAGTGTGCGGTCGTGAGTTCGATTCCTGGTACCAACAAAGACAAAAAAAAAAATTTAAAAAGAAAATACATAACTGCTAGAATTGATTCAAGAAATAATTAATAATAACAATTGTAATAAATAACAATCTTGCAAAGCATGACAAGGAGTTATTCTTTCAGTTGCACTTGTTCATATACATACAGATTCATTTTCTATGACTTTAAGATGCAAGTAGAAGGATGCACTACTGAAAGATTTCATATCCTGGATAAAGCCAGAATTTACATAAAAATCAATTTTTGCAGACCACATATTCTAGTCATTGGGTAACCATGTATCTTGTGATGAGGCAGTTAGATCGCCAAGTTGTGTATTAAATTTAAAAGTTTAAATGCAAAAAAATTTATACTAGTTGAGATATATACAGCCCATTATATGACATTATATTACAACTCATTTAGTCAACTTTGTGTTCCATAAAATAATTCTATACAATGGACGTCTTAAATAACAGAAATTTATTTTCTCAAATTTCTGGAAGCTGTTAAGTTTCTCATCAGGGTGCCAGGGTTGCCAGTGTTTGTTGAGGCCTCTTTTTCTGGGTCGCGACAGATTACTAGCTGCGATCTTTCTGCATTCGCACAAGGCAGGAAGACAGCGTGCTTTCCGTGGTCTCTTCTTGTAAAGTTATCGATCCGATTGGGTAGGGTGTGGCAAAACTGCATGGAGAAGTGGGCAGGGCCTGCCAATTTCAAATCCCAACCCCACCCCGACCAGATGATTCTAAGGACCTGTAGGTAGAACTTCTCACTGGCTCTCTAAGAAATGGACCTGATAAAGGACATCAGATACCAGGAGGAACGTGCAGCTACACCTCACTTAGCCCGCTCTACAACTCCCAGATGCAGGGGACCCTTTTATTTGTACTTTTACCCTTTTCTCTCTTTGTTCCACCCAAAAGTTTACTCTGCAGAGCCAGTTTTCCCCTTACCAGTCACTTCTTATTTTCCAAATAAAATTTTGGCACCATTTTTGACTTGCCTTGACCAATTCATTAGAAATAGAAGAACCTGGAATCCTCTTACTTGGGGAGCCATTTATAAAGGAACTCACTGATAATGAGATCTTGAGGGTCACACTGATAATCTCAGCCACGCCTCATTACCTTCTGAAAGCCTGATTTCCAAATACTGCCTCATTGCTGATAACACCTAAAACATAGGAATTTTGGGAGACACATTTCGGTCTGTAGAAAGACATTCTTTCATTTTATATCACTACATTCTTTTACTTTACATCTCTACAATTATTATGACTATATACAAAATTATAAATTTTTGAAAAGATAAAATAGCATTTATGCATAATCAGTATACAGAAACAGGTGTCTAAATGTAATATTTCAGTTTTAACTCCATTTCTGTATATAACAAACTTCTGAAGAAAAATTTTCAATTAACAGTAATTACGCCTCAGAAAAACCTCACTGACTACAATACTGCCCCTATGCAATGATAATTTATAGTATTATGTTGTAGTTTTACAACAATAATCAAGAACAAAACATTAAAAAGTTATATGTGCTCTGCTTGAGACATTATTTAACATGAGACAAGTAAAACTTAGGTGAAAATTTCAAATTGCTATTTGTATCAACCTTTTGAATAAACAGCTTTGAAGAAGAAAAAGTATTGTGAGAGTTTTATAAATTTTAAAACATAAATTTGCTGAAAATCACATACATTGACACCATTTATAGCTATTTTTATCCATTCATTGTATTTAGTAAGTTCTTAGCTAATTACAATAAGAGAATTATTTTTAAATGTCTGTTCTCAGATAATTTGTAATACAGGATAAAGTTTCAACAGCAAATAATTTTTTAAACTTAGAAATAAACTTGTAAGTGATGAATCCATATCAGAGTACTTATCACTAGAGAGTATATAACTTAATTATAAACCCTAGTGCTTAAAATTCTTCAAATTTGTGCTCCATCCCCGTTACAAGATTTGGTTTCACTAACTGATCTATGCTATTAATTGAATTAAGTGTATAATTAATTGACAGCAAAATGAAAAGTAATTTGGCTTTAATTTCATGCAGGAAATTAACCATCATATCTTCATATGGATATACTAGGAACAGCAAATATTTCGTAAATCTTTACATAAATGTAATTATCTCCAGAACATCTTTTGCTTTGAGAATGAAGAATTAGCTTAGCAAAATGTGTGAATATTTATCTCAAAAGATGAAATGGTAATTATGGTATCGAATGCAAAGAGTTTGTGTCTAGAATGGAATCAATTTAAGGTGGCTTGATAAGCTCATTTCTCAAAAATGCAAAACTGTTTTCTGCATGGAAATATTTAACCACAAATTAGTAATGTTGGTTTTTTTCAACTTAAAATTTTGTGGGATGGAAAAGAGTTGGTTTTCACCACATATTTTAAAGAAATGCCAGATGAATTCTGAAGTCTGGAATGATGAAACCCTGCAAACAATGAGTTACATCCTTCATGATAGCTTTCAGTGTTTTATAGTTTTCAGAGCTAATTAGAAGCAGTTTCAAATAGATATTTCTTTATCTTAGCCTTAAGAATGAGACCAGAGTCAGCTTTTTGAGCTGTAACCAGATGCTGATTTTATAACCTTAGCTATGTAGGCTAACAGCTAACAGCTTAGGCTCTGAGACTTTCAAAGTTATTTTTAGGACAAATCAGTTAATGAGCAGGTACAAACTTAAGCATAAATGAGCAGCAGGGCAAATGCAGCCAAATGTCAGAGAGAGTCTCAGATGTTAGTACAAATAGCAATTATTCAATTCAGTTATGGACAGAGTGAATAAAAATGAACCATCACCAACTGCTAGCCAATAAAAAGGTTGATGTTTTTATGCATAGGAGAAAATGCACAGAAAAAATAAACACACAATGCATATCAAAATAGCTTATGCTTTCTACCTTTCATGCAAACAGAAAGCATAGTGTCCTTTTCTTTCTAGAACTTCCCACATTCTACCCTGTTAGCTATGATACTTATGTTATAATTCTAATAAAAACTACATGTTAGCTCTGTACTAGTTTATTTGGAATGAGGAAGGTTTGTGGAATCTTTCAACATGCTACACAGGACTCTAAGAAGCAAGCAAGGTCATAATTCACTTTCCTGCAGGCTCTAATCTGCACCAAGAATAAACAGTTCAAAGAAAGGCTAAAATAAATCGATTAATTTGCATTGAGGAAATTGCATCAGCATTTAAGGAATAACTAAATCTCAGACAGAAGATGAAATTTTGCCTGAGATAGGGGCCAGTAGTGCCTGAGACTTTTAATTGCTGTTCTGATTTTCAATGCAGAGTGTAAAGCTGAAGAAAAGAAGACCAAGAATTATGCTTGGATGAATTAATTTTACCAGTTTTTCAAATAATTATTTTGTAAGAAATATATATTGTCCCAAAACTTCCATCCAGAACATTTTTGAAACACTGCTCAAAGTTAAGAACAAATGTTTATTAAAATTATGTTCTTCAGGGTATAGGGATATAGCTCAACCACACAGAGCCTGCCTGGCAAGTGAGAGGTTGTGAGTTTGATCCCTGATGCTAAAAAATAACAGAAAAATCATATTCCTCAAACAGTTCGTTTTCATAAAAAATTGACAAACTATTATGTACATTTTCTTACATATTCCTTTTTGATGCCAAGCAACTATTATCTCTATTTCTAACAATATTCTGTATTTTTTAAAGGAAGTTTACTTTGTTTTTTACTGATACATTTTAGATATACATAACAAAACCATTTAACACAGGAGGTCTATATGTGTACATCGTGCATCTTTTAAGAGGGAAGGATATTTTTTGTTCTCATTTTGCAGAGTCTCTGTAGATGGTTGCTGTGCCACCACAGGAAGGAAAAGATAAAAATAAAAACCCTTAGTCTTCTGTCAAAACCAGACTGATCTTTTTACTGCAAAGATAAAGCATGGGTAAGGATCCAACTTAAATTTATTCAATCAACTCCTCCAAATATGAATGATGATAGGAATGATGAAAGTCAAAAATAATTATAATTTATCTATTCTAGCAATGTGGGCATTGCCTAGTGATTAGTGTCACTGAGATTTTAAACTTTCTTTTTCCGGTCCATTTTAAACCTTGTTCTCTAGTTTTATTTTAATCTCAAGAAGCTACCACATATCCTCCCAGTAAACTCATGTTAGTTTAATTCATCTGAGTCATCAGAAAATGTTTATGACCTGAGCTAGAATGCTTTGGAAGCAAATTTTAATGCATGATTATATGGTGCTTATTTTGGAAGAATATTTTTCCTACTTGTTTGTGGATTACTGAGTGGAGACGGTGGGGAGTTTGACCCAATAAGTGGAAGAATCCAAAGCTTTCATCACACATAAGTGCAACGGGTTACAGTGGTAGAGGCAGGAGAGACAGTGTTAACTAACATGCCCAGCAGACACAGCTCTTGTCATCAGAATGCAAATATGTTTGAGCCACAGTCAAATTTACCCACAGGTGCTGTTGGGTGCAAACTGCAGGAAAATCCACAATTTTCTTCTATTAGATAATACATAGTCTTATGCAGTCACAAATAGTCATAAAACACAATCACAACTTACACTAATGATGATAAATATAATGCAGCAATCAAAACATTGAACATAACTCATGTCATTTAATCATTTCTTTCCTGACCAGGGCTACTTTCCAGATAGCTACTGTTTCTTGGAATGTTTGTCTCATGATGTTTTCGCTTCCCTCCAAGTCTGCTAAGTACATCAATACCTCAGTCATTAGCACTGATTTCCTGAATGCACTGGGTACAATTGCATTTTGTCACTGGGTGGAACTGTGTCAGTATTTCTGGCCTGTGAGCTACAAGTGGGAAATGGCAATAAAGCAGCTTAGGGTCTCATTCCTGGAGGTGGTCTACGTCTTTGGATTAGCCCTGCTGCCAGGGATACCTCTGGAACTGTCTCCCTGAAGGGGAGAAGGAAGACAAGAACCGCAATTGGAAGAAAACCCTCAACCTCTTCTTTAAGAAGGAATGAATGAGTTGAAGCACACTTAGCATCTATATCTGAAGAACTTTGTTATATACCTCCTGCCCTTGATCCTTTTGTCTTCTTTTGAGCTTTAGAGCTGTCCAAGGACTCTTCCTTGATATCCTTTAATACTGTATTCAATCTGGTGCCTCCTTATGGAGAATTTTTTATCTGTTATAATTTGATCTCTAACTTACATTTGCCAATTTACCATGTCTCTCCATAATAATAGCACCCGACAGCTGTTGACCACTTAGATTGTGCTAGAAACTGCCCAAATATTTTAGCTTTACATATATTAACTCTTGTAAGCTTCAGAGAATCTCTGTGAAACTGGATTGTCATGTCAAATTTCAGATGCAAAACTTGAGGCTTGAGTTATTTGATATTCAATTATTGAATGGCTTTGTTGTTATCATTGTTTTTAAATTCTGTGCTGCATTAAATATGTATATTACTTGCTGAATAGAAATACAGAAATCCAATATTTCTCTTACTGTAAGTGATGACTTATCAGCATATTTTGCATTTCCTTTTGATTTTCTTCTGTAAAGAAGAAGATATAACATATCTACATTGAGAGAATAGTACACATTTCAATAGTAAATGTGTCATCTCACTCATAATTTCCTGGCAATGAATTTCTTAAATGTATATCTAAATATCCTTTGTATTTTCTCAATCTGAGAACAGCTTGAAAGTCTCACACTGGAAGAGCAATTTCCCTTCAGTTTCTTCTCTGCCGCCTCCCACCCCTCCTCTGCCTTTGCTTGTTCTTTTCAAGCTTGTTCTTATCATTATGTTGTTACACTTCTTTGCTATTAGTTAAGAGGTTTATTTATGGCATCCCCAATCACGCTGGATAGCAGCACAAGAAGGGATTTCAGAAGATTAAAGTTCCCTCTTGAATATGCCAACACTTTCGTATTAATTGTTGATTTTGTAGTTAGCATGACTGCAGGCCAGCTGGCTCCCTTGTGGAGCTTGTTCATCAAGCACACGCCAACTGACACTTCAAGATGCTCTGAACTTTGTTAATGTGTGCCTGTAAGTCTGAAGCTGTCACTTTCCTCTGCAGTGAGCAATCGCACCCATTTCTACATGCACATGACTGCAGCAGAGCTGTCCTGAACCAGCACGCACTCTTCTGCAAGGTAAGGGACAAATGGGAAACACAAGAGCACAAAAGTATGACGAATTGGGATTTGTGGTTACCCAGAATGCAAGAGGGAAATAAGGATTTATACAATATCTAGAAAAAAAAATAACTCAGAATATATGAGACTGATGGTAGGTTATTGTGGGAAAAGTACAGGAGTTTAAAAAGCCAGAAGAAAAATTAAAACTTATTTCTCATCCACAGAAAGCTGTGGTGTTTAAAATACCATTAGGAGTCCTGTTATGTTAGAGTAGCTTAATAAGCTACGTGGGCATTTCATGCCCAATTAATCTTTGTTTCTGGCTGAAAGAAATGATTTTTCCCCCACCAAGATGGCTGATTTTTATTTTTCTATAGGATTATTAGATTTTCTAAATTCCATGGAAAAATTCGAATCTCTGTAAAATTTAAGTCATAAAAAATTATGTAACAGCTTTCGATAGTACATTTTCAGCTTTCTATTCACATTTTTTCCTGTAATAATAAAAATAAGTATTTTTTTCTGTGTTATCCTTAAAAAGCCAGAATATTTGTGCAAACACACAATGAAAGGCTGATAAAGTTCTGCATTTGGAAGAAGTGACTTTAGAACATGTCACTGATTTATATTAAAATAAAAAAGACACAAGGCCAATTGCAAGGATTATTAGGCAAAAACTCAGCCTAATCTATAATGAAGTCCAAAATCCTGGCAAAAGATAAGAATATTTCAAATAGTCAATCCTGTGGATTTTTAGTAATAACATATTTATATAGTAAACATCATATCAAATCTACAAAAAAACAGTAATAAAATAGCATTTTTTTCTTTATATTTATATATGGAGTTGGCAATACAATTTGGTGGTTCTGGCTGTTTACAGTTTCTTTTTCCAAGAGAAATGTGTGAATATGCAATATGTGTCCATGAACGAATTTTTCAGACTAGTTCTAAACAAAACAATAAATATTGCCTGTCATTATCGTTTGCATTTAAGGAACACATTGTATTACCTTAGAGACAGTGGGTTGGAAAAGACAGACTAACGATAAAATGGCTCCCCAATTTAAAAGTATATGCAAATTTCCCTTGAAATTGCATTGCTTATAATCAAAGAAATGTTGTAGGCTTATCAGAAATATGCTATATACAAGGTTTGTGCATATATTAGTATTTTAGTGATTCACTCTTCATTACAGCAAGCCATTAAACACCAGCTACAACAAAGCCATCTGTCCCATTGGATTTGTTCTTACCAGAAAATTATGTGGTAGTTATAATAGACTTTAGAATAAACTGCAGTAACTAGAAGTGATTAAGTTCATAAAGCAGAAAAACAAAAATAAAAGACACATATTCATTCATTCAATATTTGCATTGGCGCTTACTATCAAGCTCTGCTCTAGGCACTGGCAAGTCACGATTCAACAAAACAAATACCCCTATTGTGAAGATCGCATGCAAGGGAGACATCTAACAAGATAAATATGTAAAATACGTGGCTTAAAAATAATTTTTTTCAAAGTAGTATAAATTCATGGCAGAATTGGCAGGAAGTATCACTCATATAACTCTCCCCTATAGATACACATCTTCCCCTATGACTGACTTACCCCCACTATGTGGTACATTTGATACAATTGACAGGAACCTATATTGATGCATCATTACTATCCAAAATGTACAGTTTACAATAGGGTTCACTCTGCGTTCTGTGGGTTTGAGCAAATGCTTCATCAAATATCCACTAGTATATCACCTTGAATGTGGGTGATATCTACCAATAGGCTTGTAGTTTGGACAGAATAAAAAGGGCATTAAAATTCTCCCATTGAGAAGAGCTCTGATGCTCCTTTACCCTTGCATGTTGTTCTCGTTCCTTCTGCTTTCAAGCACAGACTTTTCAGCTTTTCAATGCTGACTGTTTAGCTTCAGACACAAAGTCACACTCTGACTGCAGTGAGTTTATGAACATTTGACCTTCAAATGTTACTTTATCTCTCCGCTTTCCAGTCATATTGGATTCTTCTGTGTGCAGTCCAGCAGAAGGACACTAGGACTCTTCCAATTCTAATCTTGCATCTTATCCAGTAAATTGTGTGAATATGCATGTATTTTCTACTGAGTCTATTTCTCAATACCTACTTCTATTGAATGTTTCTCATACATCCTCTCAAATTGTGATTCTCTTTATTCATGTTTTTGTCTTTTCAACTTAGGATACAGTGGTTTGCCCTGTAACTAGATTTCTCCCACAGATCCAGAATAAATTACTGATGTTTTTGTTTTTCTAGATTTTGCTTTTTTGATATTAAAATGTAGTGACAACTTCCAACTTTGTACAAGAGCAACTGAAAATCAGAAGACAATGCATCAACAAATAACTTTGAAGATTATAGTTATAGTAGTTATAATGATAAAGGATATAGAATAAGAAATATGTTTGAAGAATATTATTTTTAAATTTTAAGAGACTGGAAAATACAGATGTCTGAAGAAGAGACATTTGAAACAAAGAAAAGCAAATTTATTTATTGGGTCAGTTGGAACAGAATAAACAAAGAAATAATGCTAGGAAGTGAGGTAAAAGACAGTGGCCAGCCATATGTGTATAACTTTGGAGGTCTTTTGTGAGACTTTATTGAGTATGAGATGGGGGGATTTTACGCAGTATTTCCTTTTTCAGCCAGATTCTTTAACTCTTTTGTTGAAGTGCATACTAAGAGACAAGCTAGGAAAACGGGTGACTTGTTTGAAAGTGTCCCAGGTGGCTTCCTTCATTGTTACCAGCAGCATTTTCCACTCTTTTTTACCTTTTTCCCTTCCTTAAGAAGTAAGCCTGTGTGCAATGCATCAACAGAGACAACAGAAGAGCAGAAGGAGACTGAAGTTGAGGCGAGAATTTACTTGTGTGGCTATTTTTCTGTTTGCTCAAAGAAAGCTCTATTTTCCTACAAAAGGACATTGATGCTTTCAAATTCATTAAATTTGCTCACTCTTCCAAAATGAGACTTCTCTTTTTCCTTACTTCTGTTTCCTGGATTTGGAGCAAGAGGTGCCACAAACTGAATGGATTTTAGAACAAGAATTTATTGTCTCACAATTTTGTGGGCAGCCCAAAAGTCTGAGATCAAGATGTTGAGAGGGATACTTCCTCCTGAGGACCATGAGATCTATTCCACTCTTCACTCGTGACTCTGGTTAACTTTGGGTTAGAGATAATGTTGCTTCTGTGTCTTTGTGTGGTTTCACTACTGTACCTTTTTTCTCCATGTTTGATTGTTTTACTTGTTATACATATATGAAGCATTTTAGAGAAGATCTCACTCTAATACTCTTATCCTAATTGGATCATCTGCAAACACTGTATCTCCAAGAAGGATCACATTCAAATGTCAAGAATTTGGGATTTAATATCTTTTAGATTTCGTCCAAATATTCTTTCATACTGTACAGTAAGAAGTGGATGCCACTGGTTTTAGTTCTGTTTTTCTTACACTTACACCCTTTTAAAATTTTTGCATACAGGAGTATAAATTTCCTAATTATTATATTTGAGCATATTAACTTTTACTGTTGGAAAATGAATTATATAAAATTGTGCTAGTATAATGTAATAGACAGAAATAATGATGTGCACCTGAACAGTAGAAATAGTGGTGGTGAGATACGATCAGTTTTCTGAATATAATTTTCAAACTGAATAATTTAGGGTACTTTAGAAAAAATACAGCCAATGGCCAAGAAAAAATAGAAAGAGGAAAGGAAACAGAAAATGATGTCTTGAATATATATATATATATATATATATATAAAATGTAAATATATCAATGCCTATATTTACATATAAAGATAGATACGTGGACACATATATAGAAAACATATATTTGAAAATAGAGATAGTTGATATGCAAAAGTATATGGAGATACATTAACTATATATAGCTTATGCATATAGATATATCATATATTGAAGTTAAAATTATTCCATAAATTGACTTACGCAATTACAGATGCTAAGACTCTCTAAACCAGTCCTCTGCAACCTGGAGAACCAGAAGTTTCTGACACAATGCAGTCCAAGTCTAAAGCCTGAAACTGAAGAATCTATGGTGTCATTCAAGTCTGATTCCAAGAGTTGGAGGAAAAAAAGGATAAAGTGTCTCAGAGATCAAAGGCTAGAGAATCTGGAGTTTCAGTCACCCATGGCAGGAGAAAAGTAATGTTCCAGGTCAAGAAAACAGAGTGAATTTATCCTTTGTTATGACTGATACATTGAGTCAACTTGAGAAGTTTAGAAATTTAACTAAGATACTCAACAGGGAGCCAGGATCCTTACTTTGTAAATATCCTAAACCTGTGCAAGAGCAGGGCATGGAGATGGTGCGAATGCCACACCTGCCCTGGAGTGTGGGAGGTGGGTATGTGCTATGTAAGGGAGGAGAAGAAGCTTTGTCTTCCTCCTTTATTTGCTTTTGCTGCTTTTGCTGGCTGCTGCCTTGAACTGTTGCCCAGTGCCATGCCGCCCTGCCTTAAAGCCAGCTGTTTATGAACTGAAACCTCCACAGACTGTGAGCTAAATAAACCTTTTTCTTCCTTAATTTCAGGTGTCAAATATTTTGTCTCAGCAACAAGAGAAAAGTAACCAAGACACCCTTTCTAGGTGTTTTGTTTCACTTAAGCCTCCAAAAGATTTGATGTCTTAACTTCTCAGTCTCACCAATCCAAACAACAGTCTCTTCTGGAACTGTTCTCTCAGAGACACCAAGGAGTAGAGTCTGTGGAATACTTATTTACTCATGCTTTTCTCCCTTCAAGTTGACACATATATTAATCATCACACTGGAGCAATGTTATTTACCAAGTAATTCACCGTGGAGTTTAAAACAGCACACATCAGTCTATAATTTTTGACCTGAGCAACTGAAAATAAATAGTGCTACCATTTACTGAGATGAAGAAAATTGTGAGAAAAATCAAGTCTATAGGAAGTATGATATAGGATCTCAGTGTTAAATACATAAATTTTCAAATCCCATTAACAACTAAGCTTGCATGCCTTGGTGGTATATGGTTGTGGTTTAGGCCATAGGTCTGTCAATAAATATTTGGAAAGCATTGGCGTGTAAATTGAATTTAAAACCATTACCTGGTTAAAAGTCAGAAAATAATTGAACAGAGAAAGAAAAGAGATGATTTGAAAATATAACTTTTGGAACTGTAAAAATGATATGTCAACAAATTGAATAGCAAACTATAAAGTTGATTAAGAAGGTGTAGCTGTAAAAATAAAGGAAAATCAGGAGATTAGGCACTTAGAAGAGAAGTAGAAAGGTATTTCAGGAAAGAGAGCTTCCATTGTATCAAACACTGCTTTGGGGTCAAGTAAAATGAGCCTGAGAAATGAATATTCGATTTAATAAAAATGTATAGAAAAGTCAGCTGTAGATAATTAATACAGGCATAGCCATCTGCACACCTTTGCCTGCAAGCTAAAATACTTGAAAATTCTGTAGCCCACATAAGAAGAGTTAGAACAATTGTCCACTTGCAGTTTGCAATAGATATATGTTACTGTAGAGCTAATTTTGTGCCATTTGAAAATTTAATTATTAACTTTCATTTAGCAGCGCTTTATCACAGGGAGTAGAAGTGGCTGCAGGAGAAGAATTTAATTTTATTATTTTAGAAAGGTCTACAATGTTAAGATGCTTTAGAAGGAATGTGGGCCATCTTTATAATTGAAAAGAAACAACGCATTCAGAAGTTTATGTGGGGCCGAAGGGATCAACTTTGAACATGACAGCCTGGCTGATCTACTCCCTGGTAAAAGTGGTGAAAATTATTTTTCAGGAAAGCAACTATTTCAAGCCACTGAATGTGATCCTAGGGGCAGACAGAAAATGAAGGAACACCTAGTTAATGAAATACATAGAAATGCTGTTAGAGAGGCAAGAAACTGCTAGTTGAACTTAATCAATGGCTCCCCTCCTCCACCCCATGAAACAGAGACTCAGCCACTTCAGAAGGCATCAGTCAAGGAGGAGTTTGGGGCAGCGCGGGGCTAGCAACCAGCTTTCCTTCTAGGAGTAAAATTTCTGAGTCTCTCCAACGACTGCCCTCAGCTGCCTGTTCCCAGCTGCCAAGCCTAACTTCTTAAGCAGTCTAGCCAGGAACAGTATTTTAAAACATATTGTCCCTAGTAAAAACAACCAGTTTCACTTTGGAGCTGTGAAAAATTATAATTTATTTTCTCTGTTCATTTCCTTAAAAGATAAAATGTTATAGTCTTATAATGGAATTCACAAGGATGAAAGGGTTAGCGAGACAATTGACTTGAACAGGAACATGTTCTCATGTATGAATAATGTATGGTTAATGGGATTCAACAGCACATACTTTTATATAAAAAATTTGCTACAACTACCTCAGGAATATTGTAAATGTGAAATTCATTTTTAAAATCGTAAAGCAACTGTCTCCTCCGGAAAATCAATCGGTAAAATAGATTTAAAGTAAAATCTAAAATCATATGTTTTAAAGTAAGCTATATTTTGGGGAGCTTTATCCTCCCATCTCTTAAATATTATTCAGTCTGCCTCTATTATAACCCCCATATGTTACTATTTACTTTTATCAACATTGCAATATATTTTAAAGGCTTCTATCTTGAGAATTTTTTTATCATTCACATTGTTTCCTGCTCCCTGTTCTTACTTAACAACTTTTTAATTTCACTAGAAAAGATCTATTTTCAATTTCACATGATTCTTTATATCTTAATCATTCAAACCTTCGGTCCTTTATGTAAACCTAGGGAATCAGCTTGATCAGATTATGCAATAATAGCTGTTAGGACATTTTAATATGAGGTAGAAATATCAGTGTCTATAGAAAAGAAGACTTGCTATTTAAATATTTCCATTTATTTGAAAATACATTATGCTGTGGCCTTACGTTTGCTGTAATATATTAATTCAATAAGTACCATTGTACATCTACTGCGATCATCAGTGGGCATATCTTACCAAATAGAAGGAGCTACTACTCAATACTCAGAGTACTGAAAGTGCTAATTCCCAAAGTCAGTGACATGTATCAAAATAGATGATGAGACAATACACAAATCATTCAAAGACAGACAATTACACGTAGAGCAGATTGCTTAATGTCATTGAATTTAAAATTTCTTTTAAAAACATTCTCTATTACCTTACTTTACAGAGCTTCCCACATACATAACAACATAGATAGCAGGAACACCTTGAAATTAAGAATTATCCTCTTAACACTTGGCTGTTGCTGGGACACAATCCCCAACACTCGCAGTTTAAAGGGGAAGAAGTTTATTTGGGGGCAGGTTTTCAGTCCATGGTTGGCTGGCTGGGGGAAGATGGGGCAGAGGAAGGCTGTTCAACTCATGGCAGCCAGGAAGCAGAGAGAAAGGAGGGGCCAGGGAGGACTGTGTGTCCTTCCACCTCATGCACCTGCTACCAAAAGTCAGCTGTCGCTCTCCCACAATGCAGTCAGCCTCCAAAGACTCACCCCTGAGCACAGGACTTTTGGGGGAACACTTTAAATCCAAAACATAATAAACATTGTTTTAAAAATATGTTTAGAAAAATCAATAAAAATTAATTACTAACATGAAGAAAATCAGGTCTTCAGAGATGGTAAAAATCTTTCAATTTGTATTATTCTGCTTATAATGTTTTGCAACACTGTTCAAGTTTATTTTTTACTTTTCTCAAAACCATATTTTCATCTCTATAAAATGGAAGCTGTGAGATGCCTTTCATGGGGTACTGTGAGCAACACAAAATATAAACACAGGAGACTGAAATTGGCTCCAGAACTCCTGCAGATAACAAAATATCCTGATGCTCGACTCTTTAAATAAAATGGCATAGTATTTTCATGTACATTTTTCTGTATACTTGAAATCATCTGTAGATTACTTGTGTTACCTAATGCAATGTAAATGACATGTGCATAAGTTTCATATTGTATAGTCTAAGCAATCATGTTTTAGAAAAATAAATGATTGTATATATTCAGTACTGACACAATTTCTAAAATAACTTTAATTCTTGGATTCAAAGTCCAGTAATAGGAAGGGATGACTATAATCACAGGTCTACTTACAAAAGGAAGACAAAGTGGTCAAAGTCAAAATAAGGAGTCCTGATGATAGAATTCGTGTCAGAGTGCCACCATTGCTAGAGGTTGGCCAGCAGCCAGGGAGTTTGGACAGCTACTACAAAGGAAGAAAGCTGTCCCTTAGATCCTGCAAAAGGCAAGTAGTCCTACTGGAAATTTTATTTCAAATTATAGGGCAATCCTTGGGCTTCTGAAACTAGATTGTGTGATAGCAAATGTGAGTTGTCCACAGACAAAGCCTATAGAATTTGTTACAGAACCAAAATGAACTAAAAAGGATCTTATTATTAAAACAAACAAGGAAGCAAACTAAATAAAGCTTGAAGGAACGACAAATTGTGCTTCATTACTGAAGAAAACAAAAAGGTTGTGAGACCCCAAAAAGAGTTACTTACAGGCAAAGATAATTTGAATTCGTTATCTCTTGTTCAAAAACTTCTGGCCGCAGAGGTATTTTTACCATTGATTTACTTGGTTATGACAAAATTTCAAAAAACAAAATCAAACTCTCATTAACAGCGAAAGCTGATCTTTATTGATTATAGCAGATCCTCAAAATTCACAGGACTTGTGTTCCTAAAGCATGAACAAATTGTGAAAAAATATACAGTTCACATATGGTCAGAAAAATACCTATACATGGATATTTTTATAGTTTTAACCCTAAATTTGCTATGTCTCCCACAGTTATGTAATTTAATTTAATAAAATACTGTAGTAATAAAGCCTTTGAAGGAGCAGGTTATTTGGGTAGCATCTAAGGGATCTTAGGGCCCTACGAAGAAAAAAACCCAAGAACACTGGAGAGAGCTCCAGGCAACAGAGCACCCTGTTATGTTGAGAACGCCTGGGGATCTGCCTGAGATGGGTTATAGGGCAGTAGCCAATAAGCAGCAGAGAACTGAATAATGCTCTTGGAAACCACCCACCGAAAAATCAGACGCAAAGCATACTTGACACTCCCATTAAATTGTGGGGGTTTCCAGAAACAAATATTAGGTTTGAAGGGAAAAATCCACCAGTGACTGAGCCTGTCAACTCAAAATCTCAACTTCATAAGAGTATGCTGTATAATGACTTCAGGAACTGTTCTAAATGCAAATGTAGTATGGATATTTTAGTACTGATGAGACAGGATAGTGGGCATTATCATTATTTTATATTTATATATAGGGAAGTTGAGGCATGGTTGGAAATTTGAGTATTATACAATTAAGAAATGAGTTAGCACATACTGAATTGATAATTAGACTACATGGAAAACATTCTCATTCAACTACAAAATTATAAATATAAACTATGACTTGTTGAGAATTAACTATTTTTATTTTTACTGAATAATTCCTGATAATCAGTGGAGTAGGAATTTAGCACAGAAAAATAAAAACAGCTGATATACAGAAAGTGAATTGATTAGTTGTGAGCTATCTGTCAATTATATGATAGCTGGGGATAGGTATTTGTTCAAAAATCAAGAATCAGGTAAAATGGAGATTCAAATGATGGCTTTTAGATATTAAATTGCAAGCATCTTTTAAAATTTTCCTGGATTGGCCCACACCAACACCAATAGGAAAGTAAACTCCTTTCCTTTAAATAGGATATATTAGTTCTTAAATGCCAAGCTTTTATCTTCTTTTTTACTGTGCATTTTTTCTATATTTTATTTGTTAAAAATCTGTAAATTTAACAGTCTAAAAGTAAGCATGATTTATAACATTACTTTTCTGAAAACATTATTCTGTTTTCAGAGAACCAACTAATGAGATTTTGAGTGAGGAGCAGTTGGGAAGCATTAGAATTTATGTAGAATCCCTTAGCAAGTGAGAAAAATACCAAGTTAATCATATGAAAGTGTTTGTGAATTGAATTTTGTCTTTAAACAATGTCTGCCTCCACAATCCAAATCCTCAGATGGGCCGCCATCACTTTGAAAAGGTCTGCTTTCATTTTTTTTTTTTTTTTTTACTTTAAAATATTCTTTTTAAACGTACAACTACTGAAATTTTAACACACTTTGCCTTTCTAGACATCCTTTTATTAAACATGTAGTATAAACTTTCAATTGAACTGTTTAAATATGTTTCATCCATAGAACAATAAACATGCATCTTAGATCTGTTCCAAGAAGCATTTAATAAGAGCTACTGTGCGTTGTGCATTATATTTCTTTAGCCTTCAAATTTTCCACACAGGCCTCCCAAGTTTCTGTTACATATCTCTTAGTCCACTGATTCTGATTCTTTTAAAATTCTAATTAATGTAGAAAATTTGTTTTCTCAATGAAACATATTAGCTGGTAAATATATAATAATCACTATCACTTAGAATTCAACTCACATCTTCAAAAGTCTGAGTTTAAATTTTAACTACTTTCGCAAGGAGATTCTATACTTTGCTATAATAGCAATAGCATTTTCCTATTATATTTTATCATATTTCTATCAATGTGCAATCTGGCTTCTAGCAATGTCCTATAGTCAGTACTTTCCAAGTTGATATTACACAGATCATTTACATGTAAACCAAAATTCTAAGTTATTATGAGATTATTCCCATTTTTAGTAGGAACTTGCTTTCATTCTTTATCTCATAATGCTAATATAACCTTGTTATAAGAATTCCTAAGCCAATTGTATTGATACAAATGATAATAGTTTAGTGTGATGCATGAACCCTCCTGCTGAAAAAGCAGCTTGACTCAAAAAAGTAATTGAAACCTTGTCTAATAATTGTCTATTATTTTTCTTTCATTGCTGAAACAAAATATTCAATGCCCAGAGTTAAAAGGGGAAAGATTTACTTAGCTCACAGTTTGTAAAGGTTTTAGTCCATAAATAGGGGGCTCCAAAGTAGTGTGGCTTGGCAGAGGGGAATTGGGGAAAAGCAACAAAAGGAACTGAATGGCATCTTTCTGCCCATTTTATCATATCTAGACTCCAGGGATTAGGATGGCACTAAATTAATAGTGCACTGATTTAATAATTACAAACTGAGAAGTTTTAAGTAATCTTAGGGGCTGGGGATTTAGCTCAGCTATAAGCTCCTGCTTTGCAAGCGCGCAGTGGTGAGTTTGGTCCCTGGTACCGATAAAAATAAGTAAGTAAGTAAGTAAGTAAATAAATAAAACATTTAGTAATCATAGTTGTACTGTAAGAAATACCAGAGTCCTTCAGATTTGTAAAAGATACTAGAGGTTAACTCAGATGAACCACCTCAACCTCACATGATACACAGATTTGGTTTTTTCAGAGCAGCGTAAATATGTAAGTATGTAAAATCGGTGTCAAACTCTCAGCAGCAAATATTTAGCAGTAATTCAATCCTGGGGATTCACACTGTTGATTTCATATGAATTTATCTCATTCTAATCACCTTACAAAGGCCCCACTTCTAAATCTCTAAATGCCATAATGAGATCATGTTTTCCCCTCTCAGAATGAGGATGAGGCTCAGCAGCAGAGCGTGTGCCTACTGTACTCAGGGTCCTGGGGGAAAGTTTCTACTAGCTTAACACTTTATAATAGGGCTAAAATGTCTTCCACAGGGACACTTTTAAACCATATCTGAAACCACTGTACACTTTAATTGGGTGCATTTTATGTGATATATAATATTCTAGCCAAAAAAAGATGAACGATAAATTATAAATAAATATTAACAGTTGATTTAAAACTTAAAAGAGGAAAGACTTTGAATTAAGAGTAAACAGCATTAGTGGAAATGGTTCTAATAAAACCAAGAAAGTTCCTAAGACATAGATTTGATTAAGACGAAAGAACACTATTGCACACTGTTATAATCAGTGTTGTAGGCATCAATGTGTCACAGACTTTTTTCCCAGTAAATCTACGAAAATAGATCCTGAGAAACCAGTTCTAGAAAAGTAAAGATCATTTCTTTGGAGTGTCACAGGTGTAATACATCAGCACTAAACAGAAGCAAACCAGGACTTTGAAACACATTAACAGTAGGTCTCACCCATGTTCTTCCATTGGTAGGAAATCATGCAGGTGTCTGCTTTGGCGCCTGAGCCAGGAGGAAAGTGGTTGTTATCAAGCTGCTATGTTTATGTGTGCACACGAGGGGACTGGCAGCACCAGAGTGGATCCAGACATATCAATTACTACACATTAGTGTAGAGTTTAGGAGGATTTCTTCCTGCTTCTACCCAGAAAGGAAAATAGCACAGTTGACATATAGACTTTCATTCCTTTCTGTCCAGAGTGATTTGTGACTTGTCCTTCTAAAGGTAGGTTGAAACAAACAAAGAGTGACACCTTGACAGAGCCCTTTTCTCTCTTTGATACAACAAAAATGGCTGAGATTTTTTAATCCATTTATTAAGTAGTGCTAAGTAACAGATGTTGGAAACTGCAGCAATTATAAACAGTGTGGAAACACTACAACCTTCTCTGATCAAGTATTTCTTATATAAAAGCAGTTCTCCAACAGTTTTGAAAACAATTTAAATATTACCAAAGTCAGAACCCCTCAAAATTTATCCTTCTGTGCACAAATTTATCTTATTTTTTCATGTATTTATGATATTCAAGTCAACAAGAGAAAAATCTAAAGAAATAAAAAGGAATGGGCCCTTGTGTTATTTTTATCATACATAGAAGATTTCTGTATGTATAATATTTATGACTGTTATACTTTTTAGTGAATTTTAAGTTCCTTTTCAGTCTGTCACTTAAGTGATTTTAACCTTCCCTATACATAGGCATATTGATAGGCACTTAATAATTGTTTACTAAAAGAATAAATGAGCCATGGGACTCCATTAGTAGTCCTAATGAAACACAGTGCAAGCCCATGATAACCCACAAGAATCATTGCATCTTTCTTATTTATATAGTTAAATGTAATTATGTGGACATATTTCTGTTTGTCATGCAGGAAAAATGGGATTAGTATACATTGATTATCAATGTCACTAAAATACTATGCTTTCTGAAATATACATTATAAGTTCTATACATCAGAGATTTATATCATAGAACTTAATACCATAAATGATATTTAAAGGTACATACAATTACCCAGCAGCTTTTAAACATTTTTATAAATTTAAGAAATTTTCCAGGACATGAGAGTGGGCCTCCTGTGTCAGAGATGGGCAGGTCTGCTCACCTTTCATAACAATAGAATCATAGCAAAGTATATGGCTGTCCAGCAAAACACTATATTCTCCAGCTGCTGTGTACCGAATTCCTTCAAATTTATGTGCTGAAACTTAACCACCATTGTGATTGTTTTGAGAGCTGGGGTTTTAAGAGACAAGTGCGTGTCGAGGGTACAGCTCTCATGAGTGAAACTAGGTTATTATAAAAAGTCTTTGAGGCAGTGAGCTCATCTCTCTGGAAGATGAAGTTACAAAGCACTAGACATCTTGGTTCTCACCTCTCAGGGCATATCAAACTTATGGCATCAAAACTTTGGAAAAAGATGAATTTCAATTGTTTATATATTATCCAACGCAACATAGATTTTTATAAGGATGATAAAAGACGAAGACAGTGGCTGCTTTTGAAAGTATATTCAAAAGACAGTGATTGTCACAATATGAAAGGTAGCCCACATTCACATCAGTGCTCTTTTTTCCTCTATCCGTGAACTGAAACTCAAACATGTCTATATTTATTCCTGAAGACTTAGATCCACAGTTGGGTAGTAATCTTACAGACTGCAAAACAAATGAGTGGAAATGTACATGCCCAGAGTCAGTATGCCAGGTAGCGTCATCACGTAGCCCAGACATTCAGCTAGGGGCTGCCATGAGAGGAAGTTGACTCTATAACCAACTGTGGTTTTTAGACACCTTTGCTAAAGGAACATATCCCTTAATTTCTCAGAAGAGAAACTTTAAGAAGGAGTGAGAAGCTAAGTTTCGTGAGCTCTTTGAAAGCTAGATTTCAAGCAAAAGCCTCAGATATGACAATTAGACATATATAGGCAAAACTTTGATTCAGAGACTAGTGATACAAAGAAGCAAATGCTGCATAAATTCTATTCGGGTTAAACTAGCATCTATGTATTTTTAAATATTTGATGAATTATTTAAATGTGTGCATATATAGCCATTTAAAATTTAATTTATAATTAAATGGGTTTATAATAATTTTATTTACATTGAAATGATGATTCATTTTATAAAGCACAATATTTATAAAACTGTAACAGGTTGCAGACTTAATTTAATGGATAATAACAACTTGTGTTGGGTTTGTTTGTGTTTTGTTAAAAATAATAGATAAAGAAGTAAAATAAAACTAAAACAGAAAATATTAAAAAGAATAATTTTAATTTTAATTAAAATAATAGCCTGGTGAACTTTTGATGCCAAAGCCCTGTCCAGTACGTGTATGACCTAAACTGTATCTCAGGCTCAAGGAATAATGCTCAGGAAGGTACCTTTTCATAGTCCTGTTGCAAAAGGTTGAACTGTAGGTTCTAACCTTGAAAGCTTTATACACTGAGTGTAAAGCGTTAGAATTTGTGTTTTGATATTCCCCCAAAGCCTGTTGCACTTATAGCTGGGGCTTTTCTGAGAGAGTGGATCATGAGTGTGTGAATGTGAATTAAGGGTGTGATAACTAAATGTGTTTGGCATAGTTCTGGGTGTGGATGATGGGAAGCCGTGCCCTGGGTATGGGTGGCACCAATCCAAAGGCTTGTAGCCTGGCTGGGATAAAAGGAAAAGAGAGACTTGTATAGGTGGTGCTGCTGCTGCTGCTGCCTGTGCTCACGGCCTTCTGCTCTTCCTGCCACAGACCCTGTCACAGACTGCTTCTCCTGTGACTGCCCCTCTGCCATCCTGCCCTGCATCGGACCCAGTCAATTACAGAATGAAACCTCTACGAACTATGAGCTGAAATAAGCCTTTTTCCTCAATTAACTTGTGGGTGTCATATTTCGTGTCTCAGTGATGAGAAAAGCCACTAAGATATCATGAGTGACACTTTTATAAGAAATGCCAAATAGAACTGATGTCTTTTAGAAAGCAAGGCAAGTTTTTGTTGTAACAAGCATTATTTCTCATGTTGGAAGCAAATTTGCAACTTCCACAGGGAACAAAATCTCTTCAAATATAATTGCTATCAACTAATAGTTTTATCTATAGCATTTAAAAATTGAAATTTTATGTTACACCTTCAAAATAGTGATGAGAAATTGTCGTGCTATATCGAGGCTTTTAAAGTCTCTTAAGAGTTTCTTGATGGGATTTATGCTATGTAAATTTATCTTTAAAATCAATACAAATGAAATCTGGTTACTGTTTTTAGTTGAACTTATTCATTATTCAAAATATAAGGTGAAATATAAGACTAATTTAATAAAGTAGCAAATAATAGAAACAATATGTCACATGTCAGTTACTAGCATCTGTTCAACCTATTTGGATTTATGGACTCTTGACTCTTGGAGAGGTACTGAGTCATGGGGGTGCTCTCCTTGCTTTGGAGTCAGCTGATAATGGATCTAGCCCCTGAAACGATGACCCAAAAGGAACCTCTCCTCCTCCTTTATTTTGTAGTTGTCAGTTATTTTGCTCCACATTGGGAAATTGACCGATAAAACACCAAAATCTGACCAGGAAAGTATTTTTACAATGATTCAATACATTCTTGTGGGTGTATCAAGATGCTCCAGCCTAATAGCTAAAAATATAATATTCAGTTCATTTCCTTCTAATGTGTCTTAAGCAGAAATATATCCTATCCTACGTGGAGCATTATAATTGGATTGTATAATAAATGCTACCTGAAATTTCACTGGGAAAGAAAAGCTTTAGTGACTGGAAAACAATTGCTTGACCGCTTTACCATTTGTTCCACTTTCTAATTAAAATGTTTAAATGACTTTTAAAAACAACAGAATTGCTTAGTTTCTTTTTTATTTTATTTTTTTTTTCTGAATTACTACCAACGGAAAACAATACATCTAAATTTGCACCTTTTTTTTTTTTTTTTTTGAGTTCTTTGTGTAATCTACTCAGCTCCTTTCTGGCCTTGTAAGAGATCAGAAAGAAAATCAAAGAGCTGAGTAATCTTGAGGAGTACTAAACAAATTTCTTTGGTATTTGTACATGTGTGTAATTTCACTTTGTGCCAAAGTCTAGAAAAGAAGACACCGTCTTTTCCAATCAGCAGTATGTGCTGTGTTGCATTTTCCAAGAGAAGCCACATCAACTAACAACTTTCCTGTATGCTTACCATGCTCCAGGATTACTCTAACTGGCTCACAAGCACTAAGTCATTTCAACACGGGTGAAACGTGGGTGAAATATTACTAAAGTATTATATTCCATGTTTTGCTTTTGTGCATTTATCTTCTGTGCTATAAAAGCAAGTGTTCTCTGGTTATTCTAAGACAAATGTAGAAATTCTTCTTTATAAAAAGCAATGACAATAACAAGTGATATCTGAGAAATAAGAGTTACAGTTTTAATTGTAGCATAATCTAATAAAATTACCATAATGTTTATAATTAATTACAAATGAAAGGTGATCCAAAGAAGGATCCATTATTCAAATACACAGTGACTGTAGTGTTAGCATACTGCAGTCTTAAAGATTGTTGGAAAATCCCTTCACAAATTAGCTGTGTGTAATAACTAGAGCTCCACAGAACCAATATTAAAGATGATAACTCTTTCTCATTTTCTCCTAATTCAGATAGGAAGAAACTTTTAAAAATATAACAGACTAGATATATCAAAACAAACAGATACATAAACACAATTCATTGCTCTCATTATTCATTCTGATTTTATCCTATTATTCTTTCCTTTTTCTCATTGAAAATTTTTATAACTCATATCTAATATCATCTCTTGCCTTTGCATTTATTGCTTTTAATTTCCAGCTGAAATTGCTGCAACGTCATCAAAAAAAAAAAAAAAAAAAAAAAAAAAAAACCCTACATTGAAAGTTCACTGATTTTTTAACCTCTGCTTTTCTTCCAGCTTTCCTTCTCCAGCTTCGCATTACAGTGACCTGTCTAAGGCAGCCTCCGCCTGAACGCAGCCTTCTTTGCAAAGAAAGGTACTACTTTTCCCTTCTTTTCTTGGTCCATTTGGTTTTAGTTTTACTTTTAAATGCAGTATTTTTCTAACTCTGATTGAGAATGTATAGGATTTTGCTTTTATCAACTTTCTAGAAAGTTGATCCATCTCTTTATGCAAAATCGTTAGAAAGTTAAGAGAACGACCTCCAGCATGGCCACTGCTGTATTTCTTCAGCTTCTTCTGCCAGAAGACTTTTTTCTCAGCTTCTGACTTTAATTCTCAAGTTCTTTCCACGAATCCCTTTGTGTTCATAATCTTTCCCGCACCGGCTGGCACCTGTTTTCTCTCTTTCCTACGTGCTGCGTGGCGTAGCATTTCTACCGTCATTATGACTTTTTAAGAAATTTACCTACTTCGACATCTTGTAAAAATACCTAAGAAAACTTTTGGTCTTGATTGCATTCAAAACATCAAAAGTAATGATATTTTTAGTCTGCTGTGTATTGATAACTTATGATGAACTCACGGTAGTGAGTTGTAACACTTCCAGAGTTTTTCAATTGCCCCCCAAAATGAAAAAACATTCAAAATCTCCGAGAACATAATTAGTTATTCCATTTTTTCAATCTTAAATATATACAGTCTTATTACATTTCACGTTACGAGAAAAACTAAAGTCTCTTAACCTAGGCTGAAAAGTCATTAAAAAAAAAAAGGAAGACAGAGAGAAAGAAAAAAACTCTATTGCATTTCTTTGTGTAAAATGAGTAGCCTTAGTTTCAGGAGAAATCTGCCATTTTTCCAGCAAGTAGAGCTGCCCTACACTATGAAGGGCTGCCATTTAAAGAACAGCCAGGAAGCAGTTCAATGCAGGAGGATTGTTAAGGATAGGCTTCTGGCTGCATTCCAATCATGCTCTTTTCAAAACCTGGCTTTATGGATTTTAAAGAAATCCTGAGGGGGCACTCTTTTCCTTTGTCCCACTGAAATATCATCATTAAACTCCTCTAAAAATGGTTTCTGATATGATTCCGCTTTCCAGCTGAGGCAACGTTTTCTATAAGTAATAACAAAACAGCTGAACTGAGTAAAAGCAAACTGGGCAGATAGGAATATCAATCCTGATGGGACCAAAGGGAGCCCTGTGTTAACTTCTGAGGTACCTGAACTTTTCTGAACCACTTGGTTTTGACTGAAATTGGAAATGCTCTTTTACTTTTGAATCCCTGCCAGAGGGGGCTGCCATGGTAGACTTCTCTAGCTATTTTTCTTCTTTTTCATAAAATTCAAGACGGGAGATGTCAATGTGTGTGCTTAAGCGTAAAAGTGATCATTTTTTAACCACTGGTGGGAAAGTAGTTCGCCAGTGGGGAGCTAAGTGTTGAAATCTGGCATTAATCCAGCAGAGTTGGACCAATAGATCACGGATAACTATACAGCATATACCAGTGAGTTCTCTTACTTAAAATAAAAAAATAAAAACTAAAAAAAAATGGAGAGTTTTGAGAAGTGAGACAGGAGATTTTTCAAAAGGTGCACTACACTGCTCTATTGACTTAGGCCTGCCGCAAGGAAATTTAAAAGCAATTTAGAGAATGGAGTGCAACTACCTCTATGAAGATCACTCTTTATAACATAGGTGGATGGGGAATACTCCAGTATGAAATACTGCCGTGCATGTGTGTTTACCTTAAGGCTTTAGCAGATACTAAATTGCATTCTAAAAGTTGGTGAATTAAGCTGAGCTGGCTCTGTATGTCACCTCAAGCAACCATCATGACGCCTCCAGATGTGGAAGGGTAGGGGAAAATTCAAGGGTCTTTCTCTCCAGGGAAAATTAAAGCAGAAATAAAAGCAGAAATCCAATCCTTCCTCGAGGGTGGCACGTTGAACCACGTTTCTATGTGAGTGTGGTTAAAAACGCCAACCACTCTGCCTTCCACATGAGAACCAAATGTTACCTGCTTGCTATGCAAAATGAGAATCAAAATGCTTGATTTAAAGAAGCATTTCCAATAAGAAATCAGAAACCAGTTTGCCTCCTCTTTTAAAACTTAACTGAGTTATGACTGGAAGGGAACTTTAAATCCTTACACATTTGAATTTTGAGCAAATATTTCCCCCAAAGTATGCTTGTGAAGGTTAATTATTTTTAGTAAAATTGATTAAAAATAGAAAAATGATAGTAAAATATTGTATACAAAATACGCACTTCTTAGTACAGCGTGGTGGCGCACTCCTGTAATCCCAGCACTTAGGAGGTTGAGACTGAAGAATCCTTGCAAGTTTGAGACCAGCCAAAACTATAAAATGAGCTCAAGGCCAGCCTGAACTGCATAGTGAGACCCCGTCGCAAACAGTGGAAAAAATAAAATAAAATGTGTGCTTCTCATAGCTTGCCTCAGGTAGATTTAAGAAATCAAAATTGCAGTTTTTAAATTCTTATATGAAAGATGTCATATGTTTTTCTCCTATTTTTAAATGAAGTCAGAAAGCATTTAGCTATAAACTTTATTTCTTTTAAGGTTGTGTCATATTATCTGAATCATGTCTTCTTAAGTATTCATTTATTCACTTAGCATTTGTTTTGCCACCACTATGAAAGATATTAAATCCTCAGGTTAAAAATTCATAATCACATTACTGGTCCTAATCTTGAAAAAGTAAAATTTGTGTGCATGTATATACTTATTTGAAATACAACTAAGTAGAAGTGATTTGGGTTTCAGGAATCTTGACCATAAAACTATTGATATTTTCTGATCACTTTCTTAAACCATAAGCTCAAATCCCTGAGCTTCTAATTAAGATCAGCCAATCAATTCTATTTTGTATTTATCCTTACATTTCTTTGGTAATTACTTCTTACTAATAATACTTCTTACTCACCTCTTTTCTCCTCAGCACTTAATAATATGTGATAGTTTAGTTCTTTTCTGCCTCACACTATGAGCTACCCTTGATAGCAGGTTTGGGTATGTCTTTAAATATATTTGTATCAGAGATCACTTACACATTCATATGTTTTTTTACACATTCATATTTTAAAGCTGTCCCCCAGAAATACTGTTGGTGCCAATTTCTATTTTAGTTGTCTTTACCAAAGCTCCCCCCAAATTTGGTTCTTTAAAACAATGTCTACTTAACTCTCCATTGGATGGGTTTGGTGTGTAGGCTGGATCTATGTGGATGATTGTGCTGGTCTCACTTTGGACCTCCCATGTAACAGCGGTCATAGGGCAGCAAAGACCAGAAGCACCCACAATTCAAAGGACAGTTACATTAGATAGGCTTTCATCCCATCAGTAATGTCAGGGATTCTGCTATTGACGTGGCCTCTCTTTCAAAAACTGCAGAACAGGCTCAAGATTTCTCTCATATTAGTTTAGAAAAGACAGTCCTCCAAGAACAAAGAAATGGGCACTCCCAGGCATTTACTCTTTACCTAAATGCTGAGGATTGAACCCAGAGCCTTCACTATGAGCTAGATCCCCAGAGCTTTTATTTATTTTTTTTTTTTTAATTTTTACTTTTGAAACACGGGACTCACTAAAAACACAAAATCACCCAAACTGGACTTGCCCATTTATATTAATGGATACAGTGTGGGAGCAATCAACTAAGATTTTAAGAATAAATGAGAAATATATGTAACAGCCAAAATCAACAGGACTGTTACGCTATAGATCTAAAAGACTACATCAAGTCTCAAAATCGGAGATGAGCTCTGGTGGCAGGGAGAGGGACGTGTGACGTGGAGGGGCATGTGACTGGGCTGTGACTTGGAAGAAAATCTCTCCTTCTCTCCTTCTCTCCTTCCCATCTCTTCCCACCTCTCTCTGCTTCCTGGTTGTCATAGATTGGGCACCTTTTCATCTCCCACCTACTTGCACCAGGTCCTTTGATCACTGGAACCAGTAGACTGTGATCTAATTCGTGAGCAAAAAAAAAAAAAAAAAAAAAAAAAAAAAACCTTTCCTGTTTTAGATTGTGGTTTTCTCATACTGTGTCTCAGTGATGAGCCACTGACTGAGACAATTGCTGAGCAACAATATGCCCTAAATTCAGATGTCATTCACATACTAATCATTAAAGAATAGTCTAATACATTACAGAGAAAGGCTACTCTTTTATGTTATGTTCTTATGAGTGACTTATGTTGCTATATTGATATCTTTAATTGCAATTCATTCTAAAGATCACAAAGCATACTGCTTCTCATTAAATGGATTAAACTTTAGACTTTCTGTGGCCTTCTATCCCCATGTTATTGGGCTGTCGTTATAATCTTTACTCATCAGATTCAGCATATCTGAAATACAAAGTATATATCTCACTATGTTTATAATTATTTACTCATAGTTTCTCTAAGGTTCCTAGAACATTTATATTATTAGTTGGTCTTCCATGGAAGTAAATATTGTGTTCATATTTCAAAATTATTTTCCTCCTCCAAAGAAAAGTCTATTAAATAAAATATGCAAAGTAAAATTTAAGCAAATAAAATTTTATCTTTAACAAAATGATTGATCTACCCAGTGACCAAATAGTTTAAAAATCAAGCAATTGCATATTTCTATATGAAACTATTTTTTTTTTTCATTCTCAGAAGGGCTAGAAAAAGCTTTTCATATTCACCAGTAATACTTTACTCCTTTTTTTTCCTTATCAAGTATGCTCTGGACTGAGGTTCTTAATTTGACCAACTCTTTGCATTTCTTGTGTATCCATTAGATCCTACTATTATATTGATTTTAAGGCAAAAATAAAATAAAACAAAACAGTATACTACATGCAGTTAAATGCTAAAGATTTTGTTGCACTGTCTTTTGTACCAACACATCGAAGGTCATAATTAGGCCAAATATCCTATGTCAATAAACTCTATTAGTAATGTTGCCTACATCACAATTGTATTTGAAGGTAAATTTTAAAAAATGTTCAACAAAAAAGCATTCACACCTTCTGTCATTTTAAAACTGACCAATGGAAACCTTCCATGTTTAAACACAAAGCCAGTTTTCACTTGAAGCGTTTTATTTGAGTCCATTGTAACTCATTTTTATTTCCTTCAACTCTTTTCTCTGGAAAATTCTGTAACATGGAAAACTCATATTACAATCTAGGAGGACACAAGTGTCTCAACAAGTATCTAACACAGTTAGGAAAGTGTCCACGTTATATTTATGTAGCACCTAGAAAGAACAAATCATGATACACGCCTAAGTCATTACTCATTCATACTGGAGTACCAATTTGGTTTAACTGTTCTTACTAGCAAAAAACTTCTTTAAATGTGTTTTTGTTAGTCTTTCTTTACCACTAATCTATGAGTGCACCCTACTTTTACCTTCCATGTAGATTTTTTTCTATGCTTCCTTAGAACCTTCCTCCTTTAACCTCATCCCGACATCTTTAAGACCACAGGAGAGCTTTAATATCTTAGTTAAAATTTTTGGCAGGAGAAGTGGTATAAAATGGAGAAATTTTGGAGAAAATTATTTTTTCTCATAAGATAGAAATGATTTTGATACTGGAAAATAGTAAAGTAGGTACTCAAATAATATGATCAAAAAAGACTTAGGCTCATAATTCCTTCGGCTGAGACAAGGCGTAAGGATGAGGAAAATATATTGAACAACTTTTAAAGCTCGATAAAATAAAATAGCTACTACCACTTTCGAAACATGCATAGACAAACATCACAGCCAGAGATTATAGCAGGATTGCGCTTCCCAAATCCGAAGAGAGGTAATACAAGGGTGACAATGAATTCTTGCATTAAAAATTCTGCTTCCTGCTGTTTCTCTACATGTCAAGGGAAAGACAAACAAAAGCTAGTTTTGGAAGCAAAAATATTTTCAATTCAATAAAACAATTTAGCTTTTTCCTTTTCATCAAATAGCTGAATATTATTTTTCAAAATGTGTTCCCCAGATTTAACTATTTTATGAGCATTAAATTTCCTCACGTAGAGAATGCATAGGTACTTTCAAGAAAAGGAAAGAAAACAATGGAATAAAAAGATAAAGTTTGGGGGCTGGGGATTTAGCTCAGCCGCATAAAGCGCCTGCCTTGCAAGCAGGCAGTCATGAGTTCGATCCCTGGTACCAATAAAAATGAAAAAGACAAAAAAAAAAAAAAAAAAAAAAAAAAAAAAAGATAAAGTTTGTCAGGAAAAAACAGTATTGGTAGTAGAAACTACAGAATTTTTACTCATATTATTTTCTTTATGTTGGATCCAAAATATAATCAAAATATCTTATTCAATTTATAACAGGTTTCATTGGTCAAGAAAACTGTGGTTTGAATGGTTGGTATCAGCTCTGTGTTCAATCTAAACCATTCTCCAAAACACAGCCATTTCAAATTCATCTGGATGTACTGTGTTTCAACTCTGAGCTGCTGTAAATGGTGCTTATGAACAACCATGTATTTCTTTTCCCTAAGAAATCCTGAAACTTGTCAGGGATCCTCCCTGCTAGAGTGCTTGGTCAAACCTGTTTCTAACCATATCCTCAGCTAATGACTGTGTTCTCGCACGTTCTCCCCTTAACATCTATGCAATCTGCCAAACTCTGTAATTCTTACACTACTTCACAGCTATAGTTCAGTTGCTATACCATTTTATATAGATTTTAGAAAGCCCAAACTGCCTCAACGTTCATTTCCCAGAAACTTAATATATTGCTGTGTTACATGCAGACACAAAATCTCAACAATGGTGGATATTTGTAGAGGCTGATCTGCCTCAAAGTTTACTATGTTTGCTTGTGTGTTAAACAAAAATTCTTCACAGGTATTATTTTTTGTGTCACCTAAATTTTTAATGATGCCAGAGCACAGAAAATTCTTAGCTTTGCCATTAGACCAAACTGTAGAGTACCTATACACTATAGACAGAAGAGTAAGTTAATATCTTACCATCGAAGGCAGATGGCACAAATGTGGGTTAAAAAGAACTGAATGGATATAATATGATTATCGTGATGTTCTCATAGCAAAAACTAGGCATTTTTGGAATACTTACAATGTGGTACAGAATGTACTAATTGCTTTTAAGTTTGATTGCAAGCCAATCTTATGAGATAGATACTATATCACCATGTATTTATGGGTGGTGAACCTGAGACTTGCAAAAGTCAAATCCCTTTCCCAGAATGAATCAATGAATGACATTGTGGTTAGAATATATTTTACCCCCTAAAATTGTCACTGATGAAATTGCTTCTGTGGAACCATATCTAATTTTCATTTTGTGCTTCAAAGAATTCAACATTGCACTTGGATTTTCACAAATATAAAGTTGAGCTCATTCATTCACAGGACTTGAAAAATGCAAACACAACTTTGAGTTTCTTTTATTGAGTCAATCACAAAGTAAAAAAAAATATCTTAAACTTTGCAAAAACAAAGAAATATAGATAGTAAGATTATAGTTGACCCATTCCCCAAATTAATTGGTTCTTCTTCCACAATTAGGAACATATCTGTTCTCTGATGAGCAGTTAACAAGTTTGAACCCTGGGGGTGAGCACATATGCTATCTCATGATGCTGGAAAATTAAAATGTGAGATAGAATTCTGTGTTTGACAGCTGTTAGCTTTTTAAACAGCGTTAGGAAATGTTCTCAAATTAATTCTGTATACACTTACAATAACATAATAAACTATGTCTTCTGTTTCCATGTGAAAGTAAACATATAGTGAGAGAAGGGAAAGTAGAACACAGGCTGTCATCCTTACAAACACGTTAGGTTTTGACAGAGCACTTTGCTTTCAAGTGACTTAATAGGATGGAAAACAGAAATGCAATACATTTCTCTTAGATTCAAGTAACAATAAGAAAACTTATAAATAGGTAGATAAAATCAGAATCACCTGTAATTCTTGATGTAAGAAGAGATCTGAACACTCACTGCACAGCTTTTGTTTGTCAAGAAATGATTCAGAAATTCAAACACTGTTTCTCTGGAAGCACTTAGCATTGTCGTTCCCATGTTTTTAAAGTGAGAAAACTCACAGTCAAGTATTTTGATCATAAGAAAATCCACTATATTTTTAGTATTGGAGTGATAAGTTGCTCTAAATCTGGCTTGATGATGAATATGATTACCTGTTCCAACTTACTAAGCTTTGTTTCAGGATGTAAAATAAGCTAAGTATATGAAAATAAAAAAATAAAATGGAATGTTTGATTCATTATAATTATTGTTCTAAGGACTAGAAGTTTGAGTTTTTGCAGGAAAAAAAAAAACAATAAATCGGGCTATAAGTTTGTGCATCTGAGAAGAGGAGGTGACATTTGTTACTCTGAGGAATTTTGATGATAACCAAGCAGTTTTGAAGGAAGAATGTGAAAGATACAGTACCTGAATGTCAACATTTGGTGGAAGGATGATATTTCAAAGAGAAGATGTAGGATGCCATGCTGTAAGCAGTTAATATTCAGCTGACATCTCTACAACACCTGCTACCTACAACCTTCTGTCAACTGTATGGAAAAGTATGCAAATTTCATGGTTTCTAATGCTATAAGAATATGTCCAAAAGCTCTACACAGCTCATTTATGATACACAGATACTGTGTTGCATGTAAAGAGAAAGACAAACTAAAATGTATATTTACCTCTAAATTAGCAACATTTAATTTTAATAACTAACCAAAGTATCCACAGAAATAATCATTTTGTATAATACACAAAATACATACTGGTTCAGATCTTACAAACTTTGTTAACTTTAAATCCACAAAAATTTAGTCTTTAGTAAATAGTACTATTGCTATGATATGGAAAATAGCTCTTGTTAATATATTTATGACTGTGGTACAATAAATCTGTTTTAACAGCTACAGCAACGATTGAATCAAATCTGGTGTTGAATATTGTTTCCTAGCTTTGGAATTTAATTCTTTGGCTTCTCTTCAATTTTCTTATCCTGTGGTGGTGTCAAAATTCCTTTGGTGTAGGAGCTCTTTCCACTGACCATTCCATCTGCAGAGTTTACTTGGGTGCCATAATTTCCAAAAAGGTGTTCAATGACCTTCAAAGTATCAGCTCTTTATGTTTTCTAGAAATTTGTTTCAAAGTATTTTTCAGAGGATTAACGTAGCAGTGTCCCAAGCCAAGGCTGACTGAGATTAAAGCCTTAAAAATGCGTAATATTGGTCACTGAACTGAAACACCACTTTAATGTTAAATCTATAAAGTTAATAACTTAAGTGTTTTTAACCACTTAGAAAGCTCGGCATTTCTTTCTATGATATCTTCAACAACAGTGAGGTAATTTTAATTAAAACATCTATTAGTTATCGAGTAGAAAATATCTAATTTGTTTTCCTGTGTATTTCATTTAATCATCCCCAAGGTGTCAAGAAAAAGTATAACAGGTCATGGTACTGGTGGATTCGTTAAGATGCTAACAAAAAGTGACTTTCCAAAATCTTCGAACTTTCCTAAATTGTGTAAATATGAGCCAGATTGTAGGCACTCTTTTATTCCAGTTCTATTTAGTAAAAAGCCAGAGGCCTGCATTCCTTCTCCCACACCTATGAACAACCTCTGGAACTGCCACATGAACTACCTAATTTTCATTGCCTCTGCTTCTTGGCTTGAAATATTTAAATAATTTCATTTATGTAGTGAGATTTACAGTAAAAGGGAAGAAAAGGAAATATTGATGCTGAAATTTTATTGGTTTCATTTGGTTGAATATTTGAAGAGCTTTGTTTTGGCCAATCTCTTTGGATTTTTTGTAATTGCTATTCTTGGCTGAAAAGCTGGTAAGAGTTGATCATGCAGCCTTCTCTAGATATAGGTGTAAGTTCTTCTAGACTGTAAGAGAGTCTGGGCTAGCAACTATTTCATTCATTGTGAATTTCAGTGTTCAGTACAGCAAGGATTGCAATCAAGTATCCATAAATGTATGTGGAACTGAATGGTACGATTTCTTCCTCAACTATACAAACAGCCACAATGCTTACAGCCCACCAGTTTGGTCATTATGACACAGCGTGAAGCCAACGAGGTCAGTTTATTAAGGTGAAACTTTATACTGCTATCGAGTGGAATAGAAACCAGCAGTGATTTCCAGAACTGGTGAGGACAATCGGAGGATATGAATGGTTACTATTTATTTTAGGCCAGAAGTGAGAAGAAGAAAAGGAAATGGAGCACAAATGAAGTGCACAAGAAGAAAAGTGTCCTCCGAAGATGAAAGAAAAGATACAGTCTGCAAGCAGAGTGATCCACAGCAAGTATGAGGGCAGTGGTGCAAAGTCAATCATTGCCTTCTTGGGGTACCTTCTTAGATAGACGATCTTGCTGGTCCCGTTTGATTTCCTGATAGAAGACTGACATCAGGTTTTTGTGTCATGGACAAAAGATTTCAAGCACTTGACCTGTGGCAGGCTCTGGAGCTACTGCTCTGTACCTGTGGCTGGACAGTCTCTCCATTGGTAGGTGGCATCCAATTGCTTCAGCACATTGCCAAGGCCCAGCCTCCTGCTTTACTACCAACAATAGGTGAATTGTAAATTCATCATACCATCATGCAAACGAGCCATGTTCTTCTGTCCCTTGTCATGTGAATTCATGACATGAGTGAATATTTATTTGTCCATTTTGTTGTAATGGAATCTTACAGAAAGTTATATTATTTCATTGACTTCCAGTATTTTCCGTTAATTCTGAGAATTTGCAGCCAGCACAGATGATAGAGTGACCAATAGCTATCTCAAAGGCCACACTTTAAAAATAAGGGTAAATACTGATAGAGAATGTTTTCCTGTAAGAGATCTATACTCTGCCAGGACAAACGATCTCATACTTTTAAAATATAAGGGCAGCTCTAGTTAAAAATGATATAAGCTGCAGAGTCTATATTCTGGAATCAGAAAAATTCTAAGATCTGTATGACATTCTGAAGCCACACCAAAATCTTAATTCTTTTAGTGTCTCAAACTTTCAGATTTTGTTTTTTTATTTTCTTATCCTTATATCTTAGGATTATTCATTTCACTAAAAATAATGAAGGTCTCAGAACCTGGGAAATGAAATTCAATTTGAGAGTATTTTCACTTATTACCTCTTCAGAATGGTTACCTAATTTCTAAAATATTTGGCTTGCCTGTCAAACATAAAAAATTGAGAACTGTGGTTAATGACATCTGTTTCACAGGTATCGTACTCATATGGGAGACGTGTTTTATGTTTCTGGACATTGTTCTCAGAGTGCCTCTCAATCCTGAATTATAAGCACCATGGACTTTTGGAGAAATCAGAAGGCAATTTATTCTCTTTCACATGCAGCCTAGACTGGTGTTTAAAATCAAGGCTGTCAACATAGCGGTTGTGTGGTATTTCTTTAATGAGGATGCTGGTGGACCAGAAACACAGCTGAGGTATTTAGATTTATTTTACGGCAGTCCCGAGAAACCATTTATTCCTAATCAGAATAATTTGCCCAGAAATGACTCTGACAGAGCTCACAAGAAAGGCAAATCTCAAATTTCTAATTTCTCTCGAGCTGTGAATCCTGAAACAGACACATGTTCCTTTATTCAGTAAGTTTACAAATAGGCCCATTTGTATAGTAGAACAAATTATATTCTATTAAAACTTTTCTCTAATATTATAAATAAAATTTTTTTAGTTTTTAATTTTAATATTCTACTTGTGGTGATCTTAATCTTAGTAAATAATCAAGTTTCCAAAATATACTTTGTTCAGGTCTTTCATCTGAAATTACTGATACTGACTTACACTTTTAAATTACCAAAGCAAGAAAAATATGTCATTTATTTTGAAAAATTCTGGTATTGCTTTTTGTTCCTTTTATGAAATTGAAATTGTTATTAACATCTATATCTCAGAAGTATAGTTCTACATATTTTTATAGTAGATCAGAAAATCAGGATGGACAGAAGGCTTTTAAATTTCAAAGTATTCAAAGGAATGAGAAAATGCTTTCTTTGTATGGTAGATATAAACTGAAGGAAAAGTGAGGAGAAATTTCACCTATAACTTTAATGCTGAATACTATGCTAACAATTCTTTTCTAGCATTCTCTAAATGACTAAAAGATTATTGTTTATGGCAGTGTTATTTAATAAGTTAACTGGATCTATTGCTTTAAAATGTACTTTCAGATATTTTACATTTGGGTTTTTATTAAATTAGAAAACAAAATTTTACTTTTATGTGTTCTGTACCCCCTTCAGGAAGAAATAAGTAATAAGCCATTTTAAATAAGTGCATGATCAAGCAGTGTGATTTTCAGTAGGTATGACCAACAATAGTGTCACTTTTTTTTTTTTTTTTTAAAGCAAGAGGTTTCCTAATATGACACTTCACAATAAACTGACATTTGGCAATGAACAACCTTTCTAAAGTTCAGGAACTGTATTAAAGAAGAATTATAAAGGGCATCATTAGAATCTAGTAGAAAACTGTTACTGACCATTTCAATTACAGAGCCACATGACTGGCAGGAAGAAGCAGCAGACACTGGTTAGCACTAGTGTCTTAGCATGTGCTGTACTGCTCTGGTGAGTGGCTGCCTTGATAGTGTCATAAATTCTGTGAGGTTCAAATTTCTTTCCTGTTTGATTATCATCACTTTCTCACTGTTATCCTTTAATGAATTTTTGTTGGTATAAAAACTGTAGACCCAAAACATTCACCCTATTAGCCTGACTGCAGTTCTATGGAGCATTGTCTTCACCTTTCTCTCTGCTCATTCATTTAAATTTTACACAGTAGTTAGAGACCAAGAAAAGAAGGAAGAATGCTCATTTCATAAACATGATACTTCTAATTAGTCCACTGAGACTTTTAAAATATGCATAAAGCAGTAGATGTGAAATGAAGTCACATTTTTTATTACACAGAAATTAATGTTTACCATATGTATGTAAAAGTGTTAAGGATCTGAAAAATAAATTTCAAATACATGAATACTTATTTTTCTTCAATATAATTTACATGTAGTTTTGTCTCTTAAAAATCCTTAAGTAAAGTGTTCCTTTTCTTTCATTTACTTGATTCATAAATTAATTTTTGCTAGCCTATTGAAAGATATATACATACATATGTACCTCTATACGTATAAGTGTGTTCTACTTAGGTAAAGATTTTCCTGTTCCTTCAAATAGTTTAAGTAAGGTTGAATAAAATAAACTAAAAGTAAGACGCTATGATGTTAAGGCCAACATTGTGTTTAGCTCAGTAACAGAGATACAGATTTAAATAGTATTTGGCTGTCACATTTAATCATAAGACCTGTTATATTCCTAATGGTTGACAGACAGAAATTGATTTATGAGTTTGTAAGAATGAAAGAAAATCAGTGAAAATGCCCTGATTAAAAATCTGCAATTTTTCCCTCAGTCCAGGTTGCCACACTAAATGTGAGAACTGGTTTGATTTCATTCAGAATTAATTTAGTTTGAAATTAAAATGAATCTTCCTCCCTGCCTCCAGGAGGTCTGGGAAAGTTTAGCTCTATTCTAGAGGATCCTAATAACTAGAATATCTGTGCCTATATATTTACCCTTGTATGCATTATACTCACCCAAAGACAATGGCTAGTGAAGTAACTCTTTATCTAAAGCAAATGATATTAATTTTGGAAATAAGCCAAATAAAATTTAGACATTTACATATGAAAAAATTTGAATATGCTTATCATACCTAAAGTTATTAGATCTGTTTTAGCTGATAAAGTTGGTTAAGAAGAAACATATAACAATCAAATTATTTTTCAGATTTCTATCTCTCATGCTCTTAGCATGAAACCATCTCCAACATCAGAAAGTTTCAAGGCTCCATTCATATCATGAAGAAGTCAAATTTTATTTCATGATAAGAGTCATACAATGAAATAGAAACAATCTTAGATTTATCAACATTATAGTGAGGTTTAAATAATTTCAACTTCAGAGTGAGAATTCAGCTAAGGAGTTAACATCAGGCTGAAATAATAGCGCTCGTCTCTGTCTCTTATTCTGCAGATGGCATGCAGCCCCTTTTGGGTTGGTTTCATGTGGCAAATATGTCTTACCTTGTAATCTTGAGGAAGATACATTTTTCTCAGGTGAAGATCCCAGCCCCACATTCCAGGGAATAGCTATCCAGCAGAAACATTGTCAAGTGTAGAGGGCAAATTCTCCTCTGGGATCTTGTGTAGCATAGCATGGAAGCTGTATTAATCCCTGAATTCCCTCCCCAGTAATGCCCATAAGGGTCACCTAGGTTTGAATTCGGTCAAATCTAAATTGATAATCCAATCCACTAGTGGATCTTTCAGCAAAATAATAAGTAAACAAATAAACAAATAAATAATCTGGTCACTAATTCTTATGATGATTGACTTGAGAGTTTCATTCAGGACATTAAGCTCTTAATTTGTGCTTATACAAGGTTGACATATGAAAGGAACTGGGCCATCTGTCTGTGATATCTAATCCTGTTAGTAATACGGACTCCAAAAAATCAAAGAAACAAAGATTACATATTCATTTTAAGGAATTCCAAGAAATTCCAGAGAGAGCTTAAAATATAATAGCAAAACAGTTTACCTCAATAAATAAGTAAAGGTATATAGTAAAATTATTTTCAGTGAATGCACAGAGCTATAATATTATTTTCAAAGCTCCAAATTGTTCAGAACAACTAGGATCATCTAGGCCTGGTAGTGCACACTTGTCATCTCAGCACTCAGAAGGCTGAAGCAGGAGGAGGAGACAAACCTGGGTTATTCATTGAGTTCAAGCTGAGGCTAAATTATAGAGCAAAACTCCCTCTCAAAGAACCAAGAAGAAGAAGAAGAAGAAGAAGAAGAAGAAGAAGAAGAAGAAGAAGAAGAAGAAGAAGAAGAAGAAGAAGAAGAAGAAAAAGAAAAAGTAAAGACAAATAAATGCAAAAATATTTGAAATTAATGATACTGACCTAGAATTGAATGGAAGACACTTTACCTGAGACTACTCACACAATAGAAGAATCGAGGCAGCGATTACCTGATATTTTGACAACTCACAGGATTCTCTTGAAATCAAATAATATATGTAGTAAATCTGGAGCTATATAAAGCAAGCAAATAATACTCAATTTAAGAAAGCCAGGGTCAATTTCTACAAATTTTTGGATTTCATTATTCAAAATAGTTTTGATTTTAAAATATAACCCATTTTTGTTAGATTTGTGTTCTTGATTATGTGTGAAAAATTCCTTTGCAGCAGTAATATCTAGGCATTTGAATAACCAGAAAATTTTTGTATGTTAGTGACCATAAATCTTGACAATCATCTTAAAATTCTGCCTAACTTAGTTTGTTTTTGTTGTCAGAAAGTTTCCATGAAAAATATACTACACTGCTTCCCAAGTCTCCAGTGGTATCATTCCATTACAGTATAAGCTCAAGGTTAGCATTTCATGATCAAAGTCTAAGTCTGATTATCTAAATTAGAGTTGTTCAAGTTTTTGGTTATAATTATGCAGGGTCAAAATTTCTATCTGTGGAGCCATGAAACTAGAGATACAGATAAAATTAGATGTTCTAAATCTGAGTACAACCTATAATAGTGGAATCAGCATTGCATAAAATTTGTACAAATTCCATTTTGAAACTAAGGAAAGTGCAAGATACAAGGGAGTAATTTTCCCAAAACTATTTTGAAATCCAGTGGGCAAATTTCATTCAGAGTCCCTTGACTGGACTTCAGGGACTGGAAAGACTCTTACAACGCTCTCAGCTCCATCCTCTGGAATTTTGTCTTCTTCTGACTTATCCTGGAGCTATTAAAGGCACCTCAACCTACACTGCAACATTAGAACTTGAATATTTAACAGCTTCTTATTTCAGACTCTGTTCTGTTAAATCCAATTTAGAAACATTTCTGTTCATATAAATTTGTCACACATATTAATCTTATGTGAATTACACTGGGCTTTACTCCATTAGACAAAAGCTACAGCTAAGTATCATCTTTTGCAGAATATATTCCTGGATCAGAAGCATCAGTATCACTGGACGATTCTGAAAAAGGCATTTTTCTCATTGCATCTCAAACCTACTCATTCAGAAACTTCTAAGAAGCATGAAAGAGTTATCTCCCTGATTAAATAAGCAAGAACATACAGAAACATTATATATTCTACCACATGCATCAACATTTTTCATTCTATCCACATTTCTTTGTTCTAATAGGTACTCTCCATTCACTTAAGTATTCAGTTGAGTAGCACACAACTTCTAAAATCAAAATATGTGTGTGTTCTGTTCCTGTGAAACAAATTAATATGAGCACTGTAGTCTAAAATAATAAAATATTACCACCTCACAATGTTTAAGGATCAAGAGTCTGTATATAGTTCAGATGGCGATTCTAGTCAGGGTCTTCCCAGAACAAAATCAAGGTTTCAGGCTGAGCTGTAATTACATCCTCAGCACCACCAGCCCTAATTGACCACTGTCACCCGTTCCCACCACAGACTTCTTTATCTTGAAGCCATCAGTGCTACGCTGAATCTTCATGTTGTAAAACTCCAATTGCATCTTGATCTGAACTCATTGCCTATATTGAAAGATCTAACAGGACCATCTGATAATATTCCTTTCTTCAGATCAATTGTTTTTGGCTTTAGTTTCACCTTTTAAATTCTTTTAAAGAAGTGTCTAAATAGTGTACATTTAAAGATGCTGAGAAATCTTGGGTGTTAAAAAAGGGAAAACCCATTTAAAATTCATCCAAAATAGCCAGACAGATATAATACCAGTTTCATAGATATGAAGAATAAGATACTTTGGATATGGTGAAGGTTAAGAAGTGACAAGTTATTGAAAGTATTTTAATAAACTCTGTAGAGAATCTTTTTTTAATGACTGAAGCCAGAATGAATATTCTTTAGGTTCCTGATAAGCGTTTAACTTTTCACTTAATCTATGCCCTAAATAACTTAGTTTCTTTTTTAATGTAAATATGTGAAAGTATTTTCTTCTGAAAATTTAACAAATCATATGGCCTATTGAAAGCTTTAAGCACAACAGAACCATTCAAGAACCATTTCATTTGTTCCTTTAAAATGTAGCCTAAATACTGATTTACTGAATGTTATCTTTCTAGGACACCTGTAGTTAAATTTGTGTTTGCTTTTTTAGTTTGTATAATTTCCTTTTTGAAGCAAGCCTATAAAGGTGTTCTATAATTTGAAAGACAGCCTTGAGATTCAAATTTAGATATTTTTCACTTTTAAATCCCACCCAGGATCATTCTAAGGGCTACAGCTGTAACAGTATAGCTTTGATTTTAATCACAGAGAGCTCATGGGCACAATCACAGACAACCCAACGCTTTTATACTCCACATACAACACTGCTTCTCTAAGCTCATGTTCCCGTGCTACGGAAGCTGTAATCTTTTATGTCCCACAACCCATTCCCCTGTCTTTGACTAATAAGTACCTTTAGTAACTGGAAGTGTTTCTTTTCTTTGATCCACAAAATACAGAAAGCAGATATGACCACTTTCCTTTTGATTATAGCATCTATCCTTTTATATAATCTAGTTTTCTATACTAGTCAACATCCCACAAGCTAACACTATCTTGCTTAGTCTTCTGAAAGAAAGCACCAAGTTACTGTATCCCAAATTTTGACCTTGAAGCTTCATTTCTTTGTCTCTTTATTAAATTGGTGAGTTGATTCCAGATATTCTTGCAAGTTTAACTCTACTACAGGTGTCAAATTCATGCCTCCTTCTCTGAAAGCTTTTTAAAAATTGGATAGTTGTGAATTGATTTTGGATAAAATCCAACTTTTCTAGACAACTTTTTTAACCAGAGAAATAAGCTCAAGTTTAATCTAAGATGAGTGTAATAGCTTGCAATTTCCTATTACATAATATCCAACAACAGAATGTATTTTAAACTTCTCTCTTCCAGTCGTCCCATACCCATACTGGCAACTCAACTCATTTCTAAAGTTCACAGGCGGCCACTAAGTAAACAGGTAGGTCAGGTTATGAAGAATGCTGGAAATTAAAATTAATGAGCTGATCCAAGTTAGGAAGGTTGTTGTAAAATGTGTCTCTAACCAAGAAAACTACCATTTTGTGAAGAAGATGGAGATACCTTGCATAAACACACCAAACCTAATTCCTATTCAAATAGACAAGAGAAATTCTAGCATTCAGTACAAAATAAATTTAACTTGCTGATTACTGATTTTTCTTTATGTGGTTCTGTATACCAAAAATTAATAAATATTTTAGAAGAATTTAAAAAATTTGAGGCCCCAAAACAAGATGCCCAACACTATCTTACTTCATTGCTTTAATAATCCTCTGCAAACCTCACTCATACTGTAAAATGTGGATTTGTCTCAGATTAAAATATTCCTGGTCTGCATATGAGGCATAATACTATCTCTTTCACCCTCGGGGACAACACAGAGAATTTCTGAGGCACGTTAAGCATGTTAATTTTGGACAAAATGAGGTGTAAGGACTTAAGAAATGTTCCTTATTACAATAGTACAATGTGATGTGAAAAGAACTGAGCGTCTCACCAATCACCTCTTATTCTTGGTGAAACATAATTCCATTGAAAATCTTAGTTTCAGATGCACATTATTAAGCAGTTTCATGAGAACATTTTCACCTCATGAGTTCTCAATTATAAGAAAATGTGCTCAAATTTATCAAGATTTACACCAGTCTTTTAAGGCAGTAAATTCATTGATGCTTAATAAGTCATAAGACATTTTCCCTGTCTATAAAGACTTTATATAAATGCTTCCATGAAATATTTTTCTCTAAATATAAAGCAGTAGTTAATATACTATTTGGAAAAAAATCAGTAAAATACAGTTGAGCCTCTATGAAAGGACCAAAAGGAGAGAAGAAAATAAGGATTTTGGATAATACATTTAATATATATAACACAATATTCCAATATCCTTGTGGTATCTTTATTATATTGATTTTTAAAGGTATATTCATAAAGCTAAGAAAATGTCCACAGATCAAAGAGCTGGAAAGTAATGGATTCATGACTCAAAGCCAGGTTCCTATGAATCCAAGAGGTAAGCTTTTACTAATTATTTTTTAATAACTAAATAATATGTTGCATAGATACATGCTAAAATAATATCTTTTGCTACTTACTTCACTCTTAAAATTAATTTATTGATATAAAAAGTATATTTATAAATACATAATAATTTGATAAATTAATATATAGAATAAGGTTATTTCAAAACTGAAATTATTATATATTTATCAATGTATCTTTTACATCAGTAAATTTTTGAGAGTTAATTTTGAGAGTGAAGTAAATAACAAAAGATATTATTTTAGTAGGCATCTATCAGTGTAGATGGTCAACTTTAGCGTTTGTTAGGAAAAAAATCATTATATTGTCTCCACAGCGTGAAAGAAAAAATATGGCCCTAAGTTTTCATTTGAAAATGCACCAAAGACAGTAATGAAGTTGTCCTTTTGGTTTTTTGTTTGTTTGTTTGTTTTTAATGAATGAAGTTTACTGAAGATTTACCTACATTCGCCATCTCTGGCTTTGTTGGAATTTAAAATATATCTGGAGGTTTGGAAGATGGAAGATGTGTTCTATACTCTGTTCAGCCTTTCTTTATTTAAGATCCTCGGGATAGTTCTAGATCTGCACTCCAGATCTTTGTGTTGTTTGTGACATTCAGATAAACTTTCCTATTTTCAGCTGCCATTCAGACATCAAGGAGCAAATGGCATTTGGGAATTTGGTAACATAAAATAGTAAGGATGATAAATGAGAAGCATAACAAACACCACATGGCCTCTCTCCCAACCTGAGGGACATAGGAAGGATAAAGGCCCCGAAGGCCTCTCAGACTTCCTAACATAGATGCCTTCTATATGTTTAGTAAATTTGAGAATAGAAAGTTACTATTGCAGTTCAAGCCAGGCTAGCCCTACTTTATAGATTAGAGGTTCGGGGTTCATATATAGATTAGAGGTTTAGAATAATCTAAAATATCTGAATGAAATTAAGATTTATTCAACTTTAAGCAGCAAAATTCAGAGCTCAGCAGATTAAAAATGTATAATTCAAATTCAAGTCCCAAGATCTAATAGCCAAAGCAAAATGTAAAATTATTTATTGTTTAACGAAATTTAACATTTCTGAACTACATTTTGAGGCAGTGATAATTTCTAAAAGCTTTTGAGATGACTAAACATTTTTGAATTACAGAAAAGACAACAATCAGACTTTCACTTTAACATTATGTAGGACATTACATCAGAATCACTTTAGGGTCACAGGAAAATTGAGCAAACACATTCATAGCCTGTCCCATTACCAAAATCCCTGCATCTGTTTAAACTGAGGAACCCACATCTCCATATGATGTCTTCTTAGTTCCTGTAACAAATACCATAAACTGGGTGACTTACAAACACAGCCCAAGCGCAAGGCATCAGAAGATTCAGGGTCTACTGAGAAGCACGTTCTCCTCTAGACCCAGTCCTTTCTCTGCAAGCTTACATGGCAGAAGGGAGGGACTCACCTAAGAGTGCTAATCCCAGTCCTGATCACTCCAGATTCTGACCTTTCCAAACCTCAAATCTCCTAATACTATGGTCATGGAGCTGTATTTCAATATCTGCATTTGGTGGGACAGAGATATACAGACAATAGCACATATTATTATCACTCAATGTCTGAAGTTTACATTATATCGAACATTCTATAGGTTACATTATATTACATTACATAGGTTGGGAAAAATGTGCAGCAACATATCCACAATTTTATTGTCTTACAGGGAGCTTTCACTGCCCTCAAATCCCTCTGCCTTTCCCCTATATTTTCTGCCAGTCCAAAACTTCTAATGACAACTAACTTTTCTACTGTCTCCATAATTTTGCCTGTTCCAGAATTCCGTGTGGTTGAAATCATACAGCATATAGGCTTATTAATAACCTCTTATGTTGTCTGTGGGAAGTTTAGTAATTTTATATTTTACACTGAAGTCTTTGATTTCTTTGAGTTTACTTTGGGTAAAGGTTAAAGGCTTTGTATTGACCCATTTGGAGACATGTAGATGTTCAACAATTGCTTTATCATTTGTTGAAAAAAAATATCTTAACAGAGAATCTGGGAATTTTTTTTTCATTAGAAATAACACAAGAATACTCCACTAATATCTTCTATCCAATGGTGGGAAACCAACAGGCAAAATCAGGTTTGTTTACATACACAAACCACAAGCTATCTGACCAATAATGAAGAAGGCAATCTTGTTTTAAAAAATAACCAACAAGGTGGAAGGTCGGTAAACTGAGAATTATTCAACTTTGATGAAAGAATTCAAAGGAAATAAGTGGACAGATAATATATGCTCATAGTTTAGAGTAATTAATATTGTTAAAATGTTCGTACTTCCAAAGATACAAGATATCTATAGATACAATGAAATTCAAATAAAAAAATTTCAATGGCATTTCTCACAAAACCAGAAAACATTCAAATAGTTCCAAAAGACTAAAATGCTCAAAGCAGTTTAGTCAATAAGAACAAGACTCGAATCATCATACTGTTTTCAAAATACCGTATACAATATAGGCAAAAAACAAAAATATATAAATAAGATCACATGTAAGTGAAACATTTCTGTAAATAATAAATACAGTGAAGAAATGACCTCTTTATATTAAAGATAATTGCACTAAAGTTGAGCACAATTTTGGATATGTAGTACAAAACAATCACTATAGTAGACTTGTGACATTCAAACATGTAGGAATTTGTCAAAACAGTAATGAGAATAAAGTAATTGTGACATATTTTAGAAGCACATAATAGAATAACTAGTATTTTATATTCTACATGTGATATTGTTTTGTAGTCTACATTAGAAGAGTAGTAAACTGGAAGGAATGTAGAGGAGACTGCAGGTCAAAATTGGTAACCAACATTACATCAAATTAAGAACCAAAATAATTAATCTTCTAGTGGTGCAGAAGTGAATTCCATTCTTTTTTAAATGCAGGGAATTTAGCATTGACTATATTATGAACATTAACTTCAAATACTGTATGAAGGCATACATAAAAGCTTCCACATTTTGAATGTTAATTTATTAGTGTTTTTCTTTATCTCATTTAAAGCAAGAAATCTCAGCATTTTATATTATTGGGTTCGTTCTTTTCTCTTTTGTAATAACTTCAATAAAAACACAGGATATATTATTCAGGGAAAGAAACTTAAGTATCTCTTTACTGTACATTCTTCAATAGCTAAATAATTGTCCAAATGTTCCTGTCCAGGACGCATTCCTAATGATAATTATTTCTTACAAAGTATTTAAAATCTATGAATATTTTTAATGAAATTTTCAGCTAAGACTAATTTTTTAAAATTAAGTAATAGTATGTAATATATTTCTAGAATACCCTTTATAAAACAAGTAAATCTCTTTTTCAAAGATCAAAGTTATCTTTAAATGGATTGGAGGAAACAGGATATAGCTCAGTGGTAGAGTGCTTGCCTCGTAAGTATGAGGACAAGGTTTGAGCACAGGAAAAATAAACTAATAATATTTTTTAAGAGAAGTGAATTGGAGGATGTTGAAATGTTTTATGAACTTGTAACAGTAGCCAAAATATTCCTTTATACATTATCATCTGTGTAAAATATTTTCATCGCTATTTATAAATAGATCCTGCCCTGTGTAATTACAAAGTAATTAAAGTTTAAATTGCTGTGTGTTTTTATTAATGTACTCTGTTTGAAATTTGCAAGAAAAAAGTCAGGTGTGTAATAAGTGAAAAATTACTAGAATGAAAATTAAGAGTTATCATTAAGAAATTTTGAATAATTATAGGTTGTTATAAAATGGATTAGGTTAACTGGAAATATACGAGGGTATTCAAACATATAACAGATGATTTTTAATTCAGATTGTTAAAGGTCCTCAAAGATAGAATATGTGGTCTCTAATTCAGATTTTTCCATATAAGACACATGATCAAATCATTAAAACATAATATGTTGAATATTTTAAATTCCAAAACTAACATTTATATTTTATTTAAGAAATATATGACAGAATATTATTATGACCCGGAGATGATACCAAAACATCAGAGGTTTCCAACAACAGGATTTTGATTAGTAGTGACCTCATATAACAATCAAGCAAGAAATAGAGTAATCAGGAATTTTATAAATTGAGCTTTGGGAAACTCAAAATATGTAGACATTCCTCCCATCCCTTCCAGAGCAAGTATCACACTGTCTTATAATTTGTCATTCACATATGAATCCTGTTCACTACCACATTCATGGTGTAATATGTCATCAGAAATAATCATTAGTGCAAAAAAGCTAAAAATTGATATGAATTCAAACCTCAACTCACTTATCCATATAAATGAATTCCTTAATTATTGGGAGAAAACCGGTCTGTATAATATGAATCAATATTTTTTTAAAAATTTAGCTAAACTAAGTAGAATAAAAGCTAAAAGTTTATAAATAGTTAAATTCAGTGAACCTCAAGTTCTGTATTCTTCATGACAATTTTTTTCTTCGTTACTCTCTTGAATGTTTATCCTCCTTTATGTATTAAGTGTACTGTATTTTCTGTCTTACATTTCTGATTTTTGTAAGTTTTGGGACACATTTAGATTTATTGAAAAGTTTCAAGATATTTAAGATCCTCACACATTATATTGCTTTTATTTTAATAAAAATATACACTACTGTGAAATATTTATTCATAATCAGTGAGCCATAATTATTGAGCATTGTCACATGCATGACTTTCTCTTATTTCTTTAATTCCTACCCAATGGCCTCTTCTCCATGTTGACCCCGGGATCTCTTCAGGTTACTACATATTCTCATGTTCATTAAGGTCTTCTTATCTCTGATACTTTTCCTTGTTTTTGATGATTTTCACTATCTCAAGTAGTAGTGGGTCCAATGAATTGTACAAAGTCCTATAGTATGTATTCATCTGTGTTCCTCACTATTAAACTGCAGGTATAGATTTTAGAGAAAATGAACACAGAAATAGAGTTGTATTTTACTATATTATTTTAAGTAAATATTATAAATATTACTGCTGACTGCTAACCTTGATCATCTGGGTGAGACAGTGTATGTCAGCTTTTTCCTGGATTATTTGTTTTAGCATTTCCAAACTAAAGATCTGAAAAAAAGACACTATTGTCAGCCCATACCTGAGATATAAGATGCTGTGTTTCATCTCTGTGTCAGTATTAGAGACTTTAGAATCTCTTTTCACCTTTGATTTCAGTAACTAATAATTTAAAATTAGAAAAATCTAAAAGGAATGCAGGAGGCCTCTTTTCTCTTTAGTTCTTGAAAGGAATATTTTAAAGAGAAGAACTTTCTTTATAAACTTGAATAAACCATTCCATTGCTATAGGGTAGAAATCATGCTTGCTTTTTATAAATGCTATATAAAGTAACAGTGTTAAGATAGCAGAAAAGGCACTTTGTTTTCTGTAGAAGGACCAATTAGGTTTTTGTTTATGCTTGTTTTTGTACTAGTTTTGGGACTGGAGAATGGGTGTTTGTTGTGTGAGACAATATCTCATCATGTAGTACATGCAGATCTTGAACTGACTATATGTTCCACTGTGGCTTGAACTCAAAGCAAGTATGCTGTCTGAGCCTCGTTAGTGCTGGATTACAGGTGTGTGGCTCCGAAGCATGAAATTGGATCTACAGCACTGGTCATTAGATGACACAGTCTGCGAATAAACAATTAAGAGGCTAACATGGACAATCTCATTTTGTTTCAGTAACACTTGCCCTTCACCAAGGAAGCCTAACTAACTAAATGCCTAAGGAGACCACCTTGGTTCGAAATTTCTCCTGTAGAAAAAGTGAGAGCATTTTCAATAAACACTTACCTAATAGCCATGAAAAATGCTAATAGGCTCTACTTTGTCCTAACCACAATTAGAACAGTGAAGTAACTGGCAGGTCAATCAAAGGCTGGAAAAAGGCAAAATAGGATGCAGAGCTTACTAAACACCTCCAGGACCCCATTAGGAAGTCTATCTAGGAACCATTCAGTATGCTTACTATGTGGGCCACCACCCCACTAGCACAGACATACTCTAAGGGCCTCATGGACCTCACCCCGACTTGATCAGCTCACTGGGAAGCAGCAAGAATTATATATTCATAGCGGAGAAACTGAGGTGTTTCCAAATTCATGCCTGATCGAGTTTATTAAGCTGCTTCATTCCTCAAAACAGTCAGTAAAGGCCAAAGAAGGAAACTGCTTCCTCAAATGTGAAAGCAGCAGACATTAAGAAGCTTTTAGAAAAAGTCAGAGACATGACACCACATGCACACACCGAAAGTACCCTACTAACCCCTCGATGGAGATCTGTTAATTGCATAAAAAGCAACTCAAAGTAACTAGCTTAAGAAAGGTCAGTGACCATGAGATAGAACAAAATTCAGGAGAAAGACTAATACATGAGCAATTGAGCTCAATAAAGAGAAAGCATGAAAAAGACTACTAGATATTATGAAGTTGAATACAATAAATATGCAATATCAACAAAGAATTTGTGAGCTCAAAGATAGGGCAGATTAGAAAATATCCTGTCAGAGGAGGAAAAATTAAACAATAAACAATAAATTGAAAGAAAATCTATGAGATAAATGGGCAATATCAAGAGCTATGATTGACATCGTAAAAGGTTCAGAAGGGGACATGAGAAAGAAAGGAGCAGAAAACTTTTCTAAAGTAATAATAGCTGAAAACTTCCAGTGTCTGTGGAGAGAAGTAGACAGTCCAGCACATGAAGCTCAAAGGTCAAACATCAAGTTCAATACAAAAACAAAATCTTCATTAAGATTTATTACAATCAAATTGGAAAAATTCAGAAAAACTGAACTTCAACTCAAAAAAAAACCTTTAAAAAGACAGGAAAGATCATTTTAAAATGATAAAAAAATTAGCAAGGAAAATATATATGTAACAATGTCTGAGTACCTAAATGTATGAGGCAAACATTGACAGACTGAAGGAAGAAATGTACAGCACAATAATCTTAGGAGAACTTCAGAATGAAAAGTCAATCTGCAGAATAAATGAAGCTTCTGCAAACTGTGTATGCTAAGTGGTAACTCCCCAAATATATAAAGAACCCTATAAGCCTCAAGCAAAAACAGAAACTAATTTTAGAAGGGGATAATAATTTAAATAAACATTTCTATAAAGAAGGCATAATAATGGTCAAAAAAGTATATGAAAAAGTATTCACCCTAACTAATCATCAGGGAACTGGAAATCAAAAAGACGAGACACAGCCTCACACCCACAATCTCTATCAACAAAAGATAAAATGTAGCACATTTTAGGAAACTGTAGAGAAAAAGAATCTTCATACACCATTGGTAGAAGTCCAGAATGGTGCATTTGGTATTAAAAAAGAAGTATGGAAATGATCTAAAAACTTGCAAATTGTACTACTACATGATCTTGTAATCTCACATTTGAATGTTCGTACATAAAATTTGAAATCAGGGTACTGAGAAAGCATGAGTATTCCTATGATCATTCCAATGTAGCCAAGACTGAAGAGTAAAATAAATGACCAACATTTAAAAATAACATAATTATCCATTGACACATGAATGAAAAAATAAAATGTGGTAAATAAATATATCACAATATTTTTAGGCTTCAAAAGCAGGAAACTTTCCAATTTGCAACAATGTGGACAAACTCTTTGAATAATATACTAAGTAAACTGAGCTAATTGCACAAAAACAAATTTTGCTTGATTCCACCTATGTGTAATATCCTTTCTGATGTTTTTAGTCAATTGCATGGCATCAAAAAGTAGAATAATAATTTCCAGGAACTGCTGAAAGGGAAATGGTCTTTACTAATAAATGAGCATAAAGTTTCACTTAATCATGATGATTAATTAATTCCAAGAAATTTGCTTTGCCTATAGTCAATTACATAGTATTATACACTTAAAAATTTTAGAAAACAAATTCATTTGTCTCTACTACAATAAAAAATAAAAACTGAACAATAGAATTTTAATAAATACTCTTCAGTTGTTCAGTTTGAATTGAGAAACATAATATTCACTGCAATTTTACCAACTGCTAATTTGGAAAAATAAAAATATAAATAAAATTATATTAATCATTTTAATCACTATATATATATATATATATATGTAATTTTCATGCTCATTCCTTTTAACACGTTAATACCACTCTTTGAGAAACTTTGTAATACGTAATTTGTAAAATATTTTTCAGTTAAAACCAGTGGCTAGTTGCCAGATTCAAGCAGCAACAATTTCTGGTCTCACAACTGAATTGTATGACTGAATTCAACTCAAGAATAATTTGAATAAGGGAAATTTATATCCTCCTTTAATGTCCATAGGAACAATATAGCTACCAAAACTGAAATTCAATGGCTTTCATCATAAAAAAATTAGGTATCTTGGAAATCGAATTATATATTGTGGTATTTAATAATCAAATAAGTAAATTCTTTTTCATCTCATGCTTGTTTTCACTATTCAGTGTGAGTTTTCTAGATAAATATAGAGTAAAATGCTGTGATAAATTTTTAAATTATGTGGTATCAGTATCATTTCCCAGAAGAAATCAGCAAGCATATATAATCACATCTGAACTCTTGCAGTAGAACATTTGAAATTTGTTAAAGCATGGAAATACTAGGAAATTATTCCTGGAATTTGTTCTTATGATTATAAGAAAACATGAAGCTGATATAAAAAAGGTCAATTCTGAAATGTAAAATTTAACTGTCTTTTGGCATAAAGCACTCTGTGTAGAACATTATTATTTTTTATAAATGGTTGATATGGATAAATGAATTAATGAGTAAATGAGTGAATAAATATATAGAATTCCCCAAATATATCCCCAAGCTGAGAACTTTTCATTAATATTTGTTGTTTGTTTATTTACTTTAGTTCTATTCTTTTCTTTAGTTGTTTAATTATTGAATCGTACCTAAATGGGGGGAAATCTTTAAAAATAAATGTTTTATACTGAACTGATTAATTTTATTAATTTCCTCTTGATGTATAGGTTCATCATAAATTCAAACTGTATGTTAAAAGATCACTTCCAATCATGGAATGATAATAGGGAATATTTTTATTTCTTCAGGGATATTTGTATCAGCCCTTGTCTCTTGTTTGTACCTGGGATTTACATTAAATGACTGACCTAAATCACCTAACTTTCTTTAAAAAAATTCAAACTCATGACCTTGCATTTGCTAGGCAGGAACTTATGCCACTGACCTAATCCCTGGCCATCCTCTGTGATGTTTGCATAAAGATGCTACTGCCAGATGATGCTCTGTCAGAATATGTCCTTCGCTATCAAAAAACTTACGACTTTAGTGTACTACTAGATGTTGTCCCAAAGGCCTCACATTTTCTCTTCCTTTCATTCTTTCTTTTTTATTCTTTCTTTTCTTTGTGTTTTGAGAGGGTTCATTTAATAGAGGTCTTATTGCAACAATTTCAAGTTTAATAATTTCTTTGATGTTTTATTGATCCCTTTTTTGTTAATTTTTTCCCAGCATTATGATTTTTAGTTCTAGAAATCCAATTTGGATCTTTACAATTTCCATTTCTCCACAATACATTTAATGAGTCTTTTGTATTTTATCATATTATGTAATGTACTTCAGTATTTCAATTTTTGTCTCCTAATTCTAACATCTGTGTCAGTTCTGGGTTGAATTTGATTGAATAATATAGATGGTCTTCACTGGTCATATTTTATTGTTTCTTTGAATACCTCAAAGATCTTTGAAATTATAATTATATGCCAGATTTTATGAGTAGTGGATATTTTGTATTCCTATAGTTTTGCTTACATTATGCTCTGGAACATGATTAATGATAAAGAGTCAGATTGTTTTGGTCTTATGCTTAAGCCTGGTTATTCACAGGTTATTTACCTTTGGATAATTATCTTCCACTACTATGACAAGCCCTTTCTGAGTGCTCTACCCAGGGTCATATATTATAAAGCTCTCCAGTCTGGTTCAAGACAGGTTGTTCTTTTATTCCTGTATGAGCTATAATTATTGTTTCATGCAGATTTCTTTGTTTACTTGTCTCTTCAATATCAAGAATTTCCCCAAAATATCTGGCACTCATCTGCTGAATGGTAGAGTACGGTCCTCTGCAAATCTCTACTCTCACTGGGTGTCTCTTTGTTCTGATATTCTGACGTGTAAACATAAGACTTTTGGTGTCCCCATATCCCCAACTTTATTTCTACAACTCAGTGAGTGTGTTGGATTCTTTCTACAAACCCTTTTCTGAACTCTAACCTGGAAATTCCTCCAAGACACTAAGTTATGATAGTCATTTAACTGGGCACTTTGTTTTCTTTCTGTCTGTGCTTATAATCATTTATGGACTAACACCTGATGATTCTCAAAAAAAGCACTGATTCATCATTTTTTTTTTCTTGTGCTGGGTTCGAACTCACAACCTCATGCTTACCAGGAAAGCACTTATGCTACTGAACTAAGTGTAGTTCAGTATACTATAGTACAAACTATACTTAGTTCATACTGTTCTGTATGAGTTCTGTATGAAGATTCCTCCCTCTCCAGCACTCATTCATTTGTTTACATATTTAAAAATGTTCATGTCACACTACCTGCATCAAAGGAGGGAGCTGAAGCTCAAATATTCATATAATTTCACCTACAAATTAAAGGAAGATAAATGGATTAAAAGCACTGAATTAAATTCTTTCATATTGCAACAGAAAAGATGGTGGAAAACCTATGAAATGAACAGAGCAAAGGTGGTTGTAGTTGGGAAATGAAGAAAAGAAAGGAAGGCAAGTGGATAACAAAGGCTTAAAGTAGAAGCAAGAGCAAACTCTCTGTGATATATTAGAATTGGGCAAGAAAAGAAATTACCTTTAGGATATCTTCGGGGTCCAGAGTTATAGCTTGTTTAATAGTGAAGTAAACCTGGATGATTACTTACTACTGAAGGATGACCATTTGTATAGAATTTTCTTTCAACAACTTTTAACTGTGTACCAGAAATAGGGAAAGTGGTAGAAAAACACAATGGTTTTGGGAACAAAGTTCTTGATATTTATGAAGCATGGGAAGTCAATAATTGCTTATATAATTGAGGAAACTACAAACTGATATATTATTGAAGATTAAATAGGGTGATTCACAGAGATTTCCCAAAATATACACAGACAATATTCATATTCATGCTCAGGAACTCTAAGAGGAAGGAGGTATCTTGACGCAGATACAGATATCTTTGTAGTTTCAAGAGGAAGGAGAAAATAAGGCACTTGGTCATTTCTAGCTTTTCTGCGAAATAGAAATGTAGCTGGCTGAAGGAATGCTAACAAAGCTGAAATCAAGTACATAAGAAAAGCATCAAAATTGTGGAAATAGACATCCAATGAAGAATGAAAAAGCTGGTGTATGTAAATTAATAAAGCCACTATAGGAATCTGTATGAAGATTCCTCAAAAATCTAAATCCAGAAATTCCATTTTATCCAGCAATTCCCCTCCTAGAGATTTTAAAACATCATATTATACATATCGTGTTTACAGTAACACAGTGCAAAACACTTAAATTTTGGGAACAGCCTACATGTCCATCACAGATGAATGGATGAAGAAAATGTGGTCTTTTCCTATAATGGAGCACCACTTTGCCACAAAAAAAGGGTAAATGAGTCATTTGAAAAACAAAATAAGTATTCATTTTCAGCCCATAATATTAAGAGAAATCAGAGATACAAGCTTAAATGTTGGATAGTTTCTCTTATATGAGAAACCCAAAATACGAAGAAGTCTCAAAATAAAAAGAGAGAATAGAAGGTATAGAGGTCATTTTCAACTGGGAATGGGGCTAAGAGATGGTAGAAAGCTGAGAGGGGAGGAAAGGGGGATGAGAACAAAATAAGATGGGTCGTGTGCATGGACCAATTCCCCACATTGACATAGTCACTATGTAAATACTAAAAGAAAATAAAATTTGAAGAAAAAGAATAAAGAAGCCATGTGTTGTAAGATTTTACAATTTAGAGTACTCAGTGATGTGTAGCGCTGTTGTGTGACAGTAGGTAGGGCTCAAGGTTGAAGTAGGCTGAAGATGTCTGCACTAGGAAAACCAGGGCTAACCTGTTAGATCCCTTGTGCAAACAATCCATAAGGCGCCCAGAGTAGCATGCAAGACCTACAGGAAGAGGACTGAGGGCTTGTTGCCAGTTACTCAAAAGCATGCAAGGGAGTTGTGAAGGTCAACTAGATTGGACGGGAAACATCTAGGAAATTAGTGAAGCCTGTTTGCAGGTGTGTCAAAGAGGGTGTCTCCAGAGAAGACTGGCACGTGGGATAGTAAATTAGGGCTTTACCTGAGTGTGAGTGACACCCTGTGGTAGGCCCTTCATGAAACAGAAGCAAAATAAAGAAGAATCCAGCCATGCAGTCTCTCTAGAGTTCTTTCTCTCTTTCTCTAATTCTAGGCTGTCATGTCTTTTCTGCCTCCCCACAGTCCTAGAAACAATGGAGTCAGTTACCATGAAATGAAACTTCTGAAATCATTAGCAAAATTAAACCTTTCCTTTTTTAAGCTATCAAATTGAGGTGTTTTGTCACAGTGATACAGAGCTGATCAGCACCGATGTGGTGACAGAGAGTGGTGAAGGATGATTAAGTCATGTCCTGAGGGCGAGAGCAAGAAAATAAATGGTCAAGACTGGAAGGCTTCTTCCTACCTATGCTTCCAGTCATAAGCATCTGGAGAATGAGAGAGTAAGAAAATTACTAAGAAAATAAACGGAATAGAGTGCTTGAGATCTTTCCACCTAATTGCATGTATTTTATATGTATAGCTAATTGCTTCCATTTCAGAAGTATTTTCTAATTTTGTCTCTAAATTCTAGGGGGTACCTTATTTAATTAAATCACACAGTGAACCCTAATAGTCTATCTGCAGAAGTAGGAGGAAAAGCATTTAGCCATGTTCTCAAGTTTAGATAACAACTGCAGATCTCCCCACAGATCGATTCCAAACTCAGCATTACACAGCTGGGAAGCCGAGGGTCAGGCAAGCACACAGTTCCAAATAGGAAGTATCACCCCAGTCACATTCTGAGGGTGTTATGTTTGATCTTGATTCATAAGTGCAACTTTAAAAATACAGATACATAAAACACTAACATTCTCACACTTGAAGTTACAGAGGTGCATATCCTAAATGCTAGAAATTACTACTTCCTCAACTACTCCAGAATGGGGATAATTTTGTCTTTGATTTTGTGATTTGCAAATTGGGCTTACAGAGCCATAGAGCGTATCTCTGGAACTTGGAGTTTCTATTCACCATTGATCCCACCTCTCCACTTTACTTGGACTTATTCTCAGTTTCTCACGTCTATTACCTGTGATAGAGGGTGGAAACTGACATGGAGCATTCTTTGGAGTCTTGGCATGGATTGTGGTGAGATCAGTGGTAGCCTAACAGGGGGGTAGCACCATGGCCCATGCCAAAGAACATTTGTATGGGAGAAATTTTTGCGCATTATTGATCTTGGTTTTAATCTAGCAGAAGTCAAATACTCCTGGGGACTGCAGGTCTATCTAGGATGTGACTTGAGTTCCCTTCCCTGTTCTATGTGAAGAACATTTTATTGGTCTTGAAGCTGGAAGGATGGAAGACTCAGCATATAATAGTCCAGGCAAGCTCCTGATTACAGGAAGGTGCCCTTAGTGATTGAATAATAATTGTAATGGTCCCACAGATATTTCCTAGAATAAGGAAATATGTTGAATAGCAAATTAAAAGTATATATTTATGTTTAAGAGAGACCACAAAAGACAGTTTTAGTACCACTGCTTGTTTCTTGCTGCTTGAAAAAGGAGTGTTAAATTGTCATTTACAGTGAGCCCCACAAAATATTCTTGCTCTCACAAGATTTTAATAGATAAGGCTACCCACATGCATTTAGTACACTCCTAGCAGAGGATTATAATACCAAGTGTCTTCCACAGGTAAGCTCCCTCTCCCTTCCTGTAAGTGTAATTCTATATCTGCTGCTGTCTATGACAGAATAAAGGCTGAAGATTCTATAGTATCACATCATTATAGTTTGTTTTAAAAACTGATCTCATTAGTCCCATAAAAGGCATTTCTAATGGGAATTCTAATAAAATTCCCCTATCCCTAAGTCTGAGCTTCAATTCACTGTGACAGGCCAAAAAACACCATTGTAATTGGTGAGATTTCTACCTCCTCAAATATCTAATTATAAGATAATATTAAGTGAATATTGAGTCAATTTCACTTTGATGCATGATCTCATTTTATTTAAAAAGGTATTTTATTATTATTTATCTCTTATGTAGCAAAATACTGATTAAAGTGCTTGTACAATGGTTCCAAATACAAAATGTGATAGAATTTGGATTCACATCATGGCTTGTACAAGGCAATGCAACAATAGACAAATGGGTTGGTTATTTAGACATACATTAAGAAAAATCGTTGATTTGTGAATCATTCTGAGATTTTTAAATCATTTTGTGCCACAAATATCATTTCAAAAATAAAAATTCTATTGATCTTTTAAAATAATATTCTAACATTAAAGAGTAACTGTCAAAATTATATATTTCCAAGGTTACGTGTTATAATTTGGTATATATAAGCATCACATAATGGTGATCACAATCAAATTAACACATTTATTACTGCTTAATCAAATTGATACATGTGTACTGTATGTGTGTGTATGTGTGTGTGTGTATGTGCATGTGTGTGTGGAGGGGATTAAGGATATTAAATCTACTCTCAATGAATTTCAAGCAAACCAGTCTGAAGGTGTAGCTCAGCGAAAGAGCACTTGTCTATCATGCTTAAGGTATTGATTTTGATCCATATAACACAATAAAATCCAACCAAAACAAAACAATACTACTACACTCTTAAGTGTAGTCACTGTGATGTATATTAGATTGCCACAATAACTCATAACTGGAAGTTTGTTCTTCTCCAGTATTATTTAATATAAACTCTTCTGATCTCATGAATAAAACTTTTACCACATTTCTGTAATAAATTGCCAAGCATTCGCAAAGAGTTCAGATATTTATATAACATGTAACATGATATTAAAACATAAACTATGTTTTAAGGTGATTTTGCCCACAGTGTAATTGAAATTACATTCTAGATATTCTTTCTTTCATAAAATAGTGAGTTATCATATATTTTAAGCAAATATACTGGATCAAAAGTATATTTAAAGTAGTAAATATCTTTTATTCATTTTTTTTATTTTTGCAAATGTCTTTTAAAAGTAAATTCTAATCCCTAAGATATTGAATCATCCTGATAGCCCATCACCAAATAAATGCATAAAGAAAATCTCCAGATAAATGCTTAAGCAAAATGTGTTGCATACACAATGGAATATTATCCAGCCATAAGGAAAAACGAAAACCTCTATGATGTCTCAAAACTGATGGAACTGGAGAAGAACCTATTAAGTGAAATAACCCAAAGACAAAACAAGAACTGTGTGCTCCTCTTCTCTTTCCCGTATGAGTGCTATGAAGTTAACCTGAAACTAAAGGAATCATTACCAGAAATTAGGAAGGGTGTGTTGGGAGAGGCACAAAAAAAAGTAAAATGGCTGGATTTGACCAGGGCATAATGTACTCACTATGGAAATACCCTGAACCTCATCAATGTGTGTAACTACTGAATGCTAATAAATTCTTTAAGCATTCAATTTGCTCTTCAAAATCTGACTAAAATAAGAAGCCATTTATTCAGGACTTAATATAATTCATCATTTTATTCACACTTTATCAAAAATCATATTACTTTATTCAAAGAACATTTCCTTTGTCATTTTCTCTTCAGTTATAGTTGTTTTCTTTGTTTCCTTTAGAGGTCCTCAATATTTGGCAAAAATATAGCATCATTCCAATATCAATAAATGTAATCAAATAAAAGAGAAAGATAAACAAAGGAGGAAAATCATCTTTCTAGGAAAGAACATTTTGTTTCAGTAGTTTTACCATTGATTCATTTTAGAATGTGTACTGCCAAGGTAGGGAAAGAGAAAAACTTAAGGGGTGACTGCTGAATCAGAGAGATCATTTAGACCAAAGAGATATTTTGTAAAGGGCTGAAGATAAAATATATTTTTATAGTAGCTTTTAGCTTGCTTCAAGATCTATTGCTTCTATGGTTGAAGAAAAAAAGAAAGAAACACTCCAAAGAGATAATAATGATTCCAGATGCAGACATTACACTCCGTGCATGGTGCTTTCTCCTATCTTCCCATACATATTTTTTGATTATTGATATACTCTGGACTAAATTATGCACCTTCCCCTATGAATAATGAACACAGGAATAAGTGCAAGAAATAAACGAGGCCTGCTATAAACAGATACTTCTGTTTCACTACTACTATTTTATTAACAAATTACTACCATTAAAGAGATTATGAGGCTGCTAAAAGCAATCCGGAATGAAATAGTCCAGTCCTAAATTTCATCTTGTAATGAATGTAAGTGATTCTCCTGCAGTAAGTTCAGTTCCTCCTCGTTTTTGTAATGCATCAGCCCATTTTAGGTGTTTATTTTGAGTGTCCTTTCTCAAAGCAGAATCGGTAGATCACCTTCATTAGAGGGAAAGGATGTTTTCAATTAAGTGAAGGTCACCTCCTAAATGGGAACAGAGTTGTCATTATATTCCTCACAGTGGAATAAAGTGTGCAAAACACTATATCCCCTACTCTAGTTATTCTGTAATCGAATATTTTGTGACCTATCAATAAGCTTTTCAGCAGTCATGACGCCAAAACTTCTCCTAAGCATGATTTTAATCTTACACTAGTAATTCACTTCTGAGTACTGAAATTTTAAACCCTAAATTTTGGCAGGAAGAGAATTCTCCAAGAGTCTTCTTTCACGCAATGTTAAGTGAAAGGAACAAAATGTGGAGAGGGGCTCTTGTGCTTCAGAGACAGATATTTAGGGTAAAATTAAGCCCTACACTTTTTATTTAGGATGTAATGATCAATGGAGGTGGTAGTTGTTTGTTTTTGTGTTGAAACTCCAAAGAAAAATGTTGATAATGTTAAACAAATTCCAAGTTTGATTTTGAAATAGGCTAGATCTTGAGAACTTTGATAATCGCAATGGCTAAAGAAACTTGTTACTGCAAGATGAAGGCCGTGCTCAGAGCAGGAAAAGAGAGGAACTAAATGAAACAGGCGTAGACCGCAGTGAGGGTTAGGTATACACAGTGGTGCCTCGGTTCACGAACTTAATTCATTTCACGATTGGAGGAAGATGACCACAGTCATGTTTGTCACCAGATGCTGAGTATGTGAACAAAAGTATATGTTTGTTGAATGCCTTTGCTTGTGAACAAATTGTTCACAATGGAGATATTACTGTAATTGGAAAAGATTTGATGTTATAAAACTTATTTAAAGTTAAATCTCAGTGTCCTTCAAAAGTCCTCATGCTATTGTGTTACATCTGCCTTGCTATCTATATTTAAGAAACCTAAAAAATGTTCCAAGAGTCAGTATTTTACATACTAACATAAAAGTGAATGTAAATCTATAATAAGCAAATATATTTTTAAAACTTCATTGTTTAAAACTTTGAGGAGTGATATGTATTTCCAAAATAATGTGCAAGTTGCTTGAACAATAATAATAATTATTTTGGGAATTATTTTCAAATATTCATTTGTTTCAGAAAATGAACATTTTACTGTTTACTTGATTGTTTCCTTTTTTTTTTTTCCTCAAACTATCTCATTACACAAAATGAATCTTTACAAAATCTGTCTAACCAGCCCTCCAAAATACATAAAATGCGGGAAAATTTTTTAAAATCCAGGGTTACAAGGATTTTTCCATTCTAGGTGATTTTCCTTTTTTTATATGCACCTTTGAGTTTTAGCACCTTTCTTCAAATTCTTTTCTTTCGTTTAGTAGCAATAATTAGTTTTGTTATTTCAATTCCTAGCTACAGATCAAGTTAGTATTTGCTTACATATTATTTAATTTCATGTTAATATTTTCATGCTGCAAATGAGATTTTATCTGAAATTTACCTTCCTATATAAGACAAGAAGAATGTTTTCTGTAATAGAAAACATTTTCTCCAACACAATTTTTTGATAATGAACATTTGCTTTTCTTGTTGCTGAGACCAAATGCCCAATACCCAAAGTTAAAGGAGGAAAGATTTATTTCGAGTCAGTTTGTAGAGATTCTGGTCCATGGCTGGCTGGCTCCAAGCCACGGTAGCTTGGCAGAGAGCAATCACGGAGGACAAATTGTCCAGAGAAGAGCTGGGTGGACAAAAGGCGGCCAGCAGTGGCGAAGCAAGGAGTAAACAATAGTAGCAGCCCTCTTTCTGTCCCATATGTTCTATGCAAAATAAGGGCAGATACCACTCAATCTCAGGGTGGTGATTGCCCCCTTAATATCAGCACCACATCCTTAATCCCAGCATCACACATCCCAGATTCAACCATCTCCAAAAATCCCACCAAATATCCCAAAGGCTTTGGGAAGGACATCTAGTTATAATCTGTAACAAACCTCTTAATATTTTTTATTGTTTTCAGAATTACGAATTCCAGCTTCTAAAAAATGAAAAAGAGTATTGTGTGTTAAATTGTGCAATTTTTTATACATAGTTTGGTCATTCTCTAGTACTCAAAATGATTAGGAAATTTATCAATTAAATGCTGTAGAAAAACTAAATAACCTCCTCAAATCAATTTCAAGAATTTTTAAAAATAGCTCATAGAAGGAGTCAATTAATATTCATCCATGCATATATACCTACTTCTCAAATGTAATAAATTTTAAAGTATTATGTGTTCTCTAGCCAGTCATGGAGTCACAGGGTTGTAATTGCAGCTCTCTGGGAGGTTGAGGCAGAGATAATTCCAAATTAGATTTTTAGCCTGAGCAGCGTAGGGACTTAGTAATACTGTCTCAACATAAAAATTGTAAAAAGTACCAAGTATGCAGGTCAATGTGAAGGCCTTGAGTTTATATATACACCATCTATATACCACATATACTATGTGTGCAATATCAATGTGCAACACATATTATATAACGTACAATATACAAAATACATATGCATAATACATATGTGATCTCATTTATTTTTAAGTGCACGTGCGTGTGTGTGTATGTTTTCAAAGGTATAGAATGTATGTTGAAGTAATTTTACATGGCTTTGTTCTAATTTATTGATATCTTCTTTTATATTGCTTTTCTCAACAGTTTTGTCTGAGTCACTTTTGTTGTTACTAGGACAAAGTACCTTACACTAAGGAAGGAGAAGTTTATTTTGGCTCTCAGGATGCAAAGCTTTCAGTTCCCAGTGGGCTAACTACAAGGCAGGCAGGCAGGGCAGAGCAGCATGGCACAGGAAACCTGCTCATGCATGGCCATGAAGAAACAGAAAGCAAGACAGAGAAAGCCAGAGCCAGAGGAACATGAACCCCTGCAGGCCGCACCCCATGAACTCATTTCCTTCCACCTAGCCAGCTTCCCAAAGGCATGTTAAGCTATAGAGTCAGTGCATTATTCCATTGATGATTATGACACCCCATGTTCCAAACACCTCCCGAAAGCCCCATATGTAAGCTCATGATACTTTTTGGGAGACAGCTAAACAGAAAGTGTTTCTGTGAGCTCTTTTAACTACCATAATTCACATCATACTATTTTAGTTGTAATTTGTATCATGAATTATTTGGTGCATTTGAACAGTTTTAAATGTGACATTGCCAGACAATGTTTATTGAACACATTTAATTAATATTTCAATGTTGTTCTTGAGTCATATTATTTTAAAAGGATTTAAAATGTATATTATTAAATTTAGATGGTATGTGATTTCAAATGTATATGATTGAATCAAATAGCTTCGTTCACAGTACACTACCTTTATCCTGTGCTTTAATTAGCCCTTTTTTTCATTTTGTTTGATTTTAGACAATGTAATGAATATGTGGGAAGTCAGCATATGGAATCAGAACTAAATAACCACCAGGAATTTATATCTTTTCTTCTGTCCATTCCTTCCCTTCATGGCTCCCTTGTCTCCTCCGTATAGGTGTGTTTGTATCTGTGTGCTTATATACAAAGCTAAAGAGCATATTTTGCTACCAATCATTTTTAAACTTTCTATAAATGTAATCATCACACTGTTTGTGATCTTCCATTCAATGCAGACATAAAGGATTGCTCATGTTATTGCACATAGCAATAATTCATTTATTTTCCCTAATTGTAAAATGCTGGTGAATGATTATAATGCAATTTATTTACCTCTTTATCTTACTTATGGGCTCTACAATATTTCAGAGGCTTTCTCTGTTTCAAAAGATGCTTTTCTGAGCCTTAACTGTGCATGCTTCTTGATGCATTTTAGAAAGAATTTCTCTTGGATAAGTACGTGCAATTTAAATTATTGAGTTATAGAGGAAGTAAAAGATCATTTTTACAAAACAATGCCAAACTTGTATCCTCACTGATTGCTTCAATTTATGATTCTACCAGCATAATTGACTCAGCTATCTACATCATCCATAAATTTTAGTAGTCAGATTTAATTTCCACCTATTGAATGGGACTAAAATAGTATCTGATAGCCAGGTTGAATTACACTTTTGTAATTAAGGAAATTCTGAATATCACTACCTCTTTATTAAAATTTTGCATTACTTCTCTTGCGCAAAACTTGTTCATGTTTTAATATTGTTGTTACTCTATTTACTTGTTTATTGATTTTTGTAAGCGTTCCCATACATGTGTAAATGAAGACTGTATTGTCTATACAAACTGTGAATATTTTAGGCTAGTGTGTGATTTGCTATTTCACTTGCTTCAAAGTGCATTTGCATAAGCTAAAGTTCTTAATTTTTGTATAATCAAATGTTCCATTCCTTTATCTATGCTTATTGCTTTGTTTCTCATTTAAGAAATTCACATTTTCCAACACCTCTCATGCAATATTCACTCCATTGCTCAATAATCTCATAAGAAGAGGTCTAATTCATGATTCTTTATTTGCATTTGTCTATCCCTGATTCTCTGTTACACAGCCTTAACATTTTTGCTTCATAAAATGCTTCTAGTAAGTTTTCGTTTTTTGAGAATTTTGAGTATTCTTGGCTTGTGGAACTCATATGTAAATATTAGAAACAGCTTATTAATTTAATAAAAAGCTTGTTTGAGCGACTTTGAATCTAGATTTAGGTCCAATTAAAATATTAAATATTCCTATGCATGAACATTCACTATCTCTCTGATTATAAAATCTTCATGTACGAGTTACTCTGCATGGTAATTTTATATGAATAATGAATTATCACTATATAAAGTTTATATGACTATAGTTATTTTAATAAGGTGAAAATTCAGAAATATATATATTTTAGAATTTATTGCTCATGTATCTATAATATTTGGTGATACAAGTAAATTTTCTTATACAATATGCCTCTATAATGTCTGCCTATATAAATATTTTCATGTTACAAAATTACTTACTTTACAAAAATAATAAACCTCTGTTTTCAATTTGTTTTATTTCTCAAATCAATTTGATAACATTGTTTTAAAGAATCCAAAAAATATACTTTGCTTATATTTCTATATAATTACACCATCCTTTTTTGTCATGAATTTATATGGTATTAGGGAAAAATCTTAATAATTTCTGAGCTTTGCAAATTTTGTAATTCTAGTGATATAGATTATTTTAGGGTGAAAGTAACATTTCATTGAATTGTGTTCCAAACATAATGCTTATTTGTTTGTTTGTTTGTTTTTTAAACCAAGAACTGACCTCAGGACCTTGCACTTGCCAGGCAGGTGCTTATGCCACTCAGCTGTATCCCCAGCCACGTCTGCCTTCTTATTGTTGGAAACTATACATTTTTGACCTCTCTTTTGTTTAACTCCTTCAGGCATATTTTGCAAACAAGGCATAGTTGGATTATTTTCAAAGGTACATTTTAGGTATCTAACTCGATTTATTAGTGTCTTAGATAAACTACCTTACATGCTTTCTACACTGTAAGCAATTTTCTTTTGTGGACATTAAAGACTGCTCCAGTAATTTTGAAATAACATCTTTTATGACTTGCCTATGCTAAAAGTTATACTTTAAAAATTTGTGAATGACTTTGGCTTAGATGTACTTTGCTATCACAATCCCAGTGCACTTCTGGTTGATACACTTTGCACTACCAGCTGTGCTTTAGCCTCCAGTTGGAAAAGAAAGAATGTAACATTTCCTAACAGGAAATCAGTCAGAGGTGCCCAGAGAGCAGCACTTAGAAAATGCTTTTTTAACATTATTATGTCTCTGTTAAAATTACCACAGATGTTACTTGTTTCTCACGAAATAAATTTCCAGAGCCTAGACACTACTTATCACCATAAAGGTCACAGTTAAAACTTCCACAGAAACCCTATTAAAGCTTCATACAATTCAAGGGTAGCCAGGAACCAGAGAAGTGAACTAATTGGTTAAGTCTGCTCAAGGTGACAGACTGCCGACTGGCAGACAAAACATTTGGAAACCAGGCTGAAAAGTGCTCCATCTAATTTTACTTAGGATGTAAGAAGAGATCCAGAAGACCAGTCTGTTTACTGGCAATGCAACTCTTCTTCCCACATTGATCCTCAGACCGCTGGGGAGAACGGTGCTGAGAGCAGAGGCAAGTGACCCTGTGCCGTGCATATTTACCTCCTTACTATAAAATCACATGAGCAGCAAACGTAAAGGTTTAATCAGAGAATGATCATATATTGTCACCGTGTAAAGGAAATCAACATTTCCTGTTTATTTAAAGAAAGCAAGCACTTAGCACTCTAAATTATAACACAACACACTTTCCTAATTTATTATCCTAGTAGAGATTTCAAATGTTCAGAGGGATGTTTCTTTCAGAAGTCCACGTGCTGTGCGCACACACACGTCAGGGGCTGCAGGGCACGCGGATAGCTTGCAGGTACAGGGGGAAGAAAAAGTGTTCATGGTTTCACAAGGCCCGTCTATCCTTTTCCAGGAAATCTCTGAATATAAGCAGACAGTGGCAATCCTCCCACTTCGCCACCTATTTACTTTTATGCTCTGATTAGCAGGTCATCTAGATGGTAGTTCATTTTCGGAGTTGTGTGGCCTCTAGTGGTACACAGAAAAATCGTACAGTGAGAATATTAGAAGCCTTCACAGATCTGTCTCCAAGAATAAGACCTCTAAAAGTTTCTGAGTCTAAACATAAAGCAATAAAATATGCATTATTTTGATTTAATACAATGCTCTTATTTACAGTCAGTCATTGGTCTCTTACCTGTTTCAAAGTTGCTGCCAGCTCTACACATATATTTATAAGAAGAAACTAAACATTCTAGTTTTTGTTCATGCTGTTTATCCTATTTTTCTCAGACATTAATGTTATTTATTTAGCTTTTTGAGACAAGGTCTTACTATGTGGCTCAGATGGGCCTTACTATCACTACGTAGTCCAAACTGGCCTCTAACTCATGGCAATCCTTCTGCCTCAGCCTGCCAAGTGTTGGAATTAATACCAATTGTTTTTAACAGAGCAAAATCAAATTTTAAAATTTGCCTTGGTAGTGTACTAGGAATTTCATGTTTAAAACAAAATGAAAATGTAAATCAAAACACACCTTTTCTAGATCACCTAATTTTGATCTTCAATTTTGAAGCAGGTATCAACCATAACAGTAGATCTGACAGCACTAATAAGCTTATCAACAGATGACAGAATTAATATCTTATACATTATTCAATACAAATCACTGCCATTTGGTGTTGGTGCATAAGCACTGTATGTTGAGAGTCCTTGACCATCAGAGTGATTAAGCTTGTGAGCAATTTACTGTTGTATTTGTCAAGGAATATCAAAATTGCTAGTTCTGTTTGAACTTCATCTTATATTTTTGCCAGTTTGATCTATTCTCTATTTTGACAAAGAGAAAAATGTAGTATTGATTTTAAAAGGGACTTCATTAAACAACAAAAGGCATAACTTGCCACAAGGGCAGTTCGGCATTAGTGTCATCTGACATGTGCTGCCTAAACTCAGCACAAGGATTAGTACGGGACTCCAAGACCTTTTTTTTTTTTTTTCTGTGACATTTTGTTTTCTTATTTTAAAACCTTAGAGATAGCAAACCTAAAACACATACACACGCAAGAGACGGTAATGTGTTCCACAGTTAAAGTATTTTCAAATTTATTACTAAGTACTTGGCTGCTGGAATTAGTCACTAAACTACAGATCTCAGAGATACTTTCTAATTCATCATGTTTACGAGCACGTTTTCCCCACGGTTTTAATGAAGGAGTTTATAACTAGAGATTAGAAGACAAAGACAATGCTGTATTTGGTGAGAAACACTAGTGATAAGAAAATACAAACTAGGGTATACTGATACCCTTTGTAAGAGATAATTCTACAGCTTTATCACACTTATATTTTACAGGGTAGCTGAAGAAAATGAAGCATAGGAATATGTGAGCTATGTACTCGCAGTTATTGGAAATGGGTTTTTGATTTAGTTGTCAACTGAGAATTCAGAAACAAAATAAAGCCCTTTTTATGGCCATCAGTAAATATGACTTTCTAAATAAGAATAATGAATATTGTCTACATAAATGATTCCCGTGTTAATTCATCCAAGATCTTGCAAAGCTAGAATAGCGTTATTTTAATAGAATTCTGATGACTGAACATCTACCATTGAAAAGCCACTTGTATACACCCATAAAACCATGTTGCATAAAACTCTAAAACACCATTCCTCTGACGAGATTGACAAAGTGAGGGTGAACACACTTTGTAAGAGCAAAATTCCTCACAGAAGCTCCAAAGTTCCAATACTGCTGCTACCAAATTGTTTAGTGGTGGGGAAACCCACCTTCACTTGCGTGGAGAATATTTCAGGGTAACAGGGATCAGGAAGAAGGGTGTACTTCCAGGAAAGAGGTTATACTGGCAGTAAATATTTAAGTCTGTAGAGAAGCTAGCTGTCATGTTTGAATTTCCATTTGTATTTATCCTGTCAATCAATATTCTTGACTACATTACTGTTTTCTTTTTAAAAAAAATATTTTCTTATTAAATATGGGTAAAACATATAAATCAGTATAAGGAATTCTCATGTATGCTATTTCCGGCTTCAAACATGCTAATTTAATGCTTTTATTTTCTACGTGTTCAGGTCCAGATGTAGACTTTGCTTCCATAGAGGCAAAGTCAGCATCAGCATCATCTTTGTCTTCTTTACAGGAAGCCTGAGCCGTTTTCATCCTTCTAGATCACAGACAAAGCATGGTCAAAAAGCAGATGCTAGTCATTATCTTTGTTCATTAGAATTCTTAGGAAACCACGGAAAATATGCAAGTTAATTATCAACTTACTAGATCTCAATTTGTCTTCCATTATTTAACATTTTTAATTCTTCTTTTTCCATAGGTCTGTTTATGTACATATACATACACAAATATGAATGTATCTCTTTGCGTGTTTAATAAAGTGACAATAAACATTAATAAACAAATATATGCAAATATATATTTATGTGTATCAGTTTGCTATAGTAGTTGGTTAATGTCTTGAAAATATTCTTAATATCAGACAATTTTCACTTAGATTTCAACACCATGGATAATTTTCAATCAATACCCTTGAAAAGTCTTGATAATTAGTGTCTTAGTTACTTTTTACTCGTCGCTGAGACAAAATACCTGAAGCCCAAAGCTGGGAAAGGAAAGGTTTATTTCTCACAATTTTTGGAGGTTTCAGTCCACACTCAGTTGGCTCCAAGGCAGGCGGGCATGGCTGGACCACAGTTCATGGCGACTGCCGACAGCAAGCTCAAACCAGGAAAGAGAGAAACATACCTTCTTCCTGCCATTACATCACATCCTGGCTCCACCCCTATGTGGGTGGAGCACTGACACCATCAATCCAAGCACTGTACAATGAACCATCACAAATGAACAATGCAAACTCATGAGGCCTGGGGGACACAGACATAAACCATGACATTCCACCCCTGGCCCCCAGGACTCATGTACACCCTTTATACAAAAGACATTTAGTCCACCTCCAGGAGTTGCCAAAGTCCTAAGAGCTTCAGCATTGCTGAAAAGTCCAAGTCCCAAGTCTCCTCCAAGATCTATGGCTAACTCTTAACTCTAAGCCCCTGTACAAATGAAACAAGGTTAAACATTTCTGAAATGCAAAGGCACAAGATAAACATTACCATTCCAAAAGTTACAAACAGGGGAATATAAAGCATTGGAAACAAACCAAGTCCAACATCCAGCAGGGCAAGCATTAAGTCCTAGAGTTTCACACTCAGCATCTGAAGCAATCTGGTTACAACTCCAAAAATCTTGGGTGATTCCACCCCCATGGCACTTCTGGTGATTTCAACTCCCACCGCTTTTTTCTTAAATCCTCTCTACTCGCTTTTTGCTGCTTCCCTTGGATCATCCACATTCCTGGCTTTTCCAAACTTCTGGGGTCTCCACTGCACCCTAGGCTTCACACTTACATCTTCACAAATTGCCCTCTCAGGGGCACACTGCTTGGCCTGCCAGGCCCTTTGCAGTCGAGGTGGAAGCCATCTTACCCTCAGAATTCGTGCATTTTCCTTGCACCTAAAATCAGCACCTTGTGGATGCCGCCAAGGTCTGCTGCTAGCTGAAGCAGTAGCCAGGCTTTTCTCTCTCTTGGCTGTAGGGGTCAGTTGCCTGGATCACAGGGCTTTGTTTATCTGATTTTGATGAAAAGTTTCTCTGTGTTGCTGCCATTCTGGAACCTCACGTGGCCTCTGTCACCATTCTGGAGCTTGGCACTCTGTAGCTTTTTCCTCTGAGCAAAATTTTTCATCTTTCCTGTGAGGCTGCACAGGGTGGGGACCTGCTTCCTGGGATGCCTGGGGGCCATCTTTCTTATCTTCTGTTTCTCCTCAGGAATCAAAATCTCAACTTTGTCTTCACAATCCACACCCTTCCTGGAATTTTCCTTCAGGCCAAACTCACAGCATTGGAAATTAGCCTGCTGGACTCTTTGCTCTTGATTGGAAACATAAAGCTCCCTAAAAGCTGCCAACAATAGCCATGCCACAGCCTCAACATTTGACTGCTTTTTAATTTCTTTTTCAAGATTTTCAATGGACTGATTAGTCCATTGCCCTTTGTCTCAGTCTCAGGCAAAGTCTCTGGGCAGGAGCCAAATGCAGACAAACTTTCTGCTACGCCATAACACACATCATGTGGAGTCCAACGACCAATGCAGTCTTCGCAGCAGAAACCTCCCAAGCCTGGTCTTTACCATCAGGCTTTCTATCAGCTTTCTGGTCTCCTGAGCTCTGACCAGAATCTCCTCTACAGAACAGCCCAAGCTGCCCCAGCTCTATGCATCCAGGCGACATGTCCAAACCCTTCCAAACTCCACCCACAAGCCATTTCCAAAGCCTCTTGAAAAACATGGCCAGGTATAGTCACAGCAAAGGACCCCACTCCTCGGTACCAAATTTCTGTCTTATTTACTTTGTACTCGTCGCTGAGACAAAACACCTGAAGCCCAAAGCTGGGAAAGGAACAGGTTTATTTCTCACAGTTTTTGGAGGTTTCATTCCACACTCAGTTGGCTCCAAGGCAGGTGGGCATGGCTGGACCGCAGTTCATGGCGGCTGCCGACAGCAAGCTCAAACCAGCAAAGAGAGAAACATACCTTCTTCCTGCCATTACATCACATCCTGGCTCCACCCCTATGTGGGTGGAGCACTGACACTATCAATCCAAGCACTGTACAATGAACCATCACAAATGAACAATGCAAACTCATGAGGCCTGGGGGACACATACATAAACCATGACAATTAGAGACCCTGATAATTAGAAACCCACAGAACTTGAGAAAAGAGTAGTTCATAGGTGTTAGAAGGTTCACTCTGAATATGATACAAATGGCAGTTAATATAATTACTCTAGGTTAATACCTCTGTAGAACTATTTCTGCATTTAGTAATTCGCAAAGGGTATGAAAGTTTAAAGTGATTTGAAATTCTTACCTAGTTTAGATGCAATGTTTCTAAAAATTAAGCATATGTTACTCAAATTGCTACACTATAGATTATATCATATAACATTATTTTATATTGAACTTTCCTTCACTTCAAAAAAGGGGTACCATGAGCACATCTTTCAGTTTTCGTGTGAAGAGCTCTTACGTCACATGTTTCTCCCAAGGAGTAAGGACCAATATAGGAAAGAATAAAGCCCAGGTCTCTTTACAAATGACCAAGTTTTCTTTTTCATCAGAAGAAGAAATTCTAAGAAGAGGTTCTGTATTTTGAGCATTACATATAACCTAGAAGTAAACTTTTTTTTTTTTTTATTCTTAGACCTTTCTTCTTTGACAAAGTTCAGCTTGACTTTTTAAATAAGATTAATGTTTATGGTCGACACAGATTATTCTGATGTCAGTCAATGCACTGCTCGTTCCTCGGTTACTAAAACAATATTGGTACTGGCAGGCATAAAACACGTTTTCCAACACAAGCAGACAGTGAGTTCAGTTTGGAATCTGAATCCAAATTAGGTCCCATATTAATTGCAAATGGTAAAAACCTTTGCTTTAGTTTTCTAATTAAGATTAATGATGGTGGTTTGAAGAGCTGATACCAAGACCCTGGCATTAACAGCAATCATTTTTCAAGTGTGGTAAACATGCTTTTCCTTTGAAGTAATTTTTAGTCCAAAATAGAATTGGCAAGAAGGTGATTTTGAGAGGCACAGAAGATGCTTAAGAGTAAACCACAGATCCCCTAAATGCACAAAAATGTCAGACTCTTATTCTGGCAGTGCATAACCCAGACAAAACCAGCCCCTCGCAATATATGTGAAAAACAAGGGACTCCACGTTCTTAAATGTGATTCTATTAAAAGTTATAAATAACTGGTGAAAATAAATGTTCCCAATTAAAGTGCTTCTGAATATCTGTTGATTTTGAGTGAGATGATTTACGCGGAGTGCACAGCCGGAGCACAGACACACCATCTGGAATTACTAACCGAGAAACCCATAAAATCATCGATGTATTACATGACCTACTGTCAGGCCTCCATGGAGTGGGTATCATCAGGTTCTAAAGCTTCACATTCAGACCACTTTAGAACTTGCTTAACACAGAACAAGTTTCATTCAAAAAGGACTCCTTTTTTGGACTGTGTTGTGTATGCTCTGAAAACGAATTCCTCAGAGCTAGATGAAAGGAAATCTAGGGAAACAGCAACCAGTATTTTTTTTTCTCCCAGCTGCTTTGTCAGTTTTAGACAACCACAGAAATTATACAGTGGATTTTGTTCCGCAATCAGAAACACACGTCATGTCTGAAAATATAGACCTCTTTGGAAAGATGATTGCTTGGTGCCCTTAGGATTTAGAGGTGGTGGTTAAATTTTTTTTCTTTTTTACAATTATATGAACACAAGAGAGCTTTTGTGTGCCAAGACATGCATGTTCTTTAGGCAAACAAAAGTGGAAAATTTTAGCACATTCTGCATTAATAGAAACAAAATTGAATTTGCTTGAATTCTGTTTATGAGTGGCATATTTATACAGCTGTGAATTGTATTGAAACATGACAATGTGGGAAAAAATCCACATTCATTGAATTATACAGCTGACTTCTGCTTTTTAAATGCATACTCATCATAAAATCGAAAGCATCAAGTTTTAACCACTTAACAGTTTACCCCGAGCATCCCTTGGGTAACACATTTGTTTATCTACTGATTATCCTGAGCATCGTTCAAGCAGGTGTCATTTCAACCAATCGATTCTTGTTTGCATGAGATATACTTCTTGTACATCTGTTTGTGTTGTATCAACGATTTCTTGCATTCATTTTATTTAAAATGTGGTATTCATGTTTGAAGTTTGTTGTTAGTGAAATCTAATGATAATTCTGTTTTTTAAACACTACATTTATTTGTAAAAAATAATGACCTATAAATTTATGCTATAACCTATGAAAATATTTATTGTAAGTACATTAGATATAATTCTCATACTTCTTCAGATCTCAGTGATATTCTTTTATAATATTAAATATATTTGGAACATTAAACACCGAGATCGATCAGGAAGGAAGTGTCAAAAATGAAAAAAGAAAAAGAGAATGATATTAACATATCAGAGAGGAGAAGTCTTCATTATGAAATGGAAAGACAAGAAATAAGTCTCCTTACTGTCAACTATTCATCATGCAGAAATGATAGAACTTGAAAGAAGAAATGAAACTAAGATAAACTCTAATCGTGGTCAATGATTATAATAATTCATGGGTGATGCTGACCGAATTGACCGACATCTAATAAGCTGCCATGCAATCAAAAAAATGAAGAAAAATGTATTATTATAAAATATTTATGAGCCTTCAGGCCAAACAGTATGGAACTTGTTTGTTATTTACTCATGACAAGAAAATTCAAAAACTCATTTATAATTTGTTTTAGGTCTAATAGACCAAATAATAGGATAGTGAAATGTAACCAGGATGTCCATCATTGACATCTTCACCATTACATTTAGTGGCTCAACATTTTATTGAAATTATAGCACACACAGATAAAAAGAAAGGCCAACACAACAGTGTACAGTGTTGTGGTTCAAAGGAAGATAATACTGCAAAAAGAAGTTGGAAAGTGACTGGATACTACCATCCAGATAGCAACATTTCAGAGTGCACTGCATGTTTTAAGATATACCATACAAAGAAAAATTATTGAAAAAAGTTTATAAAGTTGTAATTTTTTTAATATTTTCTGTTATATTATCTTACAAAAATTAACAAAAAATATGAAAATTTTGGTCACCCTGTATTCAAATAATTGGACTGTTAAATGGTTAAAAATACTAAATGCTTTTAGAAAATATTTCAGCTTATTTCTCTTAGAATAGTGCTTTTGAAATTGAGATTGACCTGTCAAAACGGATTATGTACATGGATTTATTTGATTAACAAACATTATCTTTCCCTTCACGTATAAAGATCTCCTTGTTTCTATACCTAAAGGAAGAATTTTGCTCTCCAGTTTCAGAGTTTCTTAAGGTTGATTATAGAGAACCTATTTTCTCAAAGTCCTTGTCCATAGCATAGGAAGATTTTTCTAACCGCTCCTCTTGAAATGAGTGAAAAAAGTTTAAGAATAGCTCTTCTCCAAAGTGAACAGCACAGCTATTCATGATAATTTTCAGGAAATTACTATTAAAACACTGTGATCTAAATCCATTTTCCCTACAATCACTGTCAGCGCTGTCCTCTGTTTTACAGTGCACTGTGCTTCTTCGGCTCTGGGCACTACAAGTGTGAGCAAGTTTACCTGCAGCAGCTGAGAGCACACAGGAGTGAGGAGAGGGCGTGGTCCAGCTGACTACATGCACAGCAGAGAGCCTTGCTTAGTTATAAACTGCACATTCCTTTCTCTCAATCTCCACCACCATCACATTTCACAAATGCAAATTAAATGAATGGTGGTGAATTTCTGAATAACACTGAAGTTTCTATGCATAAACTGTTGACCTTTTACATAGTTAATTGGCAAAGCTGACCATTAATCTATTGACTTGCTTTTGCTATCAGCATTTTTTTTGCCTTTAATAGTGTCTTTCTTGATAGGCATTTGCCCTTATCAAGTTTCTTGCAAGACATCTGGAAGATGTTGTTATATTTTATTTGATTATCTAAAATATTGTGAGTATCATACTCTGTAATTTTATTTTGACATTAATTTCCTATTAATCCTTTAACAAATATCCACAAACGTATTAATGTAAAACAACCCATATTTGATATTTATTGACTTATAAGTCTATACATCATAAGCCAATATGGTTTTTATACAGCTAAAATCAAGGATTGAACAGGATTGTTTTTTCTGTTTTTCCAGTTGGCTCAGTGGGTGGATATTTTTGCATTTCATCATTCTGCCTATCACATCACATTACCTGAAAAATTCTTGTAAATCTCAGTTAATCTCTGTTGGCTTGTTTGTACTCTGACACTACAGAAAGTGAGAGTTTAGACCTGTTGAATTGGAAGTTATTTAAGGAAAATAGAATATAGAAAGTTTTTTGCAATAATTTTCTAGAAAGAAGCATTAATATCTTCGATCTCCCCATTGGTATAGGTATGCAACTCCAACCAACAGTTCAATTAGTTCCAGTATTGCCCATGAATCTGTAGTAATTAGAAGGAATATAGAGAAATTGCGTTAATGTCAAGGCTGTCCTTCTCAATGATGTTGCTTAACTGTTTTACTACCTGTTTTGTCCTGATCTTTTCATTTTTATTTTCTGTAAATGTAAGGACAGATTACAAAGGCATGGATAGGAATGATATACCACATGATCTGGGTGCCTGATGGTTGTGTATTAACCACAAGCTTATTGTGCACAATATAGAAGAAGCAAGCTCTTGTGAAATTATCACATGCATTACTATGTTCTCCTAGCTCCAGTGACCCTTAACCCAAAACAAAAGCTAAACCCTGATTGGTCTAGATTGCACCAATCAGTGAAATAATTATTTTTAGAGAGCCACTTACCCCTGAAAGAGTGAGCATCCTTCCTACAGGCCCATGAATACTTCAATCCCTGTCTTGTGGCACAAGGTAGCTTTCAGCTTCATTCATGTTATCATAAATACATCTTCACAAAACTTTCACTTCTGAATTGCTCATTTGTGGCCAACCCTCACTCCCCCATTTTCCACCACAGCTTTGAGCCAGCCTTGCCCTACTTCTTCACTCTTCATCAGAAAAGCAAGGAGGGTCATAAGGGAGACTCCCCATCCCCCCAGATCCCTGTGGGATGCTGAAGTTTCCCACCACTTCACACCTGCCTACTGCTTTAATGTTTCCATTAGGTTTGTTCCTCTACATGGCTGAACTATCTCAAAGTTAGTATCTGAAGATTCTCCTCCAGGAAGTCTCTGGATGTATCCTCTACTTAAGACAGTACATAATATTACAACATCTAGTGCTGTTGATGTTCTCTTATGCAAAGAGTATCCCCAAAAGAAAACAGATATCATGCTCCTATCAGAATCACCTAAGAGTTTTCATGAAGAGACTATTAACAAACATTTCACAATGCCATGTGAAACTGTGAGGGAAAGAGATAACCCAGGACTGGTTATAGCAGAACTGTCACTGTTTCAACGAGGGCCAAACGAGGGAAGAAAGAGTGTGGCTGCCAGAACATACGAGTTGAAAGTGAACAGAGAAGGTTGCTATGATAAAAGCAGTACATTTCAACATGGGATGTGGCCAACCCAAAGGTGAACCTGTGTTAATCTTGATTGTCAGCTGTACTGGAGTAAGGGACTCCTGGAAAGGTGATTGAGGTACTATAGGTACTATACACCTATTCCTGGCTATGCTCATCACCGAATGTGCTGCTAGCAGGTGGTGTCCGGCTAGAGAAGTCAGAGTCACACTCCAGGAGCATGCCTTAGAAGGTTACATTTCACAATGGTGCTGTTTCCCTGTGCTTTCCTTCTAGGCAGCCATGAAGTAAGCAGATTTGCCTCACCATGAATAATGCAGCAATATTCCTGCCTTGGAGCTAGCTACCCATGGCCTGAACCCTCTGAAACCATAAGCCTAATCAAACTTCTCTTCCTTTAATGTATGAATGTGATATCTTCAGTTCCTTCAACTAAAGAACTGATTAATGCAACATGCAAAGAGAAAGTCAGTAGAATAAAAACAATCCCACCAACTACAACCTACAGGAAACCAGCAGGTTCATTGTCTTAATGAAGCAGGAAGACAGGGTGTGATCAAAACTAGTTGAGAAAGGAACCCTGACAAGATCCTAGGACACACAAACAGAACAATTCTCCTAGCTCTGAGCATGGACTTCTGGTAAGAATTTGGACAGGTTTGGGGTAGAATGACCTGGATGTGACCTGGATGGGAAACACAAAACAGCAACAATCTTTTAAATGCCTGCTATCCTGCCTTTTCATGATGCCCACGCTATGCCTTATGGTCTATTTTTATTTTTTCCTTCCCGTTACTCATTTTTTACTCAGCCCAAACTTGCTATGCAGAGCCCATTCTTCACAGACCCTTCTGTTTTTTTTTTTCTCCTAACTTTAATAAATGTGAAGCTTTGCCACCATTTATGCTTGTTTCATTCATTTCTTGTCCAGAACAGAGAGGATTTAGAAATTACCTCTAAAAGAATATGCCAGCACTCCAGAATCCTGTCTCACTAGTTCACATACACGAGTCTCCTGGCGTGGACAGCAGATTGAAAATAGTAGATGGCACATACTGAGGGACAAATGGAAATAATCTTCTATTTCTTTCCCTACATATGTGATGTCTCTATCTATTCTCATCCTGGCCTGAGCTCGCTTTACCCCACTTCCTTGTCCTGAATGAAATTTCATCTTTGTTTCTGATGCAGGAGATTATTCAGATATGGCACAAATAAACAGATATGGCACAAATAAATCAATTACAAATAATATTGAAACAAAATTTGTGAGTATCAACTAAACCAGACCATATGAGTTGAACAACAGAACAGTATCAACTAAACTGATAGGTCTCAACTACTTTTATTTTGGTATTTTTGTTCATAATGTGAAGAAGAAGACTACTCATAATCTAGCCCATAGCAGGTGTAACATATGCATAAATTATTTTAGATATGAAGATAAGATTTAAGATTAATGCTGATATGGCTAGGCATAATTTTAAGTTTTATTATAACTCTTGTATATAATTTTCAATGGAGTTGAGCTTCTTATGTAAAAATAAAAGACTAACAAAACTAGAAATAGTTGAATACTATAAAAGAGACTTTTGCCATCAATATGGAGATCTAGTTTTAAAACAGTTTCCAGAAACCCCAAAAGAAAATATTTATTAATATATTAGCATTCCCATTGACAGGAGACAACAGCAAATACCCACAATTTAAAGGTGGAAAGGTGACATTTGACTCATTATTTCAAAGAAATTATCCCTGGTGGGCTGGTTCCAAGGCAGAAATATCATAAGCAAAAGGACAGCAGAGCAAAGGTGCTTTGTTCATAGTGACCAGAGAGCAAAGAAGAGCAACAGTGCTGGGTAAAAACAGGGGAGAGGACAGATTTAGTACCCAAAACCACATCTCTGTGATCTGCAGATATTCCTGGAAAAATAGGCTTCTCCAGTTGCCTGTGTGGTTCCCAAGCCAGAACAGTTGAAATAATTAAGTTAAACTGGAACATTATTGTCATTTTCTACAGTTGAAGCAATATTACACTTATCCTTGAATAATAGTAGCCAAATTAGTCAATAACTTATATATTGAAAATATTGTCTACATGTCTTTTGTCTTACTTATGTGATGTGTGCATATGAAGAGAAGTGATATTTTTCTATTAATGGTAGATATATTAGTTTCATGTCTATCAAAGCAGGTATGCTTCCATATTCAACTAACCTCTTTTAGTATAGAATTATATTTTTTTACTTAATCTATGAAACGCACTGTTTTATGTTAAGTTTCTGTCACTGTTCCCTGAACTGACCTCACCACTCATATGTCTCTTCCCATTTATACTGCCAAGCATGACTCTCACCTCTTATTTTTTTTTCCTAGGATTAATTGCTCACTTCCTTTTGAATTAAATACAGAAACTTAGAATATTCAAGGCCCTTAATTTTGTGGCTTCAACTTACATTTCCAAATTAATTTCCCATTACTGTCTCACACAATTGTATCGCCAAGCTACAGAGCCGAGATGTGCAAATTAGAAAAAGGCCAAAACATATGAATGCTAACTTAGACAGACACAGTCTCAAAAGTAAAATTTGGGGCTGAAGAACATGGCTACATTTCCAAGAAAAAAGCTTCCATTTTCCAGGTAGATACACCTTGGACACCAATTCCAGGGGCTTGTGTCAAAAAATACGGAACCATATCACTTCCCAAACCTAAGTACAGAAGCACACGTTCATCATGCAGGTCCCTGTAAGCTGTTTGTGCTTATTTAAAAGAGTAATCTTGATTCCCCAACCAAGATGCTTTGATTTGTATTTCTTCCTCTTATTGTACATTTGGAAGCTTTCTTACATTTTCCTCAAATTCTAACTCAGTCTGTTATTCAAACTACTAGTGTGTTTTTATGTGACCAGCCATATTACTGATACTGAGAATGCACAGGAACTGTATATTTCTTATTCATGAATTTGCTCCACATTCTCATGACTTACTGTGGTTAGTTTTTTCCCCCCAACATCTCACTCACCAACTTATACAATATTTTATTTGTACTTTCCTTAAGGAATTTTTAGTTGCTACTATGGCTAGTAATATGTTTATAAATATCTGTTTTCTTTGTCATGACACTTGATGGCATGGATTTACAAATCTTGGTGTCTAGAACAAGATGTAGCCTTGTGATTTGAAGGTATAAATTAAACCTAACTGAATTATCTATTACTTCCCTGAGTCCTTAACTGTCATAGAACTATCACTAAATTCACGAGTAATATGTCACCGAAGCTGGAAGCCTTCCTGAGTCTACACCTCCTTGAGTTACTTAAAGATTGCTTCTTTCTGCTAGCATTCTCAACCAGTGGACACTGGCATCACTCAGCTATGTACAGCGGGAGACAGGATGATGGAATTATGTAGCTTTTTTCTTTTCTTTTTTTTTTTTTTTGGCAGATCTTCACTTAATGATGAAGACTATCTTTTATGCTCCCTAGCTTTCTTCTACTAAATTTCCCATTAGCACATGACCCAGATAGATACAGCTGCCAACATCTTCAATTTCTTCTTTCTATTTATCTTGACAGATCCCTTCGTACAATATTAATTTTATCCACTTTAGCATGGAAACGATTATTCCAAATCATTCTAATGCTACTCCCGTATAGAGGTGTGCTTGTCAACCCTGGATAAAATCAGCATGTATAAATGGAGCTAATATAAAGTGGGCAAAGGGAGTATTTCTGAAAGAAAATATTTTCAAACAAAAATATTTTAGACCCCCCAAAAAAAACCTTGGAAAAAAATAACTTAATCTAGGAATTCCTGAAGTATTGAATTGCCCAGTCCAAATGTAAAATAATTCTAACCTCCAACATTGGTAAAATTAGGAGAGAAAGCAACTTGGAATTATTAGAAGAGAAAGTAAGATATGAAGATACAGAGATAACAATTTTGGCAGTTTCTTTCATTTTTTTCCTGAGGAAAAAAGAAAAATATGTTACTATTACAGACACATGAGGTAAAGAAAGTACTTAATGGCCACAAAGTATGATTTTGTGCTGATAAGGAGTATTATTATTAATAATATAGGACAGATTCGTTATTATTAGTAATAATATAAGACAGATTCATCATGAGAAAGTACAATGACACTGAAAGAACCCTGCTCTTATTTTATCTGACCTATCAGCAACCATTTGTAAGTGTGACAATTCATATCTGAACACTTTTCATATTTGATACACCTGACACCCTATTTTCTTGTTTACCTTAATTACTGTAATTTTTTAGCCTTCTTTGCTGATTACAATACAATGCCATATGAAGTATAAGAAAAATATAGTGAATGTTCAAATTAAAACTTTTTTACTGTAAGACATATTGCAATTAAGCCTTTCAAAATAATTCCTCTTACCCAGACATATTTATCCCAGCATCCTTAGAAATGTGTCTTTTGTTTTTGATTTTATGAAATTCAACCTTTACCTTATTACCTGATCACCTCTGGTCTATTAAAGCTGCTAGTGAAAATTCAGGTTATAAATCAGTTTCTGCCAGTTTTGCAAATCTCAGATGCTGCAGATGAGTCTGGTAACACAGGAAACTCTTTTTTTTCGTAATTTGAGTAGCAAGAACCTACTAAATCTATATGTTAGTGTATTTCAGGGCCAAGTACTATAACATTGTCCTCTTTTCTATCGAGGGATTATGACTTAACGATCTTATGTATGCCAGTGGCTTTGCATAATTGATTCTCCATTCATTATGATATTAACTGTGGGTTTATTAACTATGGCCTGCCAAGAACATTATTATAATTATACCTAATTTGCGTATTTTTATGATGAAGGAATGTTGGATTTTTCTATATGTACTGAGATGAAAATGTGAATGTTGTTCTTTTATCCTTTTAATATTGTATATCATGTTCATGGATTTGCTTATATTGAACCATACTTTTATTCTACTTCATCATCACTTCTATTCAGTACAGTACCAGAAGTCTTAGCAAGAACAGTAAGGCAAGAAAAGAAGCAAAATGAATAGAAATGGGAAAAGACATTAAGTTTTTTCTGCCTGCTGATTGTGTTTAGAAGAGTTCACAGATAAATACCTGTTAAACTGAAAAAAAAATTTCAGTAAAGTTGTAGGATACAGTGTTAACATACAAAAGTCAATTGCATTTCTATTCACCCATAATGATCTGGCTAAAAAATAAATTAAGAAAAATATTCCACTTACAGTAGCTACAAAAAAATCCACTTACAAACAAATTTCACAAAGGACATAAAAACTGTCATAAAAAATAAGAGAAGGGGGAAAATGCAAGTTAGTTATACCATTAGTATCTTTTAGTTCATTTAAAAGGAAGATTTGTGCCAAGATTGATTAGAGAATTTTTATGTCCATCTAGTTACTCTGAGTAACTAATTTAAAGATAATAATATGCAATGCATTAACTACTTATTCTCCTATTATTTTGTTGTGAAATAGTTTTACCTTCTTTCCAGGAAATAAAAATAAATAATAAATAAAAAATAAGACAAAATAAATAGAAATAATTCCTCTGTATAAATTATATAAATTATAAGAGTTAATAACTTTATATCCATACTACTCAAAGCAATCCACAGCTTCAATGCAGTCTCTGTCAAAATATCAATGACAGGTTTCGGAAAAATAGATAAAATACCATAAAATTTATATCAAATCACAAAAATGCCAAGTAGCCAAAGCATTCTGGAAGAAACATAAGAAAGCTGAAGGCATTGTACTGTTCAGCTTCAAAACAGACTAAAAAAATGTAGTGATCAAAACAGTGCGGTATTGGTATAAAAAAAAAAAAGATATCTATCAATGGAATAAAACCGAAAGCCCAGAAATAAATTTATAAATTTACAAGCAACTGACTTTTGACAAAAATGACAGGAATGTATAATGAGAAATGATAGTCTCTTTTAGTGTTGAGAAAACTTGATATCTGTATGCAGAAAATTAAATTATACCCTTAAATTTAATTTCATGCAAGACATCAACTCAAAATAATGTGTTAAGCCATTAAACTGAATTTCCAAAAGAAAATGTAAAGAGAAATTTATGCCATGATTCTGAGCAAGGACATTTTGGAAAACAACTCAATAGCATAGGCAGCAAGAAAAAAAGCATACAAATGGGGTTGCCTTAAACTGAAAGAAAAAAATAAATTCTACACAGCCAATGGTCCTAGTGATGTCTAATCAATAGAACACAGGGACAACCAGAAGAATTATAGGAATTATTTGTGAAACATTCTTTTGATAAGGGATTGATAACCACAATATATAAGGTATGCAAATTGCTTACTTACAAGAAAACAAATAGTTATATAAGAAATTAGGCAAAGGACTTGAATAAATATTTCCCAAAGGAAGACAAACAGACAACTAACAAATATATGCAAGGATATTTACTGCCACCAAGTCTCAGAGAAATGCATATTAAAGCTACCATATATCAACTTATATTTGTTAGAATGCTTATTACCCAAAATAAGTAATGAAAGGTGAGTGTTGAGAGGGATGTGAAGAAATGAGAACATGTATGCACTGCTGTTAGTGTTATAGATTAGTACACCATTCCAGAAACTGTCTGCAGGCTCCTCACAAAACGAAAACTAGGATTACATTTCTATTGCTAAATATATCAATCCTGTTTCCAGTTATTTAACCAAAGGAATTTTCATCATTATGTGAAATGTCCACACTACCATAATTGTTTCCACATAATTCATAAGAGCCATGGTATGAAAATAGCCTGAAGGGTTATAAATGGATGAATGCATTTTAAAAATGTGATATAGATATAATGATGTATATATTTCATGACATTATGTTAAGTGATATAAGTCAAACACAAAATGACAAATTCAATTTCATGCATTCAAAACTTTGAATTCATAACAGCAGAAAATATCTGAAGCTCGAGAAAGAGGGCTGAGGGGAGGGGGTCATGTGATTAACAGTTCTACTTAGACAGGAGGAGTTACCTTTGGGTTCTACGATAGAGCAAGCTGACCACAGTTAATATATTGAATATTACAAAATGGCCAGAAGAAATGGTTTCAAATGTTCTTGCCACAAAGGAGTGACAGGCATTTGAAGTGATGCATATACTAATTATGCTGATAAAAATCACATTGCCCCTTTAGGAAATTATTATTTTTCAACAAAGTATCAAATAAAACCTTTAAACAGAGATTTATCTCCAGTACAGCCATTGATTTAAGAAATTCTGACTCAGTAAAAGACCAACTTGATATATTTAGATGCCAGTTTCAAACTCAGCTCTCAAGTCACTTCTTCTTCCAGCCCCACTGCCACTCCTAGATGACACTGCTGTCTGTCCAGCTCTCTGCACACAGATCATACTTCAGACATTTTTCTCTCATGCCATCAGAATTTCCCCAGTTCCACGGATACTCACTTCATGCTTCACCTCTAATGTGGCCCCTACACCAGGTCCTGCAAGAGCCTCTTATCCCCGCAATGGCCCCTGTACGTGCCAGGGTTCTCCCAGGAATCTGAGTTATCCTTTACATAATAAAGTGGACCATACAAATTTACAGGTAAGCTGCCTTCTGTGGGATTTGTAAATAACGCTTGCATTAGTTTTCCAAGTTCTTTTAATAAAAGAGTATTCCTTGCCACCATATTGACAGCTCCACTGATTCCTTCCATCTCTTAAATCATGCCCTGCCAGACTCTCTTTACCTCAGGTCATTTGCAGTTGGTTTTGACAGTTGCCTCCCTGCCATGGTACCTGTCACATGTTTCCCCCCAGCCTTTAGCAAATCTAACGTCTTATTTATCTCTATCATTTCAACTCTCATGAAATGTCCTCAGAAGACTGAAATGGCCTCTATTTTACCAGTTATTTCCTAACACTCACTACATTTACCACTTACCACAATGTAAAATATTTATACTTTTCCCTCTGAGCTCACAAGGCTTCCAAGTTCAATCTTTTCACACGCCAAACATCATTCTACTCATTTTCTAAATGTGAAGGACTGTTCCATATTATTGAATGTAGATTGCATGAGGTCCATACTCTTGTCTACTAATGAATCCCAACTGCCTAACATGATCAGAGAGCATCCAAAATATTTTCAAGTAATCTGGAAAATATTTGTTACATTTTAATAGAACAAACTGTGGTCTTTAAATTTTAGAGCACTTTTACTCTTTCCTTGTTACTATAACAATAGTTTTTCTCAATTAATCATGTTTTTACAGCAAGAATAGATAACTGGATGCACTCATTTAATTGTTCTCAAGATGATAAATTATACATTAATTTAAGTTTAGAGTTTGTTTTCAAAAGGTTCCTTGGAATTGTATAAACCATCTACTTCAATCCTAATGTATCTATGGTGGAAAAGTTAATTTCCCTTTACTCTCTTCTTCCAAAAGTAGCAGTTTCTCACATAACTCACTGACACACTATGCTTTCTGTGATGGAATTGATAAACTTCTGATATTATAGGGGAACATAGTTGTTTGTCTGTGCCACTCATAATTCAGTGATGGGAAAATTCTAGCTCCCACCAAAAACCTTTCAAATTCAAATTCAACATTTAATGAATTCATCTGTCATCATCCAATTATACTTTCACAAGCTGTTCATTGAGCACCTTCAGTATGTTAGACCTATAGTATTTATCTACAATAGAAGACTTATAGTATTTATCTATAAGTGACGACTTTACAAATGGTATCTACTCCCAATGAGTTGACTGACTGTTATGGGAGACAGACCTCAAATAATGACGTCAAAGTGTGGAGTTAAACCTCATTTAATCTGAGTTCTCGAGAAAACTAAAATATTGAGAGAAGCATTAGCAATTGGACAGGGAAATTTGGATGGACAGAAGCATGGAATAAGTGTGTAAGAAATCACAGGCATATACACAGAAATCAAAGATATACACACATTAATAATACATAGCACAATGATACCTCAGTTTACAAGATTAATTTGTTTTATGATTTAGGGGGCAAGAGGGTTGCATTTGTGTCTGGATAGGGAAGAAGGTTCTGGTCATGTTTGTCACCAGCTGCAGAGTCTGCAAATAGAATCAAATTTTCCTATTATGCTTTTGTTTGTGAACTGAATTGTTTGCAAAAATAAAGGTTAGTGAACCAATGTATTAATGTACTTACATTAAATAGCACATATTTTATGAATATATGCAACTTATATATGTAGTATATTCTATAGCACATGCATATTAAATACATATGCACATACTCTGTGGAGCTAATGATCAGCTAAGAGTACAAACTGATGAAAGGAGACAAAAAGAACAAAGAAGAAAGTTTTAGGAATGGGAATATACCAAACCAATTCTCACGCAACCTTTTCCTTAGTCTATCTACAAACACATTACAGAGAACACAATCAAATCAAATGAACAATACTCCTTTATTAAGAATCCACACAACTTCTTTCTATTGTCTATTTTCATGCTTTTTTCTACAAAAAAAATAATTTAGGGAAGGAAAGACATCCTGTTTCAAGTCATCTATGAAAGCTGACAATAGAAGCTACTAACAAATCAGTGTGCCTATGCCACTTCCCTGTTCCAGCCCGCTCCTTAGCCCGCCTGCTCCCTCTGCGGCTTCCCCATCCTCAGGTGGCTTGCGTGTGCCCTGTTTTCCCTCCTCCGCCATCTCTACTTTCCTGGAAGTCAGTTTTGATCCTTGATACTACTTACATGGCTTATGGAAAAGTGCTCTACAGTGACTTAGGATTTGAGAAAATTTTTTAACATATGTGTCTTATTTTCAACTTCCCCTTCTGTAAATTAATGTCATAATGTTTATCCAGTGCGGCACAGAAGGGATATAAGAATGTACTTGTGCTGTTAAGGAACATTGAGATGCAGGGCACAGCAGAAGTCTAAAATGCTGTTATTATTCTCTGACAGTCTGGTCAAGCTCTATAAATAATATGGTCAGGCCCTGAGAACCGTATTATGGTTTATAATGACTTGCAGGTGGGCCTTAGTCAAGCAACTTGCAGCTCTCGTTCGAAAGCGTCGTGTCATTGAGGTTGTGTAAATGTCATCATGCACATTTTGTGGTAGCAGCCTTTCAACTCCGTAACTCTGAACGTTAAGACTTTAGTTTCCCCAAGCCAGTGAGAATGTACTGTGGTGAGGATACTAACTCCATTTCACAGGACGATTTGATGAAGTGGCTTTAGAGGTTGCAGATTAAATGATTTTCTTGTATGCTGTCATTAGAAAAGGAAGCCAATAACCACACAGGAAAGCAGCATTTTATAAAAGGGTCCAGCACAATGACAACTGGTGAAACACCGTGATCAGAGTATGCAGTCCTACGGAGAATACAGAGAATCAGAGTCAGTCTTTAACATTTTTTAAAGTAAAAGAATGTTTTCTATGGATTTAGTGGTGGTTAAAGAAATGTCTTCCTGATCCTGTGTCTCTTCATTTTTGTGTATCTTCCTACATACTTACAATCTAAGACATATAACTTTTTCAGCCTCATTTCTCTCTAGTAAATATAACTAAACCTAACTGAATATTATAGCAATGCAAATATTCAAATCCAATACTTCTAACTACTAAACTTTGTGATTAATTTGCTAGTCTTGAAATAAAGAAAGCCTACGTCTCATATGTACATCACCTTGAGACTATATTCACCCAGTTTCAGTGAACTGATAAATCTACCTACCAAAAAATGGTTTACTCTTTTAAAACTAGACTCTGCAGACAGAAAATTGGACTTGTTGCTAATAGCAAGAATTTTAAATTGAACCCAACTCATAGTCTGTGGGGAAGAATACATGCATTTGGAATTAAAAGAGAAATAAAATTTCATAGTCATTATTTAGATTGTATTCATTGTCATAAAATGATACCTTTTCTTAGGAGAGCAGGTTAGTTTATTAAAATGCCTTTAAAGCAAGGGGAAAATTATAAAATCAAAGTAATCAATTTATAAGTGGTGTCTGAAAGTAGTCTTTTGAATTATATTGAATGGCCTGAAAAGTAGATGGCAAGGTGGTTACATTAGTGAAATATTTATTATATGCTGCTGCACCAACTTGAAAAGACTCAGCCCTTCCATCTGCATTTTCTATTCGCTTTGAGCAAAAGTTTTATGCCTTAGTTGTTTGTCAAGATAGACTGTGTGAGAGAAAAATGTTAAAAAATAATCCTCCCGATGAAATTCACATCTTCAGATTCTAATATGGAAATGAATAGCCTTCTAATATCTAAAAAATAAAGACAACATTTAATCATCATAAAATAAAGAAATGCAACAATTTTATGAAAAGTAACTATGAAACATTTTGAAATCACATATCAAGAGCAAGATGGGTGAAGTTTACCATGTCAAAAAAAAAAAAGATATTTAGGCTTGAATGGTGAAGAAAACAGTGAAATGTTGAACTTCACAGAAGTTAGTCAAAAGCTGAGTTATAGAATGTGTATTTATATTATTGAATGAAAGAGTCTAAAGAAATATGAGAATATAAAATCTAATAGCTAGACTGTATACAATCAAATGTGATCCTAGTCAAGGAGAGAAACTCTTCTAAAGTATCATACATTTGTCTAACTCTGTAAATAAAATATAGATATGATTTCATAATCCTTTTCCCTCTGCTTCTTCCCTGTAGTTAAATGCTGCTCTCCTGAGCATTACCTATTTTTTTCCTGAGCATTATCTTAACCCAGCTCTTGTCTCCTCCTTTCCCTCTGCCTGTTTCAGGGCCAACTCCGAGTGAACGGGTTGAAGCTGAGTAGGTTAGTGTTAGGAAAGACACGGAGAGTGACTGCTCTTACACAGCTGCTCTAGGTAGTGAAAGGATTAAAAATTCCTGATTCTCTTCTCTGACCCTCGCTTCTCTCCCCAATAATGAAAAAGCAGCGTTTCCAGTGGGAGGAACGCTGTGCTGCTGTTGCGCAGCAGAGGAAGCCTGCCCGTGCGAACTGTCAGGGAGGGAGAGCTGATGGGCGCTGTTCTGCTCATTGGTGCAGCCCATACGCAGAAACAGTTCCATAGGAGCGCTCGATAAACATTTCTCGGATGAAGTAACAGCCACTTGAGATGATGTCTGTCCACTAAGTCCTTCTTGAGTCTCTTGACCCTACTGTATGCTCAGCCTCGCCTGCCCCTGCTCCCTGACATCCTGGTCCCTCCCTTCTCACACAAACACATGTGCTCACGCCCAGGAAATCCAAACCCAGTGTGCCTTCTAGAGACTCCTCAGCCTGTCAGCAGCTGTGTGTGTTTGGATTATCTGTCTCCATCTGGGACTTGATTAATTCCCTGATGATTATATCATACATAATCTGCTTCATAACCTGGCATGTCATTATTGAGTGCTTGCCATCCAGCAGAACTTATGCTGGTCCAGTATATAGACGTTCAAATGAACAAGGGTTTTACAGTACCCTGAAAGTGATGCAAGGAGAAACACTAAAAATAATGATAATTCAGTGTGCCATATT